>NC_136991.1:13827837-13840337 GCF_032717465.1 Coenobita brevimanus
TGGATTATTTTCGTCCCGCCTGTGATATAACTTTAGCATGTTGATGTGACATAGTTGCTTGCTCTTTCTATGATCTGGTGTGGCGATGACATAGTTGACATCACTGAGTTTCTTCTCCACGAAATAAGGGCCACTAAACTTGGCTTGAAGAGGTTGCCCATGAACTGGTAGCAGAATCAAAACCTGATCTCCTGGCTGAAAGTGGCGTAACCTGGACTTCTTATCATACCAAGTCTTCATCTTCTCCTGAGCAGCTCCTAAATTCTCTCTCGCCAGCTGTAAAGCAGTGGACAGCCGTTCTTTGAACTTCATCACATACTCCAGCAGGTTGACATCATCTTCCTCCGACAGCCAGCATTCCTTGAGTAACTTAAGGGGTCCTCTTACTTCATGGCCAAACAGTAGTTCAAAAGGTGAGAAGCCCAGTGATTCATTTGGAGATTCTCTTGCGGCAAATACGACGAATGGAAGACCTTTATCCCAGTCTTTCTGATGTTCCAAACAGTATTTCTTGAGCATCGATTTGAGTGTTTGATGATATCTCTCCAACGCTCCTTGGGTCTGGGGATGGTAAGCTGAAGCCGTGATCTGGGAGATGCCCAACTCTTTCAGAGACTGCTTGAAAACATTCGACATGAAATTACTTCCCCGGTCTGACTGTACCTCCTTGGGCAGACCAAACTTTGTGAAGAACCCTAGCATTTCCTTAACCACGTTCTTCGCTGAGATGTTTCTAAGTGGAATGGCTTCAGGATAACGAGTAGCCATATCATTCATGGTCAACACATAAGAAAATCCTGAAGAAGTCTTAGGAAGAGGGCCCACAATATCCACCAACACACGGGTGAAAGGCGCCTCAAAAGGAGGAATGGGAACTAGAGGTGCAACCTTTTCGGTCTGATTACACTTCCCCACAACTTGACAGGTGTGACAAGACTTACAATACCAGGAAACATCCCTGAAGATACCTGGCCAGTAGAAGTGTTTCAAAATGCGTGCCACAGTCTTCCTCACTCCAAGGTGTCCTGCCAAACTGGAATCATGAGCCACTTTAATGATATCCTGCCTACAAACACGAGGGATGACAACTTGATGTACAACCTCCCATTCACAGTCGGCTGATGCTGTTGGGGGTCTCCACTTCCTCATAAGTACTCCTGACTTTATATAATAACAAGTAGAAGCACCAGCTGACTCTTCCTCACTGCAAGCAGAGTTAGCTAGACCTTTCAACTCAGGGTCAGCAACCTGCAACTCAACCAACTCTTGACGAGACAAATTATCAACACTACGGGGTACTGCCTCATCTGGTGAGAGGTCCAAATTAGCAAGAAAAATGTCAGCTAGGATAACATCATCATCATCATTATCCTCTAAATCACCAGTAACTTTAGACTTAGCCCTAGTGACAGCACATGCAGGGAACACATCAGGGACACCACAATCCTGGGCCGCAGCCACTGGCTTACCAGACAACTGAGGAGCTGGACACACATGACTTCCACCAATATCATTTCCAAGTAAGAAAGTTACACCTGACATTGGGAGTGTCTCAACCAACCCAACCATAACAGAACCATTAACAAAACCAGACTCTAAATTCACTCTGCACAGAGGGACAGAGGAGTAATTATTCCCTACACCTTGTAAGATTACAGTTTCATCAGAGGAATTAACATTAGAGCCTAGTACACTGGTCAGCATAAGGGATTGGCAAGCACCTGTATCACGATATATTTTAACTGATTTCCTGTCATTACTGTCCAGAGGACTGACAAAACCATCAGACAGGAAATTAGCACATGAACTCTTGAGAGTGTCACCCACGTTACTGCTCAAAAGAGGAGCTCCATCATGAGAATTTAAGTTACCCCTCAAAGCAGGTTCAGTTAACTCAGTTAAAGAATTCTGGGAACTCTCAAGAGTGGACACTAGACCAATTGACTGAATATTTAAAGACTCCTTTTTGTTCACATCACGCTGTCTCCTGAAACATCTCTCCGTAGTATGACCAAGCTTACTACAATAAGTACATTTACTTTTCTGAAATCTAGAGGTGAAGCTGGTATTTACTTCATGAGAAACATCATCTTTATTCTCTTTCCTGTTACCTGTACTCTGATTAGAGGCAACGTACTTACTCTCAGCTTTCCCTTTTTCTTTAGAATATCTCTTGTGAGTGAGAACATATTCATCAGGTAAAACTGCAGCATCAGACAAATTATCTATTCTTCTCTCATCACGATATAGGCTTACATCCTTACTAATACACCTTTTGAAGTCCTCCAGCAAAATCATCTGCTTAAATTTACCAAAATCAGAATCCACATTCTTAGAATTTAACCACTGCTCTAACAGATCTTCTTTGATTTTTGCATACTCAACATGGGATTGCTTATCTTGCTTGTAAGTTGTCCTAAATTTTACTCTATAGGCTTCAGGAACAAGCTCATAGGCCTTAAGAATCAAGCTCTTAACTACATCATAATTATCACATTGATCCCGAGGCAAAGATGCATAAGTTACTTGAGCTTTACCGGTGAGAACAGTTTGAAGGAGTACTGGCCAATACTCCTTAGGCCAATTAAAACCTGTAGCTACCCTCTCAAACAACTGAAAATACTTTGTTAAATCAGATTCATTAAAAGGAGGGACAAGTTTAACATTTTTAGCCACATCAAAATCATCAGAGCTAGATGATCCAGTTCCACCTTGTTTCATGCGATACTCATGGTCTGCCTGAATCCTAGCAAGTTCAATTTGTGCCTGAAACTCAGCCTCCTTAGCACGAGCCTGAAACTCAGCCTCCTTAGCATTTGCCTGAAACTCAGCCTCTTGAATACGAGCTTTTGCCTGAAATTCAGCCTCCTTAGCACGGGCCTCCTGCAGGGCTAGCTGTAACTTAGCTAATTCAATCTGCGTTTGCTCATTTCGAGGAGTTACATTAAACAAGCTTTCATTAATCATGGCAACAATTTGATCTTTAGACTGATGAGAGCGAACAACAAATCCCAATTGTTGAGCAACAATCTTAAGTTCATTCTTTGTTCTGTTTTCTATATCACACACTGTTTGCACATTTGACAAAAAATCTTTGGCTTCATCAAGTGTAGTAATAGTAGACATAATGAATAAGTAACAGTCACAAAATATCAAGCAATATCCTTATGATAATATCCTGAATATCCTGATATGAGGTCGCCAAATTTATGTTACGGAACAGAGAAAGATAATGTACACTTAAAGTGAGAATACTAAAAATCACTACTGTCCCGTAAAGTTCCAGGTTCAAAACAAAAAGAGTTAGGTAAAATTACAAGTTAAAGTTTAATGCTCAAACTAACAACAAAACATTCAGGACTCATAAGGATAATGTAATGGCAAATAAACAGGTTAAATATATGGTTAACTGTAATAGCCTCTATTAACACGAAATTAGCAGGAGTAAATTTATCTAAGTCAGCCCTGATAAATGAAAATACACCGGGTAATGCTCAGTTAATGCAAGATAAATTATTACAGATACAAAATATTATTTAAAATGACTGATATAAAACCCAATATTAATCAAAAAAGACCTCACTAGGCCTAAGAATTAACCTTATGCTACACAGTACAAGAAAAAATGCAACAACAGTTATACTCAAATTACACACAGCTGCTAGATGTTTGGAGATTTTTTGAGCACTCACAATAATAATATCTGTACAGGGGAGGACAGAGATGTGAACAAAATGAGGAGCAGATCTAAGTGGCAATGATGCAGAGACTGAGCTCATTATATAGGGGCCGGCAGAACTTGATACAACTTGTAATAAGGACGCGCAAATGAAGCGATGGGGACAAACAGTTGACAACCCCGCACTGAATAACAGAAAGGACGACTTACTCTACTATAACGGTAGAAGGGGGGGACTGAGGCAGAACACGCTCGTGATCAAACATGCAGCATACTGTGCGTTAAAATTACACAAAGGATGATGAAATCATAGGCTATGTAACAATATATATATATATATATATATAAAACACTGACACTCCGAGTAGGCTTCCTCTCTGCTTAATAAAATGTAGTTGGTAGATAGCTAAAATAAAAATACTAAAGCGTGCACTAGTTGAAACAATAACGAAACACACACACAGATAATGATCCACTTCATCTCTCTCTCTCTCTCTCTCTCTCTCTCTCTCTCTCTCTCTCTCACACACACACACACACACACACACACACACACACACACACATTCCCCCTTCCGTCACACACCCACGCACTCTTACCCACACACTCGCTCACTCACACAGCAGGTCTGGGCGTCATTAAGGTGAAGAATGGTTATTTGGCCAGCTCTCAGATTAATGTAATTGCTGGAGGTAATTAAACTCAGAGGCTGGACTGCAGATCAACCCAGCATTGTTTATGGTTGATTGTCTTTCTTTGGGAGAGGGGAACGAGCCAAGGAACGTGTGTGTGTATAAAGGACAGATGATGTAAAGGGATCTGTGGGAAAATAAGCGGCTGTGTAGGAGCGTGTATAGAGACAGTAGGATGTGTAGGGACGTGCAGAGAGATAACTGGCTGTGAAGGCACATGTAGAGAGATACCTGGCTGTGTAGGACTGTGCAGAGAAGTAACTGGCTGTGTAGGACTGTGCAGAGAAATAACTGGCTGTGTAGGACTGTGCAGAGAAATAACTTGCTGTGTAGGAATGTGCAGAGAAATAACTGGCTGTGTAGGACTGTGCAGAGAAATAACTGGCTGTGTAGGAATGTGCAGAGAAATAACTGGCTGTGTAGGCACGTGTAGAGATAACTGGCTGTATAGGAATGTGCAGAGAGATAACTGGCTGTGTAGGCACATGTAGCGAGATAACTGGCTGTGTAGGAACGTGTAGAGAGATAGCATAATGTGCATGAACGTGTCGTGAGATAACTAGCTGTGTGGGAACGTGTGAAGAGACAGTAGGATGTAGAGGAACGTATGGAGTGCCAAGGGATATGCAGGAACGTTTAGAATGATAACGGGATGGGCAGGAACATATGGAGTGATCAAATAATGAGTAGGAAAGTATGGAGAATGGTTGGAAAATGTAGGAACGTACTGAATCTTCTGAAGGAAGTCCGATTACCAATGAAGAGACGTTGGTGCAGAAAAAAATCGAAGTACCAAGGAAAGTAAGATTTTAGGACAGAGAACGTGAAAAAGTGCCAGAGAACATAAGAGAGTACCAAAGAACATAAAGTGCCAAAGAACATGAGACGGGCCAAAGAACGTAAAAAGTGCCAAAGAACGTACAATGGTGCCAAAGAACGTAAGATGGTGCCAAAGAACGTAAGGAGGCGCCAAAGAAGGTAAGAATGTGCCAAAGAGCGTAAGGAGGTGACAAAGAACGCAAGGAGGTGTTAGAGAGCATAAGGAAGTGCCAAGTAACGTATGAGAGTGCCAAATAACGTAAGGAAGTGCCAAAGAAGGTAAGAAGGTTCCAAAGAATGTGAGTCTTTGCCAAAGAACGTAAGCAAGAGTAAAAATGCAAAAGATATCAAAGAACGTAAGATGAAAACAATAACAAAGGAACGTAAGCATGCAACGCGAAATTAAGAAGGTATCAAAGAATGAAAAAAAGGTGCCAAGGAATGTAAACAAGAGAGTACTTAAAGAATGAACGAACTAAGGAGGGTTGAGGAACGTGAAATAGAAACTGCCATTGAACGTAAGACAGCACAACTGACGGGCTCTTAGTTTGCCCGTGTCCCACAACAGGTGGGCAAATATTAAACAAACAAACTACACAACACAAAATAAATGACCAAAGAACGTAGGAATGTGATGAACATGAGAAGCAGAATGACAAAGACCGTAGGAAGGAAAGTGTCAAGCAAGGCAAAAGAAGTAGAAAGGAAAATAAGAAGGAATGCCAAAGAACGTAAGAAGGTTACAAAGAACGTAGAGATAAAATAGACAAAGAACGGTCGATAGAGCGCCAAAGAAGAGAAGAAAAGCGTGAAAGACTGTAAAGTTAATACAGAGAAATTGGGAAGAATGAGTGGAAAAAATATAAGGAAGCAAAAATGAAAGTAAGGTAGCGCCAAACAACGTAAGAACGTACCAACGAACGTAATAAAGCACAAACAAATGTAAGATTGTCCCAAAGAATGTAATAAAGTACAATCAAACGTAAAATCGTGCCAAAGAACGTAACAATGCACCAACGAACGTAAGGTTGTGCCAAAGAACGTAGGAATGCACTAACGAACGTAAGACTGTGCCAAAGAATGTATGGATGCACCAACGAAATTAGGGTAATGCCACAGAACGTAAGAAAGTGCCAGAGACCGTAAGAAAGCGCCAGAGAACTTAAAAAAGTGCCAAAGAAGGTAAGGTAGTACCAAAAAATATGGAAATACCAAAGAATATATGTAAGTAAGTAATAAGGACTAGCACCAAGCTCAAGAGGACTATATGGCACTAAAACTGCTGCATAAATAGGACGGGTCTGCTATGGTGGAATATAAGTAGAGGGGAAGGAGAGGAAGACACCAAAGAACATAAGGTAGTGCCAAAGAACGTAAGGAGATACCAGTGAACATAAGAAAGTGCCAAAGAATGTAAAGATACGAAGGACAAACAATGGAAGAAAGAGAGTGCCAAGGAACATAGAGATAAGAGGGCCAAGCAGTAAGTGCGGCGGGAGATAAGGAACGGTGAATTTCGGGGTCAAGGAACGTAAGAGGCGGAGGTAACGAAGAACGTGAGAAAGGCTGGGATTGGACGGGATTTATGGCTAATTATTTGAAGCTGTTTTCCCTCCCAGGCAGGTGGAGGGAACGTGAGAGGAACGGAAAGAACGAAAGGGAGATGGGGAGAAAGAGAGAGGAAAGGTGTGGACTTGGGAGGAATGGAAACGGGAAGATAGGGAGAAGAAAGGAAGAGAGGGAAACAGGATATTGTACAAAGAAGGAAAGAACGTGTAAGGAGGAACGGAGGGGAAAAGGAGAAACTGAATAACGTGAAAGTAAAGAATGGAGGGAAAAGGAGAGAACAGGGTGGAGAGGGAGAAGGAAAAGTGATAAGGGGACAGGAAAGGAAGAGAGAAGAACGCGAGAAGAACGAACGCAAAAAGTGTGGGAAAGAACAGGTGAGAGTAGCGGAGGGGAGATGAAGGAGAATGTGAGAGAGAAGGAATGTTAGAAAATGTGGAGAAAAAGTGGCTGAGAGAGAGAGAGAGAGAGAGAGAGAGAGAGAGAGAGAGAGAAGGGCCGTATTGTGGAATGTGTAATTATATAAACACAGATGAAAGGAAAATAAAGGAATTTTGCGATATAAAGGGTGACGTGACAGTGAAGGAAAGAACGGCAATGAAACGAGGTAACAAATGACTTGAAGGTATGAGAAGTGACCGAAGAAACGGAAAGAGATTGACAAGGGAAGGAAAGAAAGAGAAATGAAGAAGTGAGACAGTAACAAATACATGTATGAAAGTGAACGATGCAAAAGTATGGGAAACATGGAAGGGAAAGGAAATGGAGAGAGAGAGAGAGAGAGAGAGAGAGAGAGAGAGAGAGAGAGAGAGAGAGAGAGCGGAAGATGTGGATGAAATTAATGGTTTTCTGATTATAGTCTTCTTTATGATCTGGAGGAATGAAGAGATGAGGGAGAGGGAAGGAAGGGAGAGGAAAGGAGGGAGAGAAAAGGGAACAAGAGAGGGGGGGAAAGGAGAAAGAGAGAGAGGATGGGTGGAGAGAACAGAGAGAGGGGAGGAGGGGGGGCAAGAACGAAGAAAGGGGAAGAGAATGGAGGGTGAATGGAATGTATGAAGGAAGAAATGGAAAAAGAGGGATCAAATATAAGAGAATAATGGAGGAAACGATGGGAGGAAAAGAGGGAAAGAGAGAATTGGGAATGGAGGGAGAGATAAAAAGGGAAGTAAAGATGGAAGGAGAGAATAAAAAAGAACAGCGAATGATAATGAAGAAAGAGGCTAGAATTACAAGAAGAGGTGAAGGAATAAGGAGACAAGAGATAGTGAAGGGAAGAAGATGAAAGGAAAGAATGGAAAGAGAGAACGGATAATAAAACAGAAGGAAAGGTGAGAAGGAACAAAGAAGAGAATGAACAAGGAAATAGTCGGTACAATACATTTTTTTTTTTTTATGAGATATTCGTCCGAGCAATGCTGGGACACGGGCAAACAAAGAGCCCATCAGAGATGCGCTTAACTTGCGCGAGCTTGAATTATCGAGGGGTTGGTATTCCCTGACTGTGGTGATTAATAATTGTAGAGGAGCACGTGCAACAATGCAAGCGGCATCCATGAAATCATCCCCTGTCCGAGCAAAAGTCGTGTCAGGGTGAGACCTGAGCATCGTAGTGGCTGGACAGTACAGAAGATAGTGAATGAGAGGCTCCACAGATGAGACCAAACAATGGGTACACGGGTCTGGCTCTGTACGGACAATTTGTTTGTAGCATGGAAACCTCAGACGTAAGCGCCTGAGCCTCACTACAATATAGTTGGGTATACCTTTAAAGGGTAACAAAAGAGAATATGAAGTGGCGGTGGCGTACCATGTAGCAGAGCGGGAGCCTTCTGTCACCAAAAGCTGATGTTCCTCTCGAGAGAGCCTGCTAATGGTAGCAGTGAGAGTGCTAATGACGTGCGATAGGCTGGGGCGCAGTTGAAATGTGACGTCAGGAAGCGAGCAAGCTGAGCGTGTTGCATCATCAGCACGCTCATTGCCGCTGATTCCAACATGACCTGGGAGCCAATGGAGAGTAATAGTGGCACCCCTACGGACGAGAAGGGATGCGAAAGTAAAAATTGCAGTCTGAAGAAAGACGTTGTCCTTCAAGGAGAAAGATCTTAGCCTCTGAAGGGAGGAAAGTGAGTCTGTGTGAATTACGACACGGTGATGATGATGGTGATGAGTGTGGCGCAATGCACCCAGGATGGCAGCAAGCTCTGCCTGAAAAGCGGATACACCCTGAGAGAGTCGCCAAGATTGAATTGTATGCTTCCATCCCGACCTATGAGGTTGGAGCAGTGTAACCCTGGCAGGTGACGCTCTAGTGCAGCCACGGCGTCGTAACTCGTTGCATGCCCGTCCTGTACCGGCACACGGAAAGCTGGGAATGCAGAGCGGGGCGGCGGACGCACAGCTACTGACACGGAGGGACGAGCAGCAGGGGGACCCCTGAGAGGAGGCCCAGTGCGTACTGCCGGAGAAAGGCCGTTTCCCTGGCGACCACGCCTCGATCCCTTGCGTGCCACGGGGGTGAAACCCTCATCCTCATGCAGAGCAGGATCAGCAGAGGGGGAGATCTGAGTCGCAGCAGGAGCCTCCGACGGGACCTCCAGCCGCTTGAGAATACAAGGAGACCTAGCCGCCCTAGGCTCGTGAGAGGGTGTGCAGGTGGGAGCGCGAGGCTGCGGACCGAGGGCTCGGTTCACGGGGGTGCCTTGTTGTGGATTAGGGCTGGCAGCTGCACGTAGGGAAGCTGAAGTGCCCTTGGTGGAAGAGAGAGAGGGTGGAGCAGGTGCAACCTCCTCCATAGCCTCATGTCGGCGGGCTGCCTTAGCAGAACGGGTAGAGGCACCACGCGAGCGAGGTACCACTCCCGTAGACTTTGGTAGAGAGGGGTCAGCACAAGAAACCTCGTGAGCTGACGAGTGGGAGCTTGAGTCGGAAAAGTGACGCTCCCGCTTCGTGCCTGTAGCAGGACACGGGTTGGAGAGCCTCGACTGAGGGAGCGGGAGGCGGGAATGCCCCTGGGGCCTAGGGATGCTAGATCCCTTCATACTGCTCACACAAGCAGCAAAAAAAAAACTCAGACAACACACACACACACACACACACACACACACACACACACACACACACACACACACACACACACACACACCTCACACACACAACCACTCAAACAGCACAAAAGAAAACAGCAAAAGTGGCCAAGGTCCCTACAGTGACAGGCAACCTATGCTCCCCGCCCTCTAAAGGGCGCTGGGAGGCCCCGCCACTGCCCCTTTCGGGTCTTCCCTAAACTAACAGAGCCGCCCTCACTGTCTCCTATAACCAGGCCCTAAAGGCCCCCCCTCATGGAAGTGCCCTAACGGCACCCCTTCAGGGTTCGGCGTCGTACTACAGTGAGGGACATTAACGGCAGGCAAAAAAAAAAAAAAAAAAAAAAAAAAAAAAAACTAACACACTGCCAATCACACTCAGGCAAACAGAGACAGAGTCCCAGGAAAACCAGGAAAAACGTCTAAAAAAACTTTCTCAGTGCCAGAGACTAAGTCTCAGAAGTGGCAAAAGCTGAGAAAACAGGCGAAAAATCGCCACTAGTAAATGAGACTGAGTCCAGCACCAGTGAGAGAATAGTCAGAGCTCTGCATCAGACG
Source organism: Coenobita brevimanus (assembly GCF_032717465.1). Taxonomy (NCBI): domain Eukaryota; kingdom Metazoa; phylum Arthropoda; class Malacostraca; order Decapoda; family Coenobitidae; genus Coenobita; species Coenobita brevimanus. Next base: position 13,838,235 of record NC_136991.1, read on the forward strand.
GTGTCTAGGCAGGGAGTGTACAATACAGGAAGTTCCGATCAGACCCTTCAGGACGAAGACACTTTGAAATTTTCATCTTCAAAGGTATTTTAAAAATTATTGGAGCATTATACTAGTAAAGGGCAGAAGATGGCATCTAAACCCCCCACTTGAAAACGTCTTAATAATAACGTTGAGAGAAAACACACACACACACACACACACACACACACACACACACACACACACACACACACACACACACACACACACACACACACACACACAAGGAATACCATATAGAAATGAAGATGTTTGAGAGGTCCTGGCCTTTAACAAATTTACTTGCTGCGGTGAAAGTGATCAAACTAAAGACATTATCAACATGTGTGAGATCAGGAAAATGAGGAAAAGTTCTGGTATATAGCTAGCTAGAAAAAGACAGAAATGCACCTTTGTTTATAGGACATTTATACAGGAATGACTGAAGAGGAAATACTGTTCTCTATTTGTCCTTTTTCAATAGTTCTGCTTAAAAATCACAGAGTGTAGGTATAATTAATCAATCACCTACTGTAGTTTGCTAAGGTACTGGCCATGAAATAGGCAATGCTCAGTTGAAGCTTATAGTTGCGTAACAGGTAAGTAAATGTACAAACATGCCTGCCATTAATGTTGAATAATATCGAGTTTGTTGTCTTCTACTGTATATTTCAGACACTAAATACTGTACACAACATGTCAGATTTAGTTTAACTAGGAAGGAGGCGAGAGAGAAGGAAAGTAAGTACTGTAGTATCTAAAATGGGAAAGAAAGAAGAGAGTCGAAGGAAGAGAGGGAAACATTGCAGAGAAAAAAGAAAAACTAAAAGATGGCTGTGAGAGAGGAGTGGAGATATAAGGAGATGAAAAGTATGATTCTATTATCTTACGAATAGCAGATTATGTATAGTCCGTGTATGTACTTCGCAAATAGAGAAGTAATGTCCTTATGTAGAGTCAGCAACAATGGAATGCTGAAGAAAGTTAAAGGACCGTGAGAAAAAAAAAACGAAAAGGTAAAACGTAAAAATGTAAAGATAAACTGAAAGCCTAAAATCTTTCCAATGAGAAATGAAAAAGATAATACTGTAAAATCACAGTAATGGACACAGGCACGAACATGCTTACACACACACACACGCACTCTCTCTCTTGTTCTTTTCCAACCACAAAATTCCTTGCATATTGTGGGTAAATACCAGACGGGAACATATGAGAGAGTGAAGCATCTTTGAAATTCAGCCTGGCATAATATTTCACATAATAACTGGCCTGATATTACTTAAAACGCCCTTGTCTTCCGCAGAATATGTTTATCTCTTATTCTGCCGCCTCTTGGAAAGCTGAGTTCCCCTACTCTTCTTCTCTGTCTATTGTATATTATATGATTTTCTATTATAATATCTATCAGTCTATTTACATATTGTGTGTGTGTGTGTGTGTGTGTGTGTGTGTGTGTGTGTGTGTGTGTGTGTGTGTGTGTGTGTGTGTGTGTTTGATGGTATGAGAATGTGTTTGTGTGGAAGGAGTCTGAAATACTGCAGGCGTGTGCGAGTAATGTTATGATTCTGTTTTTGTTTTAAGCCAAATTGTGCCTGCGTGCATGTGAAATCCGACTTATGTGTAGGAGTAAAAAACGAAAACAGCCTCTGTTTGGTATCTCTCTCTCTCTCTCTCTCTCTCTCTCTCTCTCTCTCCTTAGTATGTACAGTATATATATATATATATATATATATATATATATATATATATATATATATATATATATATATATATATATATATAAAATTAAGTCAAGAACACGTGATTCATAAATATGATGATATCCACAAGTAAAAGGAAACCCTAACTATCCCAAGCGCTTTCGTGTATTCACTTCTACAGGAGAATTTGGTCTCCCCTGAAGATGTGAATACACTAAAGTGCTTGGGATATTTCGTTTCCCTTTATCTTTTGGATATCATCATATCTATGAATCACGTGTTCTTGACTGAATTTTATTTCTATCTATCTATCTATCTATATGTTTGTATATAAATTCCTCCATGAGAAGCATAGGGGTCCAGGACTAGGATAATCAGT
>NC_136991.1:13845337-14117837 GCF_032717465.1 Coenobita brevimanus
GCTTATAAGTGTTAAAGTTTGGTGGGTAGCATGCGCCATTGGGTGGGAGCAACGCAGGGCGACGGGAGACGAGTATTATTAGCTCATACTGTACTGTAAATACCATTTCCTATCAGTACAAACGAGTTTTAAGAAGAAACTTTACGTAGTCTATTGATTCTTTAACATCGTCATGCATTTCTGCAATTCCTTTGCACAAATCGACTGTAAATTAAGGATTAAATTCAAATTTTATGGCTTGTGAGGGAGAAGGGAGGGAGGACAGAGGCTGGTGTGTTGTTGCCAGTTGTGTAATGTGTGGTTTGTAAGATATTGCTAGCAGCATTTTTGTAACACCCACAGCTCATTCAGTGGAAAAACGTTATTGTAATGGGAGATTAGCCTCACTTTAAGTCAGGAAGACTACTATTTATTACAATTTTTCTGCTGCAAGTAAACGTGGCGCAATTGGGTATCTCCACCTGTATTCCTCACTGCAACACTGGCATTACCATCGCAGAATCCGTAAAAATAAACGATATCTGCATATTCTTGATTGCTGTACGTACGTGGCATGCTGTTTCATGAACCCAGTGAACAGCTGAAGGAGAACAGTATTTGAAATGCGTACCTCGCCAGCAAATTTTCACGTTCAAATGAAACTGGACGCAGGGCTGCCAAGTTGTGATCATCAGTCTCGCTAGTTTAGTCATGAAAACTTGCTAGCATGTCGCTAGATAGTAAATACTGCAAAACATCGCTAGAAAATACGATTAAATCTCTAGAATATCACCTAAAAATGGCAAAAAATATCCAAAATGTAGCTAGATACCATGTTGTCAGATATTAAGTAGTGACGCCAGGTAGAAGCAAAAAATAGGTCTAGCTGCATAGTCGTTACATTGGCAATCCTGTCACTTTTCTCACGTCAGCATCATATGAAAGCATTGGTGCCACGTGTACTTGCAGCAAAAAAATTTTAATGAATAATAATATTACTCCTGACTTAGTGTGATGCTAGTCACTACCTATACTAATGTGTTTCCACTGAATGAGCTGTGGGTGTTACAAAAATGCTGCTAGCAATATCTTACAAACCACACATTACACAACTGGCAACAACACACCAGCCTCTGTCCTCCCTCCCTTCTCCCTCACAAGCCATAAAATTTGAATTTAATCCTTAATTTACAGTCGATTTGTGCAAAGGAATTGCAGAAATCCATGACGATGTTAAAGAATCAATAGACTACGTAAAGTTTCTTCTTAAAACTCGTTTGTACTGATAGGAAATGGTATTTTTATGTACAGTACAGTATGAGCTAATAATACTCGTCTCCCGTCGCCCTGCGTAGCTCCCACCCAATGGCGCATGCTACCCACCAAACTTTAACGCTTAAAAGCCGAATGCTGCGTACTGAACTGAGGTCGCAGAGAGTGTACGTTATAGAACAAAATATACTTAAAATTGCATGATAGATCATTGGTGTAAGTTTTTCTCATACGTCGCGTTACACCCTGTATATATATATATATATATATATATATATATATATATACCTCTCCACTCCATCCCTCCATCTCATCCTCTGCCTGCCAGTCCCTCTCCCCCCCTCCACCTCACTCACATACACTCTCCTCATCAGTTTCTCACTCTCCATCCTCTCCATATGGCCAAACCACCTCAGTATTCCTCCTAACGCTTCCTATCACATCCACATCCACACCACAAAGCTCCATTATATCCTCATTTGTCAGCCTGTCTCTCCATGTGACTCCACAGGCTCCTCTTAACCCGCCATGTCCCGTCGACGTATGGGTATGTTGCAACATTTTGCATTTGCCAGTCCTGGCAACGTACCAATACGTTGCACAATTGCAAGGTGCATAATTTGCACAACTTTCAAATTTTGCGCTTGATTTTTGATACGTATCGTCGCTCGACCTTCCCCTACCTGCCACCAGGCGGGGACACTCGGCGACCCCGCGCAACCCGCGCTCACCCGCGGCTCGCTCAGTCACCTGTTAGCAACGGTCCTGCTCAGACATGGTGAAGAGAGGTCTCTCAGAGGACGAAATTCAAGCCGCCCTGGACGTCTTTACAGGTGACAGTGATTCCCTACTGGATGACAAGTTTGTTGACAAAGATTATGTGCAGCCAGATGAGGAGGAAACCACCAGCAATGATGAAGAAGTCCCGTCCCCCAGGAAGCGGCAGTACGTGACTTACCGTGCTGCTAGAGAGAGGCAGCTGGCCAAAAACCCACGTGCAACATCCTATGCCCAGCCCCAATGTGATGTGGAACCCGAATTTGATGACGAGGACAAGGACGAGGACGGAGCCATGGGACGTGCTGCCATGTGGTACGGACGTGAGGTAATTACTCATCGTGGACCTGAGCACACACCACGTCGGATGAGCAGGTATGGGCCTAGTATTTTGTTTGGGGAGGTAGGAAGTGCCATGGAGGGATTTGGGAGTGACAGGGAAAGTGCAGGGAGGAGTATGGAAAGTGAGAGTGGCGGGAGTGAGTCATCGCTCTCCCTAGGTAGTGTGAGGCGGCGGGGTGTATCACATGGGCGAGTGTGGGTGCGTCCTGTATCACGTGGGGTTGTGATGGAGGGGGAAGGTGGGGAGGAACCACTCCGAAGCACGTCTTATGCTCCCCAATATCCCCAGACACATGGGCGAGTGAGGGTGCGTGAAAAATCACGTGGTGTTGTGATGGAGGGGGAAGGTGGGGAGGAACCGCTCCCCAGCACGTCTTACACTCCCCAATATTCCCGAAATTCATCCCCACAGCCCCCTAATGTTCCTCTAGGCCACAAGGGTAAGGGAAAGGGAAAGGGTAAAGGCAGAGGGAAGAGGAGTGAGAGTGGGGAAGCCCTCTGCACTCCTTCTCCCCAACCTCCCCCACCAGCATCTCCTCCCCACCCAGACGAAGGCGGTGATGGGGATGAGGGATTTGTGGGATGGAATTTGGAGGATGGCAGTGATTTTTCTCCCCTCATTCACCCCTTCACTGAGCAGTGGCACGCTGGCTGCATTGCTTCCAGAATTCACCCTAATTCCACCAGGATGGATTTTTTTCCACCTGTCTTTTAGTGAAGCTTTCGTGGAGCAGATTGTTGACCAAACCAACCGTTTTGCAAGCACCCAGCGCTGTGAGAGTGAAAGATTGTGAACAAGGAGCAGGCATTCTATCATATATGATTACCCTGTCTCCTTTTCAGAAATGTTCTTAATTTTTGCCCTGGTCCTTTTGATGGGTATTATATGAAAGAACAGAATTCCGGCCTACTGGACAAGGGACCCTGTTATGCTTACACCAATATTTGGGCAAGTCATGAGCCGTAATCGCTTCCAACAAATTCCAAGTCGCCTCCATTTTGATAATGCTGATGATCCTGCAAATGCGAACAACACAGATAAGATGAGGCGAATTAGGTTGGTCTTTGATCACCTGAGGCAAACCTTTCATTCGTCATTTAATCCCTATAGAGACCTCGTCATAGACGAGAGTCTCGTGTTGTGGAGAGGCAATAATTCATTTCGGCAGTATATACCCAGCAAAAGGCACCATTTTGGGTTCAAAACCTTTGTTATGTGTGACTGTAGGACTGGTTATGTGCAAGACATAGTCTTGTACGAATACACCGGTGCACAGACAGACATAATAGAAGATCGGAGTATTGGACTGTCGGGAGCAGTGGTAAAGACAATGATAGAAGACTACCTTCATCGTGGTCACGTCCTCTACTTGGACAATTGGTACACTAGCCCTCTTCTCGCTCGTTATCTACACATGCAAGAAACGGAAATCTGTGGAACCGTGAAGGTGAACCGGCATCACATGGTCAAGGTAGGGCGGAAACTTGAGAGGAATGAGGTTGTCTTCTTCAAAGCCAACAACATACTTGCAACTGTGTGGAACCATAACAGAGAAGTAAGCCTCTTGTTCACGGTTCACTGCCCCTTGATGCACCGTACTGATTCCGTGGATTACTGGAGCGAGAACAGGCGTCACATATGAAAACCTGAGTGTGCCCTGGACTATAACATAAACATGCACCTGGTGGACCAATCAGACTCCATGATATCGACGGTAGAGTGTGCCAGGACCACGATGAAGTGCTATAAGAAACTGTTCTTTCACTTGCTGGATATCACTGCTCTGAATTGCCACCACCTGCACATCATGACAACAGGAGTTCAGGAAACTTTTGAAGGGTTTGTGAGGGAGCTCACAAGAGAGATGTTTGCACGGTATGCTGTTGAAAGGCCCCAACACCGCACCTGCACTGCCCCTATTGCCCAAACTCCCCTGAGAATATCCGGCCATCATTTCCCCACTCCTATCCCTCCCCAGCCAAATAGACCAAGGCCCCAACGCAAGTGTCACGTGTATTCCCGGGTGAGACTCACCACACAGAGGAAGGACACCTGCTATGAGTGCGTCGAGTGTGACATAGGTCTCTGTATTCACCCATGTTTCAGCGAGTATCACACCTTGATGCAGTTCTAATATGGTGTGAATGCGATAGGACACTGTAACTCTGAAGTAAATGCGACAAACAGACGCTCAATGAAATTATAAGTCCTGTTGATCAGAAAATATTAGTATAAAGTGCATACGGCTATAATATAAGTGCAAAAATAGTATGTACAGTAAGTGTATAAATATGATATAAGCGGAAACATACCTAGCGAGGGTTTTTTGATGCGATATTCTGTTGCTCAGTGCAATAAATAAGGCCCGTAAATATGTAAATATTATTATGGGAAATGCAAACGGGTATAATATAAGTTCAAATTATTGTAAGTGCTGAAATATATTCTAAGTAAAAATATTCCTAGCGTGTGTATAGAGATGCGATATCCTGACGCTCAGTTGAATGAATAAGGCCCGTAATTATGAAAATAGAAGTCAACAAGTGGGAAAGTGTGTAATATATGTGAAAAATTTGTATGTAAGTGTTTGAGTATTATGTTGGTCGAAACATTCATTGCGAGGGTATTTTCATGCGATATTCTGATGCTCACTAGAATAAATAATGACAGTAACTATGTATAGTGCAGTATAGGGGTATAAACATGTGTAATGTAAGTTGGAAAGTATAATTGGAGTGAAAAAATAAAGTAGAAGGTGAAACACGAGTGTTTGAGATTGTGCTTGCTACGTGAATATGCACTAGCATTTCGCTAAATTCCATCATAATGAATGTAAATAATTGAAAACATTTACAGTGGTGGAGGGAAGGTTCTATGTAAAGAAAAAAATAATAGGAAAGTGATAAAACAATTGGGTATGTTGAAATACGAGTCATAACGAGTGGCTTTGTAAGCAGATGTGCACTTTATGCTGCATCTCATCGTAATGAATGAAAACATCTGAAAACATTTACAAACAGTAAAAATTGGTAAAATGTCAATGAAACAGAAGTATACAAGTAGAAAAAATGATATATTGACTGATACAAGAAACTTAGCACATAGCATGTTACCACTCGGACCTAACTCGCTATGCTCGTGCGAAGGTACAATGCTTATTTTTCATATACATGTGTTTGAAATTCATTTTATTGTTACTCTTATTGTTTATTAGTTCAAATTCAATAAATATAGAGGTGTTGTTTGTTGTTTCTCCCAATATTTCCTACCATAGAAAACGTGAGCGACTCACACGTCAATGATAGAATACGATACCTGGCGCGGGGGACCTCACCTGTTCCGACCACTTATGGACCACGGTAAGCCCTTTCTTGGTGATTTTCCTTTGTTTCTCAACAAAAGCAGAAGTTTTAGTCAAAATTTTTTTTTTTCCAAAATAGCTCAGGATTGGGGGGTGTCGGAGGTGTGAAAAACCTCGGGATGTGACGGGTTAAATAACTCATTTCCACTGCTCTCACTCTTGACTTGTGTCCTTCCAACAACGTCCAAGCTTCACTTCCTTATGTTAGAGTTGGTATCACAATACTGTCGTGTAGTAATTTTTTCACTTCCACTCTGTCTTCCCTGTTTCTTATCACTGCTTTCAAGGAACCAGCAACCTTTCCTCCTTGTTGTACCCTTTCAAGCACTTCATCCTCCAAACTTCCATCCTTACTCATCACACTAACCAAGTACTTTAAGGTACTCACATTTTCCATTTCTCACCATCCAGCCCCACTATACATTCACTGACTTCACCTCTCTCAAAGACCATCACTTTACTCTTCCCTACATTCACCTTTAGATTCCGTTTCTTTCACACTCTCCCAAACTCATCCACCAAACCTTCACTTAACAACACAGTATCATCTGTAAACAACAGTACAGGGAGTTTCCAAACACTACCCTTTCTCACTAGGGCCACTCCAGCATCCACCACCCTACCTTGTACTTCTGTTTTTACCCCATTCATGTACAAATTGAACAGCCATGGAGACATGACACATCCCTGTTTCAACCCAATCTTCAAAGAGAAAAATTTACTCAGTTCACCATCTACACGCACTGCAGCCTTAGCACCATCATACATACTCTTCACAGCATTCAACAACTTCCTATCTACTCCATATATTCTTAATACTTTCCACAATCTTTCTCTATCCACCCTGTCATATGCTTTCTCCAAATCCATGAAGGCCGCATACAACTTCTTTCCCTTCTCTAGAAACTTTTCCACTAAAGATCTAAGAATGAATATCTGATCCTCACAACCTCTTCCCTTCCTAAAGCCTCCCCGTTCTTCTCCAACTAATTCCTCTGTTATTTCCCTAACTCTGTCAGTAAGTATCCTACCATACACTTTTCCTATGACACGAAGAAGACAAATGCCCCTATGATTACCACACACTTCTTTTTCCCCTTTTCTTTTGTACAAGGGAATAATTATACCTGACTTCCAATCCTACGGGACTCTACCTTCCTCCCAGGCTAATCTGCACATCTTCCACATCCATTCTACTACTATCTCTCCCCCCATGTTTCAGCATTTCACCACTCATTCCATCAATTCTTTATTTTTGTGTGTGTGCCCGACTCTGGGCAAAGGCGTGAGGGCCTATATCTCGGGGTCAGTAGCCTATCCCAAGGCCCAGTAGTCCTCCTACACCTCCACATGTCACCACTTAAGCGCTAACACTCACCGTCCATATTGAATACATGATAGGGCTGTCTCATACAGGACTGGTGTACTGGTATTAGCGGGGGTACTTATCGACATGTTGGCGGATCATCTGGTAGATCAGGAAAGTCTGTTTTTATGAAATTCAAATCCTTAAACTTTTCCCTGCCCCAGCCGGGATTCGAACCTGGGTCCATCAGGACCGCAGGCCGCCTCTCTACCAATTCAGCCACCACTTTCCCCAATTTGACTTTCTTCATTGCTTCCACAACTTCTATCCTACTGACTGCTTCCTGTCTTCTCACCTCCCTCCTTCTCCAAGCCATTCCCCAATCACTTATACTCACATAACTTCCATTCTCTATGTTCAACAAATCCTTAAAGTAATCTCTCCATCTGCTCACTTTTTCTCCCTTCTCCACTGGTAATCTACCATTTTTATCTTTCACTTCCCTACTAACTTCACTGCCACCCTGTCTTACTCTCTTCACCTCTTTCCAGAACATTTTCTTACAGTCCCTCCACTTTACACTCAATTTCCTTCCAAATTCCTCATCCACTCTCTTCTTACTCTCTCTTACTAATCTTTTCACCTCTCTCTTCTTTTCTACATATAACTCTCTCTTCCGTTTCTCAACTTCTTCCACTCCCCTATTTCTCATCCATTCATTGTATGCTTTCTTCTATTGTGCAACAGCCTGTCCCACCATGCTGTTCCTTGCACCCCCTTCCGTCTTCTCTTCACCCCACACACCACATCACATGCTGCACATATTTCTTCTGTGAATATCTTGCACACACCTTCCACGTCCCCCATCTGCTCCAATTCATATTTACCCACTCGTTCCTCCACTCCTCTCTTGTATTCTGCCTTTTTCTCATCCTCTTCTAACCCTTCCACTCTTCTTGGAACTACTCCTTCCTCCCGTCCTTCCCTTCTTCTATTTCTCCATGATACTTGGATCTTGATTCTGGCCATCACCAAGTAGTGGTCAGAAAGTCCGGTCCCCCAACCTCTGTAAGTTCTTGCATTCATTACACATCTTCGCATTCTTTCATTCACACACACACATAATCAACCATTGCCTTCCTTTCATTCAGTTCACTACTCACCCTTCTCATCATGCGCCATGTATACCTGTGGATTATTTTGTGCCTGAAGAGGGTATTGGCTATTACCAACCCCCTCTCTGCACAAATGTCCACTGACACACTGCCATTCTCATCTATCTCAGCAGGCACACCCTATTCACCAACTATTCCATCCACCTTCACATTCCCTACTTTACCATTCATATCACCAATCAAAAACACACTCTCATTCCTTCCAAACTTTTCCATGCACATTTCCACATTTGTCCAGAACTCTTCTCTCACTCTGCTTGCACGATCTTGCATTGGTGCATACATGCACACAATCGTCCACATTTGTATTCCAACTTTCAATCTTACCTACACAATCCTTGAGCCCACTGATCCATACTCTCTTATGTTCTTCTTCCATCTTTTACTCTTGTTTATATATATATATATATATATATATATATATATATATATATATATATATATATATATGTGTGTGTGTGTGTGTGTGTGTGTGTGTGTGTGTGTGTGTGTGTGTATGTGTACAGCATATGAGAGAGAGAGAGAGAGAGAGAGAGAGAGAGAGAGAAATAGAGAGAGACAGAAACAGAGACAGATAGATGTAAACAACATGAAAACTCGGCCGCGCACTGCGCGTAGACCAAAGCAACAACTGGAATAGCACGAAGTTATGGAAATAAACTAAATAGGCAAATACCAAAATGTAATTGGGGGTAGGGGGGGGTTCAAGAATACGCCCCCAGTATCCCTGCTTGTTGTACGAGGCGACTAAAAGGGTTGGTGGTGGGTTAGTGCCCCACCCCGTAAAAAGAACTAACTAAAAAAGCGAATAAAGCGCCTCAGACCCGGACGGACCATACGTTGACAACTAAGGAACGGACAAAGGATATTCTTAGGGTGGGAACGTGGAATGTGAGAGGAGTGAATGATGAAGTGAAAGAGAGAGAGATTGTTCAGGTGCTTGAGGATGCAAAAGTGGATATATGTGGATTGACTGAAACTAAGTGAAAAGGTGAAAGGGTGAGAGAATGGGAATATGGTTTAGGTATATGTGTGGGAGTCAATGAAATTGAGAGGGCAAGAGAGGGAGTATGTCTGATGATAAGCAAGAAGTGGAAGGAGAATATAAGAGAGTATGGAACAGTGGGTGCAAGGATTGTATGGGTGAGGATGAAAGTAGGTATACAAGCGTGGGCGATTGTATGTGTGTATGCCCCGACAGAGGATCGAGTGGCAAGAGTGAAAGATGAGTTTTGGGCGAGTGTAGAAGCGTGTATGGACAAGTTTGAGAGGAGCGAGAGAGTGCTGTTGATTGGAGACATGAATGGCAAAGTTGGAAATGTACGAGTGGATGGAGTGGTTGGTCAGTGGGGTGTGCCAGCTGACGTAGATGGGAATGGAAGTGCTTTGGTGGACATCTGTGCTGGAAAGGGGTTGGCAATAGCCAACACCTACTTTCGGCATAAGATGATCCACCGGTACACATGGAGAGTAATGAGGAGGATGGATGGTGAACTTGTTGAACGAAAGGCAATGATAGACTACGTGTGTGTGGATGAGCGAACGAGAAGACAAGTGTTGGATGCAAGAGTGTGGAGAGGGTGGGGGAATGGAGTCTCGGACCATCACTTAGTGATAGCCAAGATAGAGCTGCAAAGAAAGTGATTGAAAAGATGAAGGGGAAGACAGGAGGAAGCAGCTCCTGTGAGAAGAGTGGAGAAATTGCAAGATAGTGAGAAAATGACAGAGTATAAGAGCATAGTGGAAGAAAGATTGGGAAGGTATGAGCTAGAGCAGATGGAAGGGGTGGAAGACGTATGTAAGATATTCACGGAAGAGATAGGCGCAGCGTGTGAGGCGGTTTGTGGCATGAGGAGGAGATGCAAGGGTGTGCAAGGGACAGCATGGTGGAATGATGAGGTGAAACGAGTTGTGGAACGAAAGAAGAAGGCATATAGTGAATGGTTGGCGAGTAGAGGTAGGGGAGAAGATGAGAGAGAGAAGAGAGAGGTATATGTCAGCAGGAGAAGGAAGGTTAAGAGACTGGTGAACGAGAGTAAAAAGAAAGTGGATGAAGAGTTTGGGAAGAATCTGAGTGTGAAATGGAGGGAGAGTAAGAAATTGTTTTGGAAGGAGGTAAAGAAAGTAAGGCAGTGTGAAAGGGGAAATAGTAGTGGAGTGAAAGATAGGAATAATAGATTGTTGGTGGAGAAGAGAGAGAAACTGAGGAGATGGTAGGAGCACTTTGAGGATTTGTTGAATGTAGAGAGTGAGAGCAGTGCGAGTATAAGTGGTTGGGGAATGGCTGGGAGAAGAAGAGATGAGAGGAGGGAGGAAGAGATCAGTAGGGCAGAAGTAGTGGAAGCGATGATGAAGATTAAGTTGGGAAAGGCCCCAGGAATTGATGGAGTGTGTGGTGAAATGCTTAGGTATGGGGGTGAGATTGTGGTGGAGTGGATATGGAAGTTGTGTAGATTGGCTTGGGAAGAGGGATGGGTTCCAGAGGACTGGAAATCAGGTATAATTGTTCCTTTATTCAAAGGAAAAGGGGAGAGAGAAGTATGTGGTAACCATAGGGGTATTTGCCTACTTAGTGTGACTGGTAAAATATGTGGTAGAATACTCATTGATAGGATTAGGCATATGACAGAGGAGCTAGTTGGAGAAGAACAAGGGGGATTTAGGAAGGGAAAAGGGTGTGTAGATCAGATATTTGTTCTAAGATGTTTTTGGTGGAGAAGTATCTAGAGAAGGGAAGGAAAGTGTATGCTGCCTTCATGGACTTGGAGAAAGCTTATGACAGAATAGATAGGCAAGGTATGTGGAAGGTATTAAGAATATACGGAGTGGAGGGGAAATTGTTGAGTGCTGTGAAGAGTATGTACGAGGGAGCTAGGGCAGCGGTGTGAGTGGATGGTGAGCTGAGTGAGTTCTTTGATCTCAGTGTGGACTGAAACAGGGTTGTGTGATGTCTCCATGGCTGTTTAATATATACATGGATGGGGTTGTAAAGGTGCAGGGTAGGGCAGTGGATGTGGGGTTGGCTCTAATGAATGAGGGTGAGATTTGGAAGCTTCCGGTGTTGATGTTTGCTGATGATACAGTACTGTTGAGTGAAGATGAGTGGGAGTTGCAAGGTTTGGTGAATGAATTTGGGACAGTGTGTAGGAGGAGGAATCTGAAAGTTGATGTAAACAACAGTAAAGTTATGGTGTTTGAGAGGAATGAAGTCACAGAGTGTGCAGTGAGGTTGGATGGTGAGGATATGGAGAATGTGAGTGCATTCAAGTACTTGGGTAGTGTGATGAGTAGGGATGGAACTTTGGGGGATGAAGTGCGTGAAAGGGTACAGCAGGGAAGGAAGGTTGTTGGTACACTGAAAGCAGTGATGAGAAATAGGGAGGTGAGTATGGAAGTTAAGAAGTCACTGCATGAGAGTATTGTGATCCCTACCCTGACGTATGGAAGCGAGGCATGGACCTTGCAAGAGGGGAACAAGTCAAGAGTGAGAGCAGTGGAAATGAGTTACTTGAGAGGAGCATGTGGAGTGACGTGGAGGGACAGGTTGACGAATGAAGAAGTGAAGGAACGCTGTGGGGTGGATGTGGATGTGGTTGAGAGGATTAGGAGAAATACACTGAGGTGGTTTGGACATGTGAAGAGAATGGAGAATGAAAGACTGACTAAGAGGGTGTATGTAGGTGAGGTGGAGGGATGGAGAGGGAGAGGTAGACCGAGGATGAGGTGGAGGGATGGAGTTGAGAGGTATATGAGGGAGGGGTGGGTGAGTTGGGGGGAGGGTAGTCAAATGGTGGGTGACAGAGCGACTTGGAGACGTTTTGTTTGCGGCCACCCTTTGCGGGATTAGGGCGTCGGGCTATAGATAGATAGATAGATAGTGTTCGTGATGCTAAGTGTAATAAATGCTTCGTTAATGCGGGGAAATTGGATCCAAGAAGAATACAGAATACTATCCTTTTTTAATCTTACTTGACCTTAATTTACAGTACCACTTTTCCATTATAATTACTGAATCATGACAACAGATTAACAACAGAGTGTGGTGCTAATCATGACTGAGGGCGAAGGAAACAAAGTGGAGGCATAACATTTAATTATCTACATAAAAATAAGCTACTGTAAGAGGGAAAAATGGGCCAGATTAAGGTGAAGAACTGTATCCAAGCTGACCACAGCGACATAAGTATACATTGTGAGATTTGGTCGTGTGACTGTATTTACCACCCACAACAAAGACACAAACCTACTTTTAACATGAACAGTGAATTATTTGACTGACAGTTAATGTTCCAATACTTTCCTTTCCGTCTTTTCTTTTCTTGCACACTATATATTTAGGGTAGGAGCTATTTAGACAAGCCAGACTGCACCTACAACTAAAGTAGGAACCGGGATTGTGATGGCGACTGTTGTGTGTTTATAGTCCAAAGGAACGAACAGGGGTTTTCCCTCTCTCTCTCTCTCTCTCTCTCTCTCTCTCCCTTCGTGATTCCACGCTGTGACAAACGAAATGGTTTCCTGTATCCCACGAAATCATACCCTACGCTGGGTGGTAACCATATAGCCAAATTACGTATGATGGAATAGTGAGTTAAAGCGCTCCATCCAGATGAAGCCTGAATGGGTTTCATCCAAGAGTAGGTTAGGTTTATTGCTCGCGAACTGCCACTCAGGGAAGAGTGAGGCTGGTCATAGTTGCCTTAAATGATGGAATTGAGTAGCCAAGTCCCGGGTCCCTACGCTTGTTTAGAAGTCTCTCTCTCTCTCTCTCTCTCTCTCTGTTTGTGTGTGTGTGTGTGTGTGTGTGTGTGTGTGTGTGTGTGTGTGTGTGTGTGTGTGTGTGTGTGTGTTATCCCCTGAAGATGTGATTACAAGGCAGCGCTCGGGATATTTTCGTCCTCCCTTTTGGCCAGCTCCATGCTGCTCATATTGCTGGTCGCGTTCTCTTTCTTTCTTTCTTGTATTCTTTTTTTCTTGTATTCTCTCTATCTTTCTTGTTTAATTGTGGCAGGCGCTTCTACCCTTCAAAATTAACTGATTCTGACCAAACTTGGACACAGTGACCAACCTATGATCTAGTGTTGTCCTCAAGGTTGTGGATGCTATAGCAACGGCCGAAAACCCACTTTTTTGTTCTTTTTTCACGTTCTGAGCTGTAGAAGCATTACTAATGGGAGCAGAAAGCTCTGACCTCTGTAAGTGTAAGCTTGAGGTCATTCCCTATCGGAACTGTGCCACCCATTTTTCCCCTCTCTCCTCTAGTTTTCGAGTGGCAACAACTGTGAAGATTGGCCTCAGCGTCCCTAGCAACTAGTACCGACTTACAATAATGCCCCCCTAGTTCCCCAGTGGCTCAATGGAACTGAAACTTTGCATGCTTATAGACATTGACTAGTACTACAACTTCCTACTCTACACCTATGTGTTACATTGTCCAGGTCAAGGGGCAAAGGCCATCATATGTGAAAACGGTGAAAATAGCTAAAATCACGGCCATGCTTGCATGAAATGCTAAGGCTCCGAAGATAATTAAGCCAGCGCCATGATTCTTCGGCGGAATATTGCACTGGAGTACCACCATACAAAAATAACATGTAGTGTCGAAACTCACTTCCAGTCGCTGGCAGCACCACCTTGAAGTTGCACTGTACCGCTAGTGGGCCATTCCGCAAATTTCAAATTCCCAAGCTCCACAGTAGGTGGATGGAATCGAATGAAACTTTGCATGCTTATAGACGTTAATGAGTGCTACAAGTGTGCTTCGTACATGCATGACCTATATCCGCCAGGTCAGGGGTCAAAAGTCATCAAGTGCAGAAAATATGATAAGCCCTAATATTACAATCTTGCTCGCACGAAATGCTAAGACCCCGAAGTTCATTAAGCCAGGAACGTAATTTTTGGATGGAATGCAGCGCTAGAGTACTTCCATATAGAAATGACTTTCAGTGTCTAAATTCATCTCCGGTCGCTGACAAAGCTTGGTCTGGTTACAGGTGGCCATCGTCACTTAACATCTTTTTCCTTGAGGATATCAGCCCATCTGTGCATAACGCATAACCAAGCGATTTATTTGCACATCTGTTTATCTATGTATCTATTTATCTGTCTATCTATCTATCTATCTATCTATTTGTTTATCTATCTGTCTATCTATGTATATACACTGTGTGTGTGTGTGTGTGTGTGTGTGTGTGTGTGTGTGTGTGTGTGTGTGTGTGTGTGTGTGTGTGTGTGTGTGTGTGTCTGTCTGTCTGTCTGTCTGTCTGTCTGTCTGTCTATCTGTCTGTCTGTCTGTCGACATGTAGAGCTCTTCCTCATGCTATACATCAGTCACTTATTCATACTCCCTCCCTTCCTTTTCTTTCAGTACCTTCTACAGGTAGATCCCTTCCTCACTCTCTCTGTGTTTCAGTCCATCTCTCTCTCTCTCTCTCTCTCTCTCTCTCTCTCTCCTTTATCTAATTAGTGCCGAATGATTTCCTCACTTGTCTTACATTCTTTTCTACTTTTCTTTTACACTTCTTCCTTTCTCCTTACGTACTTCATTTTCAATTTTCTCTGATTATTGTTGATATTTTTCTTTCCTTATTTTCTTTATCCTCCATCATGCATCCTTTCACACTTTCTTTCTTTGTCCTTTCTTTCTTCGCTATCTGTTTACTGCGTTTCGTTGTTCACTCAGTTTTCTCATTTTCTCTGTTTATTGCCCTCACATTTCCTTGTTTGTCTTTTCCTGGCTCATTGCATGTTTTTTTTTTTGTCAGCCTCCTTATTTACCTCTGTCTGTCTGCATGTCTGTACCTCTGTCTATCTCTCTGTCTGTCTGTCTGTCTCTCTTAGTATCTTAGGCGTGTTGAAGCTACTCCCAGTTATCTTCAATGCCGCATCAAACATTAATAATTTTCAGAGTCTGTACAAATATCTTACTAGCATCTGGCGAGTATTTTTAACATGTATGAAGGGCTTTCCTACATACAGCTCGTCATAACAGGGTGGACTTGAAAGAGTTTCGCCTCATTAACTCCCCTCCTCTTTCCAACTCCCTTCAGAGTCTCCCTATGCTTTACAAGGCTGAATCACTTTCTCTTTACTATCGCTGTTTTAATGGACGGTATTCTGTACTCTCAGTCTTCATGTTTTTTTTTTTTTTTCATTCTGGTGACAGCATCATTCTATCTACGTACTTGCGCCCTTTTCCATCCAGCTGTTTATAGCAGGAGGTGGCAGGTATTCTCAGCCCATGTACAAAGCTAATCAACTCTGAAACATCCTTCTTCAATCCGTTTTTCCCTTTGCCTAAAACCTCGTGTCTTAAAAAGTAACATTTAAGGTATCTTGATATGAATGGTGACTGATCTTGGCTTTAATATTATCTATCTATATATACATATATATATATATATATATATATATATATATATATATATATATATATATATATATATATATATATATATATATATATAGTGGTTACTTTCTTGATTCAGGATCGCTTGTTTGTACGTATTTGGTTCCTTGTTATGAGTAGAAAAGCTCTTACTGTCACTGACTTTTTTAATTTTACAGTTTACTTCTCTCACTCCCTCTCTCACCACCACGTCTTTCACCCTTTCGTTCTATTTTTTTCTTTTTACTCTCTCACTCTTTCCCACCTATTCTACATGCCGTTATTCTCTCAATATCTTTCTCTGTCTTTCCATTTTCATCTTCTCCTTTCACTTTTCCCTTCTCCTCGCTCTTCTGTATCCTTTTACCTGTAACTTACTCTCCCTCTTTTCTCTCACTCCTTCCTCTTCTATCTCACACCTCAATCTCTCTGTTTTTCCTCTTCTCCCCTCTCCCCTTTTCTTTGCTTTCACCTTTCACTCAATCTCTTTTCTCTCACTCGCTCCCCCTCTTCCTTCTTTATCTTTTTCTTCTACAGCGTCTCTCCCTCTCCTTTAAATCCTTCTCCCTCTCTCTCCTCTTCCCTCCATCCTCCGTGTTTCTTTCCATCTCCCCGTTTCATTTTTTCTCACCCTCCCTCTCTTCTCTCACTCACTCCCCTTCTCTTTCGTCCTTTCATTTTTTCTGAGTCTATCTCTTCCCTCACTCCCTCCCCCCTCGCCCTTCTTTATCTTTCTCCTCCATCTCCCTCTGCTTCCATTCCTTTAATCTCAGCCTAAAGGATTTCCCCTTCACCTCCTTCCTCATCAGCTCTCCCTCCCCTGCTATCCCTTCTCTTTATATAAAATTTTCCTTGGTCATTTGCCTTCACCTGATATATATATATATATATATATATATATATATATATATATATATATATATATATATATATATATATATAATATTAATTTGTCTTCTTTTATTTTTATATTTTAGGTCCTATGCTTCTCTGTATCTTTTATTTTTAGTTTCATTTCCATATAAAGTTATTCGGAGACAGAGGTTGGTGGACACTGGGTTTTATTAAGTGAAATCGAGAATTAGAACTACCCTAAGTAATATCAGCTACACTACACAACACAAACACTGTGGGTACAGCTGCTGACATCCCGAGTTCAGTATAGATTGATGTCCTCTGATGGTGTGTGTTGGATGTCACTTGCAACGACTTGGTTGAGTGAAATTGGGTGGAAGTATGAATGGTGTGTGTGTGTGTGTGTGTGTGTGTGTGTGTGTGTGTGTGTGTGTGTGTGTGTGTGAGAGAGAGAGAGAGAGAGAGAGAGAGAGAGAGAGAGAGAGAGAGAGAGAGAGAGAGAGGTTTGATGTCCTCTGAGGGGGTGTTACGACCACATTTGCATTCATGCGATTGCTGTGCCCCCGAGGCAAAGAAGGATCCTTGACAAAAGCTCCGACTGAAGACACTTATTTTGAACTACTAGAGTAGAAAATGAAGTGAACTGCTAATCTTATATTTACAATTTCGAATCACGGCAGGTATGGGAGATTTTATAAGGAACCGAATTTCGTTAAACTGTTTTATTCAAATTGCCGTAAGTCCCACAAAGCCGCCATAAAAACATATAAAATAATACCATCATACAAGCCCCGGGTGATATATGCCTAGTATGTATTCCATATGGACGGCGGGTACTAACAGTAAAGAAGTGACATATGAAGATGTATGACGGCATCTGTTGCATGTGTAAGGGCTGCTAGGCGGTAGGAAAACGTTTACACATTCTTACATAAACGATGGTAAGTTTCATTCCTAACATAATTTTCGTTTTGTGTGAACATAAACCATACTTATTTATTTCATTGTTGTATATCTCCAAGTATACATAGTGTTACATAGCCTATGATTTCATCATCCTTTGTATAATTCTAACGTACAGTATGCTGCATGTTTGATCACGATTCGCCTCGTGGCTTCCATAGTGACCAAGCTTCCGTGTTCTACCTCACTCCCCCCTTCTCCTCCTTCATAGTAAAGTAAGTCGTTCTTTCTGTTGTTCAGAGCAGGAGTGTCAACTCTTTGTCCCCTATGGCTTCATTTGCGGGTCCTTCTTACAAGTTGTATCAAGCTCTGCCGGCCCCTATATAATGAGCTCACTCTCTGCATTAATTGCCACTTTTTGCCTCATTTTGTTCACATCTCTGTCCTCCCCTGTACAGTTGTTATTATTTTCGTGAGTGCTCAGGAAGTCTCCAACCATCTAGCTGCTGTGTAATTTGAGTATAAGTGTTATTACATTTTTTCTTGTACTGTATGGCATAAGGTGTTAATTCGTAGGCCTGGTGAGGTTTTTGTGGTTCATGTAGAGTTTTTGGTGTCAGCCAATATTAATAATATTTTGTATCTAATTATTATATCTTGCTTTAACTGAGCATTATCCGGTTTTCTCATTTTATCAGGGCTGACTTAGATAAATTTACTCTTGCTAATTTCGTGTTAATAGAGGCTATTGCAGTTAACCATATATTTAACCTGTTTTTTGCCATTACATTATCCTTATGAGTCCTGAATGTTTAGTTGTTAGTTTGAGCATTAAACTTTAACTTGTAATTTTACCTAACTCTTTTGTTTTGAACCTGGACCTTTGCGGGACAGTAGTGATTTTAGTTCTCACTTGAAGTGTTCATTATCTCTCTCTGTTCCGTAACATAAATTTGGCGACATCTTATCAGGATATTCAGAATATTATCATAAGGATATTGCTTGATATTTTGTGACTGTGATTTATTCATGATGTCTACTATTACTACTCTTGATGAAGCCAAAGATTTTTTGTCAAATGTGCAAATAGTGTGTGATGTAGAAAATAGAACAAAGAATGAACTTAAGCTTGTTGCTCAACAATTGGGAATTGCTGTTCGCTCTCATCATTTTAAAGATCAAATTGTTGGCATGATTAATATAAGCTTGTTTGATGTAACTCCTCCAGATGAGAAAACGCAGATTGAAATAGCTAAGTTACAGCTAGCCCTGCAGGAGGCTCGTGCTAAGGAGGCTGAGTCTCAGGCACGTTCTAAGGAGGCTGAGTCTCAGGCTCGTATTCAGGAGGCACAAATTGAACTTGCTAGGATTCAGGCAGACCATGAGTATTGCATGAAACAAGGTTGAATTGGATCATCTAGCTCTGATGATTTTGATGTGGCTAAAAATGTTAAACTTGTCCCTCCTTTCAATGAATCTGATTTAACAAAGAATTTTCAGTTGTTTGAGAGGGTAGCTACAGGTTTTAATTGGCCCAAAAAGTATTGGCCAGTACTCCTTCAAACTGTTCTCACCGGTAAAGCTCAAGTAACTTATGCAACTTTGCCTCAGGATCAATCTGATAATTATGATGTAGTTAAGAGCTTGATTCTTAAGGCCTATGAGCTTGTTCCTGAAGCCTATAGAGTAAAATTTAGGACAACTTATAAGCAAGATAAGCAATCCCATGTTGAGTATGCAAAAATCAAAGAAGATCTGTTAGAGCAGTGGTTAAATTCTAAGAATGTAAATTCTGATTTTGATAAATTTAAGCAGATGATTTTGCTGGAGGACTTCAAAAGGTGTATTAATAAAGATGTAAGCCTATATCTTGATGAGAAAAGAATAGATAATTTGTCTGATGCTGCAGTTTCAGCTGATGAATATGTTCTCACTCACAAGAGATATTTTAAAGAAAAAAGGAAAGCTGAGAGTAAGTACGTTGCCTCTACTCAGAGTACAGGTAACAGGAAAGAGAATAAAGATGATGTTTCTCAGGAAGTAAATACCAACTCCACCTCTAGATTTCAGAAAAGTAAATGTACTTATTGTAGTAAGCTTGGTCATACTACGGAGAAATGTTTCAGGAGACAGTGTGATGTGAACAAAAAGGAGTCTTTAAATATTCAGTTAATTGGTCTAGTGTCCACCCTTGAGAGTTCCCAGAATTCTTTAACTAAGTTAACTGAACCTGCTTTGAGGGGTACATTAAATTCTCATGATGAAGCTCCTCTTTTGAGCAGTAACGTGGGTGACACTCTAAAGAGTTCATGTGCTAATTTCCTGTCTGAAGTTTTGTCAGTCCTCTGGACAGTAATAACAGGAAATCAGTTAAAATATATCGTGATATAGGTGCTTGCCAATCCCTTATGCTGACCAGAGTTCTAGGCTCTAATGTTAATTCCTCTGATGAAACTGTAATCTTACAAGGTGTAGGGAATAATTACTTCTCTGTCCCTCTGTGCAGAGTGAATTTAGAGTCTGGTTTTGTTAATGGTTCCGTTATGGTTGGGTTGGTTGAGACACTCCCTATGTCAGGTGTAACTTTCTTACTTGGAAATGATATTGGTGGAAGTCAAGTGTGTCCAGCTCCTCAGTTGTCTAATGAACCAGTGGCTGCGACCCAGGATTGTGATATCCCTGACGTGTTCTCTGCATGTGCTGTCACTAGGGCTAAGTCTAAAGTTACTGGTGACTTAGAGGATAATGATGATGATGATGTTATCCTAGCTGACACTTTTCTTGCTAATTTGGACCACTCACCAGATGAGGCAGTACCCCGTAGTGTTGATAATTTGTCTCGTCAAGAGTTGGTTGAGTTGCAGGTTGCTGACCCTGAGTTGAAAGGTTTAGCTAACTCTGCTTGCAGTGAGGAAGAGTCAGCTGGTGCTTCTACTTGTTATTATATAAAGTCAGGAGTACTTATGAGAAAGTGGAGACCCCCAACAGCATCAGCCAACTGTGAATGGGAGGTCGTACATCAAGTTGTCATCCCTCGTGTTTGTAGGCAGGATATCATTAGAGTGGCTCATGATTCCAGTTTGGTAGGACACCTTGGAGTGAGGAAGACTGTGGCACGCATTTTGAAACACTTCTACTGGCCAGGTATCTTCAGAGATGTTTCCTGGTATTGTAAGTCTTGTCACACCTGTCAAGTTGTGGGGAAGTGTAATCAGACCGAAAAGGTTGCACCTCTAGTTCCCATTCCTCCTTTTGAGGCGGCATTCACCCGTGTGTTGGTGGATATTGTGGGCCCTCTTCCTAAGACTTCTTCAGGATTTTCTTATGTGTTGACCCTGATTGATATGGCTACTCGTTATCCTGAAGCCATTCCACTTAGAAATATCTCAGCAAAGAACGTGGTTAAGGAAATGCTAGGGTTCTTCACAAAGTTTGGTCTGCCCAAGGAGGTACAGTCAGACCGGGGAAGTAATTTCATGTCAAATGTTTTCTAGCAGTCTCTGAAAGAGTTGGGCATCACCCAGATCACGTCTTCAGCTTACCATCCCCAGACCCAAGGAGCATTGGAGAGATATCATCAAACACTCAAATCGATGCTCAAGAAATACTGTTTGGAACATCAGAAAGATTGGGATAGGGGTCTTCCATTCGTTGTATTTGCCGCAAGAGAATCTCCAAATGAATCACTGGGCTTCTCACCCTTTGAACTACTGTTTGGCCATGAAGTAAGAGGACCCCTTAAGCTGGCTGTCGAAGGAAGATGACGTCAACCTGCTGGAGTATGTGATGAAGTTCAAAGAATGGCTGTCCACTGCTTTACAGCTGGCGAGAGAGAATTTAGGAGCTGCTCAGGAGAAGATGAAGACTTGGTATGATAAGAAGTCCAGGTTACGCCACTTTCAGCCAGGAGATCAGGTTTTGATTCTGCTACCAGTGCATGGGCAACCTCTTCAAGCCAAGTTTAGTGGTCCTTATTTCGTGGAGAAGAAACTCAGTGATGTCAACTATGTCATCGCCACACCAGATCGTAGAAAGAACAAGCAACTTTGTCACATCAACATGCTAAAGTTATATCACAGGCGGGACGAAAACAACCCAGTCTGCACTGTAGCTGTTCCACCCAAGTCTGCAAGTGAAGTTCTCCCATGCAGCATGAGCCTGAGTGATAGTTTGGGGAAGAATCCTGATATCATGAATGATCTCCAGACTAAGCTTTCTCATCTAGCTCCTGAGGAAAGGCAGGAGTTTTCGGCATTACTGCAGGAGTACCCGCAAGTGTTCCGTGCCACTCCAGGAAGAACCACTGTGTTGATGCATGATGTCGATGTTGGAGACACAAAGCCAATTAAACTACCTCCTTACCGTGTGAACCCAGTGAAAGTTCCTCTCATCCAGAAGGAGCTTGGCTAGCTGTTGGCCCACAAGATGATTGAGCCCTGTCAGAGCAAGTGGAGTTCTCCTGTCACTCTAGTCCCTAAGCCAGGTGGGTCACAGCGGCTTTGCATCGACTACAGACGTGTTAATCAGATAACCAAAACAGACACTTACCCTCTCCCTCGTGTGGAAGATTGCATAGACAAGATCGGAAAGGCTAGGTACATAAGTAAGTTTGATTTGTTAAAGGGATACTGGCAAGTACCTATGACTGAACGTGCTAGGGAGATCTCATGTTTTGTAACACTATGAAAGACTTTTGCATGTTCTATAATGCCATATGGTATGAAGAATGCACCAGCCACATTTCAGAAGCTCATGAATGTTGTAACAGAGGGTTTGGCAGGGTGTTTTGTTTATATTGATGATGTATTAATCTTCAGTGACAACTGGAAAGATCACCTATGCCATGTCAGTAAATTTCTTGAGCGTTTGGTTTAGGCTAATCTTGTAGCTAATTTATCAAAGTGTGAGTTTGGTCAAGCTAAAGTTCAGTACCTTAGGTACGTAATTCGTGATGGACACGTTGCACCACCAGCAGCTAAGGTTCAGGTTATAAGTGATCTTCCCAGATCTAAAAGTAGGAAAGAGCTACAAAGATTTTTGGGAATGGTAAGTTATTACAGGAGATTTGTTCTTAACTTTTCAATTCTTGTATCACCACTTACAGACCTACTGAAAAAGGGAGTTATATTTGTCTGGACCGATAATTGTGAATCCTCTTTCAGCAAACTTAAAGCTATCCTATTAAGTCAGCCAGTGCTCGCTAGTCCAAATTTTGCTAAGCCTTTTAAGATGCCTGTTGACACAAGTGATACAGGAGCTGGGGCTGTTTTGCTGCAAGAGGATGATCAGGGTATTGAACACCCTGTATCTTATTACAGTAAGAAGTTCACTCCACCTCAAAAGAACTACTCAACAATTGAGAAAGAGCTTTTGGCCTTGATTTTGGGTTTACAGCATTTATCATTTTATTTGTGTTCTGGTTTTGACCCCATAGTCATTTATACCGATCATAACCCACTGAAATTCCTTAGTAAGTTTAAAGACAAAAATCAGAGATTGACAAGATGGTGTCTACTTCTTCAGGAGTATTCATTAGACATACAACATGTCAAGGGGAAAGAAATGTTATTGCAGATTGCTTATCTAGACTTTAGACAGATTGTTTTAGAGTAATAAGAAATTTCCTTTGTAAATTTCCTTTTTTTTGTGGGGAGGTGTTACATAGCCTACGATTTCATCATCCTTTGTATAATTCTAACGTACAGTATGCTGCATGTTTGATCACGATTCGCCTCGTGGCTTCCATAGTGAGCAAGCTTCCGTGTTCTACCTCACTCCCCCCTTCTCCTCCTTCATAGTAGAGTAAGTCGTTCTTTCTGTTGTTCAGGGCAGGAGTGTCAACTCTTTGTCCCCTATGGCTTCATTTGCGGGTCCTTCTTACAAGTTGTATCAAGCTCTGCCGGCCCCTATATAATGAGTTCAGTCTCTGCATTAATTGCCACTTAGATCTACTCCTCATTTTGTTCACATCTCTGTCCTCCCCTGCACAGTTGTTGTTATTTTTGTGAGTGCTCAGGAAGTCTCCAACCATCTAGCTGCTGTGTAATTTGAGTATAAGTGTTGTTACATTTTTTCTTGTACTGTATGGCATAATGTGTTAATTCGTAGGCCTGGTGAGGTTTTTGTGGTTCATGTAGAGTTTTTGGTGTCAGCCAATATTAATAATATTTTGTATCTAATTATTATATCTTGCTTTAACTGAGCATTATCCGGTTTTCTCATTTTATCAGGTCTGACTTAGATAAATTTACTCTTGCTAATTTTGTGTTAATAGAGGCTATTGCAGTTAACCATATATTTAACCTGTTTTTTGCCATTACATTATCCTTATAAGTCCTGAATGTTTAGTTGTTAGTCTGAGCATTAGACTTTAACTTGTAATTTTACCTAACTCTTTTGTTTTGAACCTGGAACTTTGCGGGACAGTAGTGATTTTAGTATTCTCACTTGAAGTGTTCATTATCTCTCTCTGTTCCGTAACAATAGAAATAAATTCTACGTGATGTCATATTTTCCGTGTAATATGTTGGTGGAATTCATTGCTATAATTTACGATCACACGTAGGTAAGAAGGTCTGGGTCGTTGTCAGTAAAATTATGAAGCGGAATGTTGTTTTCTGAGTAATATTTGGTTTATATAAACAAGAACCTACTTCTGTATATTACTGATGCACTTTGTCACAAGAAAGTTTGTTTGGAAAATGCGAAGAAGCCTGCTGCATTGACGACGAGTGGAAATATACGCCAAATGGTCATCATCATCATCATCATCATCATCATCATCATCATCACAGAACCAGTTAACTAAATGGTAATGTGGACCCAGGTATTATGACTTTCACAGCATGCTTGATTTAGAGGAGGGATTATTTTGGTCACCGGAATATATAACAATAGCCTACTGCTCTCACTGTCAGTAGCAGCGCTAGCAGCAGCGGGACAACCCTCATCGTCATCATCATTATCATGGTCATAATTATACACAGCCAAGAAAATCCATTGCAAAAGGAAGGTCTCACCTGGTTTTCTCCACCGTGACCATTCAATCCCAGTTTGCCCGAGAATTTAATTTCTCTCGGTCTCTGAATATCTCTTCCCCCACCCCTTTCATCCTTCACTCTACTTTCACCATTTTTCCTTCACTCCCCTCTCCTTCTCCATTTCGCTATATCTCTCCTCTCCCTCAGTCCCCTCCTTCCCATCAACCTCATCACCCTCACCATTCCCCTCCCTCTTCCTAATGGCTTCAAGTCAAGGAGACCACGATATTACATACCTCCCCTCCATTTTTCCTACCCTGGTTGTCCATCTGTTATTTGTTCTAAGCAAGATGTGGCTTCCCCATATCCATGTCTGAATTTCGGCTGTGGTGATCATATCTTCTACGGTATTTCTGTCATTAATTTTGTTAGGACTCCATATTATAATTACAAATCATAATAGATAGACAGATAAATAGATAGATAGAGAGACAGATAGAAGCAGGAAGTCGGATGATGAGAAGGTACTGTGTCTGCAAGAATCAAGCAATGCTAAACATGCTTACACACACTTAATTCAAGGAATGCTTTATAGGCACACGACAGCGCCTAGTGACTATACACACACATACTCACACACAGGCTTCTAGAACTTTCCAATCACAGGGAACACACGTGACACGACTCCTGCTGCACCAGAATTTAGGAAAGAGAGCTCAGAAGGAAGCTAGCCATAGAACAGACAGGTCGCAGGGAGAAGGGCTTAGCAACTTGAGAGAGAGAGAGAGAGAGAGAGAGAGAGAGAGAGAGAGTGAGACAGGGAGACAGGGACTCTGCTCATACTCACTCGTGAGTGAGAGACTTGTTAATATTTCCAAGACAAGTAAAAATAGTCCCATACTATTCTTTACCTCTCCTGTCACTACATGACAAATGGGAAAGAAGATTATCTACTTACAGAGCTACTCAAGTATAACAACCGCTCGTCCACAAGTCTAATATACATATAACTTCTCTACAAGTAACTACAAAGTCCTTTTATGACAATTTTATTCAAGGTAAACTCGCATTTTCTCTCCAAAGGATATTTATGCTAGGCATTACATCAATCATTATGTAGCTCATTTCACATAAGGTATACCTTAATGAAGGATGTGGGCATACTTTTCCTGTGCATGTATGTGTGTGTGAGTGTGTGTGTGTGTGTGTGTGTGTGTGTGTGTGTGTGTGGTGTGGACTTGGAAGGGAAAGTGAAGGAGTGTGTGTGTGTGTGTGTGTGTGTGTGTGTGTGTGTGTGTGTGTGTGTGTGTGTGTGTGTGTGTGTGTGTGTGTGGTGTGGACTTGGAAGGGAAAGTGAAGGAGTGTGTGTGTGTGTGTGTGTGTGTGTGTGTGTGTGTGTGTGTGTGTGTGTGTGTGTGTGTGTGTGTGTGTGTTTTTGCGTGTGTGTGTGTGTGTGTGTGTGTGTGTGTGTGTGTCTGTCTGTCTGTCTGTCTGTGTGTGTGTGTGTGTGTGAGTTTGTGTGTGGTGTAGAGGTGGAGGGGAAAGTGGAGGTGTGTGTTTGTTTGGTGTAAAGGTGGAGGGGAAAGTGGATGTGTGTGTGTGTGTGTGTGTGTGTGTGTGTGTGTGTGTGTGTGTGTGTGTGTGTGTGTGTGTGTGTGTGTTGTAGGAGGGGAAAGTGGATGTGTGTGTGTGTGTGTGTGTGTGTGTGTGTGTGTGTGTTGTAGGAGGGGAAAGTGGATGTGTGTGTGTGTGTGTGTGTGTGTGTAGGAGGGGAAGTGGATGTGTGTGTGTGTGTGTGTGTGTGTGTGTGTGTGTGTGTGTGTGTGTGTGTGTGTGTTGTAGAAGGGGAAAGTGGATGTGTGTGTGTGTGTGTGTGTGTGTGTGTGTGTGTGTGTGTGTGTGTGTGTGTCTGTCTGTCTGTCTGTCTGTCTGTCTGTCTGGTTCTGTGTGTGTGTGTGAGTTTGTGTGTGGTGTAGAGGTGGAGGTGAAAGTGGAGGTGTGTGTTTGTTTGGTGTAGAGGTGGAGGGGAAAGTGGATGTGTGTGTGTGTGTGTGTGTGTGTGTGTGTGTGTGTGTGTGTCTGTCTGTCTGTCTGTCTGTCTGTCTGTCTGTGTCTGTGTGTGTGTGTGAGTTTGTGTGTGGTGTAGAGGTGGAGGGGAAAGTGGAGGTGTGTGATTGTTTGGTGTAGAGGTGGAGGGGAAAGTGGATGTGTGTGTGTGTGTGTGTGTGTGTGTGTGTGTGTGTGTGTGTGTGTGTGTGTGTGTGTGTGTGTTGTAGGAGGGGAAAGTGGATGCGTGTGTGTGTGTGTGTGTGTGTGTGTGTGTGTGTGTGTCTGTGTTGTAGGAGGGGAAAGTGGATGTGTGTGTGTGTGTGTGTGTGTGTGTGTGTGTGTTGTAGGAGGGGAAAGTGGATGTGTGTGTGTGTGTGTGTGTGTGTGTGTGTGTGTGTGTGTGTGTGTGTGTGTGTGTGTGTTGTAGGAGGGGAAAGTGGATGTGTGTGTGTGTGTGTGTGTGTGTGTTGTAGGAGGGGAAAGTGGATGTGTGTGTGTGTGTGTGTGTGTGTGTGTGTGTGTGTGTCTGTCTGTCTGTCTGTCTGTCTGTGTCTGTGTGTGTGTGAGTTTGTGTGTGGTGTAGAGGTGGAGGGGAAAGTGGAGGTGTGTGTTTGTTTGGTGTAGAGGTGGAGGGGAAAGTGGATGTGTGTGTGTGTGTGTGTGTGTGTGTGTGTGTGTGTGTGTGTGTGTGTGTGTGTGTGTGTGTGTGTGTGTGTGTTGTAGGAGGGGAAAGTGGATGTGTGTGTGTGTGTGTGTGTGTGTGTGTGTTGTAGGAGGGGAAAGTGGATGTGTGTGTGTGTGTGTGTGTGTGTGTGTGTGTGTGTGGGTGTTGTAGGAGGGGAAAGTGGATGTGTGTGTGTGTGTGTGTGTGTGTGTGTGTGTGTGTGTCTTATATAATGAAACTGAAATAATCAGATTGTTCCCTATGCTAGCATGGGACCGAACTCTCGACCTTTTGAATTACATATTACCTCTCTATCCACATCCTGTATATGAATAATACAGTCCATTTCCTCTCCTCTCTCTACAGGATACTGAAATAGACTCCGGCAATACATCAAAGAGTCACAATATGAAGATAAAAAAAAGTAGGTTAGATGCCGAGCCTTTTGTGTTGTTGGACAATAAGTGTAATTTCTCACTTTTATCAGCTTACCGGTATATTTTTTTCCTGATATTTTTTCCCTTCTCAGTCCATCTTTTCTGGATCGTCCTTCCATTTTCATTTGTTAAGTCGTCTAGATTACCAGTTACTGCTTTTAGGATTGGAAATCTTGAGGGTAATTTCTTCCTAGCTACTCCAAAGTAATTTTATTTAGATGTGGGAGAGCCAATTCCAAGAAGGGGTTAATACTCCATTCCTTAGACTCTCTCCCTACCAAATAAAATCTTGTCATGTTACCTGAAACAGAATACTAGGGATCATAATTATTCTCAGCCACTATGGAAGCTCCCTAACACCTGTTCCCCATCAGTTTATTTCTGCATATAGCTCGTTAATACCCACCTTCGTGTTATATATTTTATGTATTTTGGAAAGATATGAACAGTATACAAGAGAGTAGTAAGGTGTAATAAGTCAAATAAATCGCTAAGGAAAAGGTGCTAGGGAGACTCCTTAACCGACGACAATACAGACCTTAAGTGTCCCGAGTGTGAGAGGATTAATAAAGACAGTATTAACACTTACGCCTGTATTATCGTCGGTTAAGAAGGCTCCCTGCCACCTATCCCTCAACGACTTATTTTTAGATCCGGCTGGGTATCATCATTTTGTACATTATTACTCTGACCACGGCAATATAAAAAATATTTAAGCATCACTTCAGAGGATAATGACGTATAATAGGCAAAGTAAATCGCTTGGGAATAGGCGTCAAGGAGCTTCCTTAACTGACGAAATTGCGCACCTTAGACTCGTATGGCTCACTCCCAGATGAATAAAATCATCTAGTATTAGCTGGTAAAAGAATCCTACAGAAAACACTACTACGAGTCTATTAAACACTTTCTCGCCATTTTTCTTTTCTTCTCAACCCTTCACTCTCTTCCCCTCCATCTCCCATTGTCTCTCTTCCCCTCTCCCTCCTCCCCTTCCCCTCCTTCTCCCTCTCACCATCACCCAATCTTTATTTCTCTATCACGTTCTCTCCCTCCCTCCTCTCCTTTCCTACTAAGTTTCAAGTGATTAGAGTCTGCGGTGAGATGCACGTAGTAATGTTTGTTGTGCTTCACGTTATTGCAGGTCAAGAACAAGATGGAGGGGTGAATGAGGAGGGAAGGTATATGAGGCAGGGTGGTGTGTGATGGGGTGGGGGAGGAGGAAGGTGGGGAGGGTTATAGGTGGTGCTGTGTAGGTGGTGGTTGTGGTGGAAGGGTCGTACGAAGGATAAGGTAGGAGAGTATATGAGAGGGGTGGAATGTGGGTGTTTGTGGTGGTGGTGGTGGTGGGGAGGGTCACAGGAGACAAGGTAGAAGAGTAAATGAGGCATGATAGTATGTGGTGGTGGTGGTGGTGGTAGTGGTGGTGCGGAACGTCATAGGAGATAAGGTAGGAGAGTACATGAAGGGGATGGTTTGTGGTGGTATGAGGATTGTAGATGGAATAAGGTAGATAATAGTATGGGGAGTTCAGTGTGTTGTGGGGAATAAGGCAGTAGGGAATATGAGGGAAAGTGATCTGGTGGAGTGGTGGGATACTGGGAATGTAGTAACGAAGTAGGGACCAATATAGGAATTCTTTTTCTTTCCCTCTTTTTTCGTTTTTTAAGGCAGTCATTCTCTTCTGTGATACTGTCGCGGCAATTAAATGACTGATTGTTTAGTTAGTATAATATACCTGCCCCTACAAAACACGGCGAGATCATTCTTCTTCTTCCGTCCATATTTATTGGTCTACCTATCTCTCTATCTTCCTATGTATGCATATCAGTCTATATACCTACATCATTGTTCGTGTCTTCCTACCTGTAATTTCAAACGTACCTATCTACCTATCTACCAACCGACATATCTATCTATCTTTATACCAATCTATCGCTATCTATCTATCTATCGATATCTATCAATATATTTATCCGTCAAATTTATCAGCCAGCCTACTTTTTCTCTATTGTACTTCCTTTTCATCTTTCCTTTTCCCTTCATTTTTTTCCCCCTTTTCATTTCTACTTATCTCTTGGCTGTCTTTCATCTTTCCTTTTTCTTTCAAATCTCCATCCACCTTTTTTTTTTTTTCTACCTTTTTTCTTCTTTCACCTCAGCCCAGAATAAAACATAAGGAGAACCGTCCTTAAGAGAACGTATGAGGAAAGTAAAAGGCATCGTCTCCTAAGATGCATAAAGGCAGTGTCTCACAAGGAACGTAAGGATCGTGGCGCGCTCGTATGTGTGTGTGTGTGTGTGTGTGTGTGTGTGTGTGTGTGTGTGTGTGTGTGTGTGTGTGTGTGTGTGTGTTTTACGTTCATCACCTTGTATCTCACGCACTTCACATTCCTTTGCTTTCTTTTCAATCATCTTCACTTCTCACTTTCTTCATCTTTTCTTACTTCATCCTTTTCATCTTTCCACTTTACGTCTTCATATATCGCTTTTTTGTTTTCGTCTGTCACTTTCACCCTTCTTCATTTTACCAAAACATCATCTTCACTTCACACCCATTTTCCTTCCATTCGTCTTACATAAACCCACTTTTTTTTTTTTTCTAACTCACCTTTATTTTCTTTCACTTCCTTGAGCGTTTTAATTCCAGGGTTTGGTTGGTGGGAGGGAGTGTTCCTCTTTACCATCCTTGTTCCATTCTTGTACTATGGACATACCCAGGACAAGAAAACAGTATGCATCGGCCGTCCTAGCGCCGGTACTATCTTTTCATTTTTGTCTTGCCATCTCTCATCTCAGTTCACCTCCACACTTGCCCTTTCTTTCACTCTTCCTTTACCCTTCCTCACTCTCCCCTCACACTTCTTCATCTTTCCCCTCTACAGTATTTCATTACTTTCCTACACTTCTCCTTTCTTCTCATACCTGGTCTTCACTCTTTCCCCATCCCTTTCCTTCTCCTTCCAGTCACTGAAACAAAGTATTTCTTTTTCAGAAGTTGTAAACATTTAACATAAATTGCCTTGTAATGAGCTACACTCTGATAAAAATCTAACTTCTAATCCTCATCTGAACATATATGCGGATGTACAAAAAAGAAATACGGTTTTCCCTTACTGAGACCACGGGACATGCAGCAGCAGCACAACACCATTTTGCACCCAATCTAATGTTACATATTTATTTTACAAACGAATACAGATTGGTATATAGTCATTCCCATTCATCTTTTCTTGTGAAATGTCCAGGACAGTTTTTGCGTCCTGCATAAGGGTCCATCTCACTTTTTCCTGCCAGTTTCGACTGGAGGGATTGTTGGATTGGAGGAGACTTCTTGCTTTTTATCCTTATCTTTGGCTCACGCACTCCATAACAAACGACGTCGACAGAACCAACAGAGATTGTTTTCCTTTGTACTTTGCACACTTTTCCATTCTATTTCCCCCCTCTCTTCTCTTTCCCTCTCCTTCCTCTCTCGCATTCCTCCCTGTCCCCATCGCTCTCCCTTTTCTCACCTTTCCTTCCCTCTCATCTTCCATCTCCTTCGGCCCTCGCCCACTCTCCCATTCCCCTCCCCTTCCTTCACCTCTCCCCCCTTCTCTCACTCCCACAACCTTCAAGCAAGGCAAGGTGAATGCTACATTACCTCGCTCCCCTCCACAACCATTTTTCCCACCACCATCCACTACCACAACTACTACAATTCGGGTCGATGGTGGCTATGAAGAGAGGAGATTTTGGCTTCCACGCTCTGCATTTTCTGCCTCGCATTTTTGGTACCTCTTTGTATTTAGTTTTGTAATGGCTTTCTTTATGCTGGCAGGGCAAATCTTGTTATTCTCTTTTTCCTTGACTCTCTTCTGTATTTTTTCGGTCTTCATTTCTTTACCCGGCGTTTTGTAATTATGTTTGGGCGCGTTACTGTAATTTTTTTGTTTTAGAATTTCATGGTTTATTGTTTTGGTTTTACGTTTATATATATATATATATATATATATATATATTTTTTCATGTCCCCTCTCTTCCACTTATCTCTTTCTTTACCCCTCAGTTCACCTTTTACTTTTGTCTTAGACACACACACACACACACACACACACACACACACACACACACACACACACACACACACACACACACACTCACACGTCTTCCATACACCACTTCCAAATACTTAATATGATAGCAATTTACGCTTAAAATATATATCACTTTGCCACAAATACTGAGTTAGCGTGACTCCAATCTCAAGTCCATCAAAATCACAGAAGTAGACACACCAGTGAGAATGACAACATTAACTATCCACGACTACCAATACAGTTAGGAGTACATTAACAGCAACACGAATTATCATACCCATACACTGAAACTGTTTTTCTTTTAAGGATGTAACAGTCTTGGTCTTATTTTTCGGGTGTAAACAGAAACGGAACGTGCTCAGACGGAACATATGCTTGCTTCCTTCTTCCCTACCTCCACGCTGTCTCACTCCCTGAACATGTACAAGTACAGTACACACACACACACACACACACACACACACACACACACATTATATAAAGTAGGTATTACTGTATACATGTAAACATGTGTATAGTTCAGTACGTAGATAACATTTTTCGAAATCAGTACTTCATGGCATTATCAGATTATAATCTCAAAAAATGCAAAGAACCACAAGTATCCCAACAATCTTAACTGCCAAAAATAATTCAACACAACTACATAAAAAAAAAAAAAACATAAAACAAGAAACGGTGCCAAGGCACAACAAACCCGTCCCCGGCAGTCAGTGCTGACGTATAAACACAACAGGATATCTAGTCAGAGATGTCACATATCAAATTTGAAGTAAATCGGGTGAAAATTGACGATTTTATGCCCATTTGACATTTTAGGCCAGACCCACCTCACACTGACCCCCCCTACTACTAACGGGGGGGGTGACCCCCCCTGATGTAATGATGCATGTCATAGGATACAACTTTGAAAGCTGCACTTTTAAGTTTTGGTTTCATGTCAATATGACGAATTTGAAAGGAGTTTTGGCGAAAAAAATATTCTTTTAAAAACATTTGTTGGGCTTTCAGCCCGGGCCTTGGCCAGTTTGGCCCAAAAATTTAATCAGGTGATGAGAAGGTCATAGCCCATCATCCCTATAATTTTGGTCAAAGTCGCACCAGTAGTTTTCGCGTAGAGGTGTTAACAGACAGACAAACTGAGTCAAAGCAATACTCGTTCCCGAGCCTCTTCGGGGCAGGGACTGGTAATAACCCAGCACAACTACATAAAATAACCCAACGCAACTGTCAAAAATAACTTACCACAGAGATTAATGCACCACAAAAAACAAATAACACCACAACCACAAACAATACCCAGCACAACAAACTGAAGATTATCTACTATAATCTCAAAATCAATCGCAATAAATAAAATACTATAACTACAAAGAGTAACCCACCACCGCCTTACACAACCCACGACAACCATAAAAGTAGCCCAGCAAAACCGGAGATTTTAACCTTCAGCAAATAAAATAATAATAATAATAATAATAATAATAATAATTATAAAATAAATAAGAACATAAAAGACAACGCAAACCATAAAGCCCGCCTGAATCACAGAAAATAATCCACCACAACCACAAACCGGAACAATAAAAAATAGCTCACAACAACCACAGAAAGTAATTCACCACAACAACTAAAAATAACCAAAATTACCCACGACAACCACAAAAACAGCAGAACCACAAAAATAACCCAAAAATTAACATCAAGCAACTCCTTATTTCTGTCTCATCAACCACAATCTCAGGCAATAATCCACTACAACCACAAAAAATTACAAAATAGAATCCACCACAACCACAAATAACCAAATACAACCACAAAAATAACCAAAATATCCCACGTAACCAAAAAAATAGCCTGCCACACAATCATAAAATATAATACAGCATAACCACATCCACAGCCAGACCAAGTAACTGAATAACCCTGCACAACCAACAGAAATATCCTACCACACTACCACAGAAAATAACCCAGCACAACCACAAAAAATAACCTACCACACTACCACATAAAATAACCCACCACACTACCACATAAAATAACCCAACACAACCAGAAAAAATAACCTACCACACTACCACAAAAAATAACCTACCACACTACCACAGAAAATAACCCAGGACAACCACACAAAATAACCTACCACACTACCACAGAAAATAACCCAGCTCAACCACAAATAATAACTCACCACACTATCACAGAAAATAACCCAGCACAACCACAAAGATAACCTACCACACAGCACACTTCCACAGAAAAAACAGCACAACCACAAGAAATAACCTACCACACAACCACAAATAATAACCTAGCACAACCACAAAAATAACCTACCTCACAGCCACAGGAAATAATCCAGCACAACCACAAGAAATAACCTACCACACTACCACAGAAAATCTGCCAGTACAACACAAGATATAACCTACCACACTACCACAGAAAACAACCCAACACAACCACAGAAAATAATCCAGCACAACCACAAGAAATAACCTACCACACTACCACAGAAAATCAGCCAGCACAACACAAGATATAACCTACCACACTACCACAGAAAAAAACCAACACAACTACAGAAAATCAGCCAGCACAACCACAAGAAATAACCTACCACACAACCACACTACCACAGAAAATACGCCAGCACACCCACCACCACAGCCACACGAAGCAACTCCTCCTTCCACCACTTTTGCTCCTCGCTATTCGATTTCGCTGTAAAACAGTTCCTTTACAGTTAACATTTTCTTGCCAACATGAAGGGTGGACGGGAAGGTGGGCCCTGAGATCTCCATGACTACACTCATTTTTAGCTTTCCTGTTGTCTGCCTTGCGAATCCTCTCTCTCTCACTCTCTCTCTCACTCTCTCTCTCTCTCTCTCTCTCTCTCTCTCTCTCTCTTAGCTTTTACTAGCGAACAAAATCTCTTTCTTTACTTTTGGGGCAAGTTAATTTTCTATCTTTGCTTTTCGGAACCAATTAAACCTATCTCTTTGCTTTTGAGAGCCAGCTGTGTTACTCTCTTTGTTTTGGGGAATCACGTAAATCTCCATTTTTTCTTTTGAGACCAGCAAAGCCTCTCCTTAATTCTGGGAACAAATTAAGTTTCTCTCTTTGCTTTTGGGAGCCAGCTAAATCTCTCTATACTTTTGGGGACCCAGCTAAATATCTCACTTTAATTTTTGTGAGCAACCTAAATCTCTTTCTTTGTTTTTTCGAGCCAGCTAAGTCTCCCTCTTTGCGTTTGGGAGTCAGCTAAAATTCTTTCTTTGCTTTCAGGACCCACCTAACTTCTCTCTCTCTCTCTCTCTCTCTCTCTCTCTCTCTCTCTCTCTCTCTCCAGCATCTTAAGTCACATTCAACACAGCCACTTATAATACCTTATTATATAACATTTACACCAACATATATAAACACAATTACAACAATCGCAACCACAACTACAGCAACTAGCAACCATAGTTACAACCACAATTTTATGACAGTCACGAAAACATTAAAAAAAGGTAATTGTTTCTAGTGTATCCGACTGTATTTTGACTACATTGTTCGTTCACCGAGACCCAGAAGTTATCCAGCGAGAAAGAGATGGCATGCTTTCTTTCATTTTTCTTCACTTTGGCTTTAATATCCACTGTCCATAGTGAATACAAGCTAGTGCTGTCTCATTTAGAACTAATATTATCAGTGGGTTTTGCTTCAGTTAAGTATCAGTGTGTCCTGTGGAAGATCAGATAAGGTTGCTGTAACGAAATTTCAATCTCCAGATTCTCTTAGCCTTGGATCGAACTCGGATCCTTCAGAGCAACAAGTCCAATGCCCTATCACCTGACCATCGCCTCCCACACCTGCAAAACCCTCAAATAAGTACAAATGCAATATAGTCTTATTATAACAAAGAAAACAATTAATTTAATTACAACAAGCATAACTACACAGCCCACATCCCAAGCTGCAATAATCACAACCACAACTACAACTACAACTACAAAAATTTCAGTAACCACAACCACAACTTCAACTACAGTTTCAACAAGGAGGTGCACTCAGAGTGTGCAACATCCGCATCCACCATCTGGGCCGAATATTTGACTTTGCCCGGTGACCTTGACCTTGGAATAATATTCATGTCTGCCCAACCCTTAACACTCCCACCAACTTTGTTTCAAATCAGATCAGAGTATTTGAGCTGACTTGCCCACCGCAGTTAACATTTGACCTTTCCCTGTGACCTTGATCTTTGGCTGATTGTTTTCAGTGTCGAATCTCTACATTCTTCTTTTAACGTGAATCATTCAACAAAGTTAGGTCAACATCGGATTAAACTGTTTAAGTTGACCCTGCTATGCAACCTTGACCTTTGACCAACTGTTCTAAAAGAAATCTATATGTCATCCAACAAGTTTGATGCAAATGAGATAAGAACTACTTGTTATTTTCTTTGCTCACAAACACACTGGACGACCTCAGACCTCACACTGTTACCTTGACTTTTGACTGCTTGTTCACTATAGGGAACCTCATCATTGTTGCCTGAATCTTAACTCTTCCACCAAGTTAGCTTACGATCAGGTCTAAACTACTATATTTGACCTTCCTCTGTGCCCTTGATAATTAAAGAAAAAAAAAAAAGTGCAATTTTTTGCTGACCCTCCACCTATCCATTTCCTTTGGCTAAAATAAGATAAATTATTTGAGTTATTTTGTTAACAGTCAGACATACGAGTCGAACTCTGACCTTGCTCTGTGATCTTAACTTTTGACTAATTGTTCTCAAACTGAGTCACGTCCTTATTGCATTACGCTCAACTGTTCTTCCAAGTTAGGTTTTAAACTGGATAAACGTTGGTAAAGTCGATTTGCTAGTTCAGCGTTTGACCTAGCCCTGTGACTTTGACCTCTGACGTATTGTTCTAAACACAAAAGGTTTCCTCATGGACTGACCCAACTCTTCCATTATGTTTGGTTGAAATCGAATAAAAACTCATCCTTTGAGTAAATTTGATAATATACATATACTCAGACAGAACCACACACACACACACACACACACACACACACACACACGAGCGTTTGCGCGCCGCTCAAAACATAACACTCCTTACTCCGAGAGCTAGGGTGTAGTAACTACAACCTCAGTTGCAACTACCATTTCAGTAACTACAACTACAACTGCAGTAACAATTTATGTTATTAAAGCCACAACCGCAGCTACAATTTTAGTAACTACAGCCACAACTGCAACTACAATTTTAGTAACTACAACCACAACTGCAACTACAATTTTAGTAACTACAACCACAACTGCAACTACAATATTAGTAACTACATTCATTACTACAACAGCTGTTTCAATATCTACAGCCACAACTATAACCATAAGCCCACAGCCACAGCCCATATACTGCCACCTAGAGCGAAGGAAGGGAAATATTCTTTGAACTTTTCTCCTTCGTCTAGGCAGACCACCACCATTGCCACCACCACCGTTGCCACACCACCACCATTGCCACCACCATCAATGTCATCACCACCGTTGGCACACCACCACCATTGCCACCACCATCAATGTCATCACCACCGTTGGCACACCACCACCATTGCCACCACCACCACCAATGCCATCACCTCCGTTGCCACACCACCACCATTATGCCATCACCACCAATGACACCACCACCAATACCATCACCATCAATGTCATCACCACAATTGCCAACACCATTATCTCTGCCTATGCCAGTGCCACCACAATCTTTACTACTGCTATCATTATCATCACTATCACTATAACCATCGTGCCACTACCGTTTTTGCTACTACAGTTATCATCACTATTACTACTACCATCGCTGCCATTATTATTAGAACCATCACTACCACTGTCTCCCGTAACAGTATGACTATCCAATTGCTACAGCCATTGAAACGACTAATATTTCTGTCGCCACCACTACTATCTTCTCTAGACCTTCACTGTCACTATTACCACTGATAATATCATCGCTATCCCTCTCATCCTTCTCCGCCCTTTTTATCTTTATACTCGTGTTTATCTATCCGCTTATTTGTCTATCTCAATCATTCAATCAAACAATCATACATATATATATATATATATATATATATATATATATATATATATATATATATATATATATTATATAGACAGTTTATACGAGTATATAATATCTCTACTGCAGGCTATATATATAAAACAGCCGCTTTGTTTGTTTGTTTGTCCTTCAATTATGCCCAAACCAAAGGCAGGAGACCCCCAGGCCCATATATATTCTGAATCAGAGTGACCCAAGGATGGTTTTTTTGGGGGGTTAAAATTCAGATCTGGGTCATTTGAGGTCACTGGTAATGTTCACCTTTTTTGCCCGGGCAATGCCGGGTACCCCTGCGCCCAATATTTGGCATGGAGACTCACATGACCTACAGTCCGGACATAGGTTATGTGAAGTTGACCTCTGAGGTCATTTGAGGTCACTGGTCGGAGGTCATTTGAGGTCACCGGTAATACACGCTCGAACGACTGGACCCAGCAGCCCAATTTTCGGCATGGAGACTCACATGACCTCCAG
This sequence comes from Coenobita brevimanus, assembly GCF_032717465.1. Lineage (NCBI taxonomy): Eukaryota > Metazoa > Arthropoda > Malacostraca > Decapoda > Coenobitidae > Coenobita > Coenobita brevimanus. Next base: position 13,883,513 of record NC_136991.1, read on the forward strand.
TTCGGACATGGGCTATGGGAGGTTGACTTCCGAGGTCATTTGAAGTCACCGGTAATAGTAAGCAAGTGCGCACAATAAACCGTGCGTTAGCCTGTGAAACCTGGAATAGAAAGTTCCTGGACCTCTTATAATCCCTCTTCAAAAGCACGATCCAAAGTTTTTTTACCCCCCTGAGTAGAGGAAGGTCGAAGCCAAGGTTGAAGAAATGACGGCCAACGAACACAGGCCAGTTCATGATGGAGGAGTTCACTAACCTGAAGCTTAGGATAATAAGAATCACCCGGATGAAACACGCGAGCCTATTTATGAATCACGGTATCATGAACCATTATTAGTCTTGTATACTGGCAGAGTCCGATCATCTGGTCTTGCTACAACCTTGGCTTCGACCTTCTTCCACTCAGGGAGGTAAAGAAACTTTGGATCGTGATAGTACATGGTCTTTGTGGAATTGAAAGAAAGACTGAACTAGAGCCAATAGGATTAGTGTTAGCCTTTCTGGCCCGGGCAACGCTGGGTACCTCTGCTCGTGTGTGTGTGTGTGTGTGTGTGTGTGTGTGTGTGTGTGTGTGTGTATCTATCTATTGCCAGACGCCTCAATTCCTTTCGGGGTGGCCACAAACAAATAGCCTCCACGTCGCCCTGTCCCCCGCCATTTCATTGCCCTGCTCCCAACTCACACACCTCTCTCTCATATACCTCTCCACCCCATCCCTCCATCTCATATATATATATATATATATATATATATATATATATATATATATATATTATACGGTATATGTATACTTGTATGTAAGCATGCTGTGTGTGGAGAATATGAATATTTACATGTGTGATCTCTTTTCTATACACATAATGATCCATAATATGCAGTACTACCTGTCTGGCTCAAAAACAAATATGGTACCGTTTTCTCGGGTTGCCTTGTAGTCGCTAACTGCACTGTGTAATATGGGATGTAGGCTGATAAAATATAATAACCACTCTCGTTCGACACCTGTCCGCCAGAAATTAAGGGTTTGTCTTTTCCTTTGCAATCAAACACTCCCAAACTTGTATGACTTACCCACATCTGAATAAAATCGTCTGACGTGAACTTGAATAAAACAGTAGAGACGAAGTGAAGGGAGATAATGGTGAGTATTCACACTCTGAGGCTCTTATAATTCAGCTGAATAAAATCGTCTGACATTAGCTGAAGTTACAGTAAATACGAGAGAGGACCGGCCACGAGAGGATTAAAAAACTTTAATCATATGAGCGACAGAATTTAATCTTTGTCATAAGACCTTGAAGAAGAAGAAGTTCAGTGCGTAACTTGAAATGCGCCTTTGGTTTTCCTCAGACTCTCCCAACTTTCGATTAGGTTTTCAGTTCAGTTCCTGAGAGAGAGAGAGAGAGAGAGAGAGAGAGAGAGAGAGAGAAATTATATAAGTTTTTTATGCGAGGAAGAAAGAACCAAAGGCTGAGCCCGGATTAACAGTTCCTTCCAAGAAAGACAAAAACAATAACAAAGTGAATCAAATTCAAGATCCGTTCATTTCGAGATGCCTGGACACTGCGTTTGAAAGACTGGAGATCATAGGAAGCAGGAAATACAGAGGGAAACAGTTCCAGTGTAGAACTTCGAAGCCCTCATTTACACATATATAACTCTTTAGTCTTGTAAATATTTAAGTCTTGAGTTTTGGTTAAAGTTATTTTGGTAATCAAAGAGCAGGAGGAGTTAAAGATGAATACAGGGAGTTGATCTTGATTTATTATCTTCAGAGAAAGTCTAAGTTGAGCAGCATATTACTAAGTATATTACTAAGTATATTACTAAGTCTAGTTGGACCCCTCTTCTTATTTGCTCTCTCCACTACCTGCCGGTTCTATGGCCAGTCCCTTTCTGAGCTCCGATTCCTACACTCTCGTTTAGTAGGGGTCGTGTCATGTGTACTATACTGTCGTGGAAGCTTCTAGAATACTGTATGTTTGTGTGTACAGTATGTACTGCTTCTGGTGCACGACCAACATTCCTTCAGTTAAAGAGTTGCAAGTTAATTTCCCATTCCCACACCTTGTCTGGTGCTCTGTCTATCTATCTATCTATCTATCTATCCATCATGCTCTCTGTTATGATTTGTATTTATAATATGGAGTCCTGACATTGCTCGGTCACGCCAACTGGCGGTCCTCCGACAGCAATCATTATTGACATATTCTAATCTATTAATACATAACATTGATTATAACAATGTACAGATATAATATTCATGTTAATATTGCAGTGATCCAGTAACATTACATTTTAAACAAGTTGTATACATAACTGAATAAATGCAATATGGTTAAATTGGTTATTGTATGACATTTTGTAAGATGTGTATGTATAACAGTAAAATGCCTATATAAAAAAAAATAATTCAAAGTTAAGATTATGTTAAGAGCTATTAATATTTCATATAGAGATAATTATACTTGTATACTTCTATATCATGTGTCATTCTTCTTATATATATATATATATATATATATATATATATATATATATATATATATATACATATATATATATACATATATATATATATATATATATATATATATATATATATATATATATATAAGTAATACTACAGTATATGCAAAATATGTACACTTCATTCAGGGGGGTTAACTTGAATGCTTACTCTACCCCCACTAAATACTGACTCCAAATTTGCAATTCTTGCATGCATTCTGTGCACTGCGAACAGCACTACTGCAAGTACAATACAGAAGATTATAAAGACAGTAGGTGCTGGGCTATACACATAATATGGGTTGAACATACTCAAACTCAAATCTTCCCAGGGCTTCATTGTTTCATTGATCAGTTGCATAGTTTCAAACTTAGGTGAAGTCAACTTAATACCTGTGCTCATGTTTAAGTCCATATTAGGTAGTGGGTGGAAATGTTTTTGTGTACGACTGAGGATGGCATAGTGATTGATGGTGGATAAAATGGACATGGATGGTGTAAATACCGCACAGTAGTCTGGTGCTATGTAAAATCCTGATGCTGAAGTATGAGATGGTGGTATATCTGGACAGACTACGTAAACTGATGTGTTATGAGTGAAATAAAAAAAAAAAACTGAGTGTCCGATGCGCTGATGGTGTACAAGCTTATATGGAGCAAAAGTGAAGTTGCAGTGATTATGAATGTTGTGATTTCTTATGATAACCATTTCACAAGGGTCTGTTTCAGTAGGCTGAATGTGAAAATGTACGCAGGACAAAGGTGAACAACATGTAAGGATGTGCGGCACTTTCGTACAATTGTTGATTCACTTGCGAAAGTGACAGTGTTCCGTTTCTTGAAGACCATGATGAGTTCGGTGTCTGTGTTGATGTTGATGATGACTATAGTGTTATTATTCTTAGAAGGGAAGGGGTGTATTTCGTATACTGTGAACAGGTCGTCAGTTATGAATGGTACATGAACTACTACTGATGTTGGTGTTAGTGTTGCGTCTAAATATGGATAATATTGCATAAAATCCCTACTTCGGAACAAAGGCTTCAATTTATGTTTATGTATGCTTTGACTAATTATCTGACGTAGCTCATGAACTTGAAGTAAGTCAATTGTGATCTTGCCATCACCGGCATTCGAAATTCCTCGCATAAGTGCCCTGTAACGAACTCTAGTGTTGTCTAATTGGAGTAGAATTGTGTCAATGTGTTCCGTGATGATGGAAAAGTGTTGGAAAAGTATGATGTTACCTTCCATGTCATTTATTTTATCCACACTTTCGAGAGCTATGTTTTCCGCCTCTTTCAGATTTTTCACGATTGTCTTCATTGCTGAGTTATGTCCTGTGATGAATTTATCTTGGTATGGTAGTACCTGAGCTCTTTTATTAAATTTGTTGTTTATTTCTTGAGGGTCTTCCTCTGTAGCCAATCCAAAGATGTTCCCAAGCACTGCACCACCCAGGTAGAACAAACCGCACTTTTGGCGAGTACGTGTGATGTTGTTCTTGGCGCTCAGTACCTCCGTTCCATGAGATGGGAGATCTTAGATAATGATAAGCATAGTTGACTTAGCCTGTTCTATTTTCCATTTCGCTAACTTCACTACTTCATCCACTTCCTTTGTGTTATGTGCTTGTGAAACATAGCCTCCTATCATGAAGTCCAGGGTCCTCATGGGTCTCGTGATGTTTTCTAGATAAGAAGAAAATTCGTATAAGTAATCCAGACTGATTTCAATATTCATGACATCTTTTACGATTGACGTCGTGGCCGTTGGAGCTATGAGGCATCCTTGCCGTACTATGTGTTGGGGGTCTAAATGAGCATATCCTCTTGCTATGTAGAGGAGAATTCATAGCATAAGTCCCTTCATCATTACCTACCGACAAAAAAATCTATTAATTCTCTAATATGGTCATGCTGTGGTCGATGATAGTGATGATTTGCGTTACGGTTGACTAACGTAGAACAATGCTTGTTATTTCATTTGTAGAAGGAGTTTAAATCGATATTTAAATCATGTAAATGGTGTACCGTAGATTTTATTGGAACAGTTGCACCTATGTTTGATTGTTTGGTATATGACCTTAATTTATTTTTGTAGTTATTATTGTATTCTTGATTGGTTTCATGAGTTACGTTCGGTTGTTCGGTGGTATCCGAGGCTGTATAATTATTGGATAGTTCCCTTGAAACTCGTTTTAAATGGTCATATGAACTTGTTTCTCTTCGCCACTTGACAGTGACCTAAGTAAAACTTTGTTTGCTTTTATGTTAATTACTCTGTATGGGCCCTCAGATTTTGGGGATAATTTATTGTCTCTCGTATGAATGATACCATAAACAATGTCTCTTAAGCTGATAGGCGAATCTCTTGCCTTTTTATTAAATACCTCCGTCATTTCTTCCTTGGACATCGTTAATTGTTTTTTGACTCGTTTGTGTGTGTCCTGGAATTCACGTAAACGGAGTTTAGAGTAATCATCGTAATTGTATATGGCCAGACTGTCACCTTCTAGGAGCTCATATGGTAGTTTTTTATCTGTCCCATATATAATGAAATGTGATGTGTCACCTATGGATTTATTTATAGATCCATTAATTAAGGCTTCTACTCTGGGAATCCAATCATCCCAGCTTGCATAATTTTCATTGAGAATGTGTCGTAGTACATCTAATACTTTTTTGTTTTGTCTCACTACTAACTCATTAGATTTTTTTTTTTTTTTATGCGAGGAAGAAGGAACCAAAGGCCATGAGCCTGCAGTAACAGTTCCCTCCAAGAGAAAAACAAAATACAATAGAGAGCCAAATTCAAGATCCGATCATTTTGAGATGCCTGGACACACTGTGTTTGAAAGACTGGAGATCATAGGCAGCAGGAAATACAGATAGAGGGAGACAGTTCCAGAGCTGACCTGTTGCATAAATGAAAGACTGGGAGTAACGGTTAACTCTTGCATTAGAGAGTTGGACAGAAAAGGGATGAGAGTTTGCTGCCAGACGGGTGCTACGCGCCCGTCGTAGAGGTGGAGGAATGCAAGCAGACAGTTCAGAGGAGCAGTGACCATTAAAGTAGCAATAGAAAAGAGATAAAGATGCAACAGTGCGGTGAAGAGACAGAGGTTGAAGGGAGTCAGTAAGAGGAGGAGAGTTAATGAGACGAAAAGCCTTTGATTCCACCCTATTGAGAAGAGCTGTATGTGGGGAGCCTCCCCACACATGAGAGTTGTACTCCACACAGGGGCGGATAAAACCCCTGTATAGAGTCAACAATTGTGCAGGGGTAAAGAAAGAGCGGAGTCGGCTTAGCACACCCAATCTCTTGGAAGCAGATTTTACAAGAGATGTAATATGATCTTTCCAAGATAAGTCCCGAGTAAATGAAACCCCAAGCATGTTCAAGGATGATGCAGGATTAAGTTGAATATTATTAAACATTAATGGGTATACCTGTGGAAGATTTTGTCGGGTTGATAGGTGTAAGAACTGAGTCTTAGATGCATTAAAGACAACCATATTATTTTTACCCCAGTCAGAGATACGAGCCAAGTCAGACATTAGGTGCGCCATAGCCTCATCCCTTGTTTCTTAAAGTAACTGTTGAGATGGGCGTTGCGGGAACCGAATGGAAAGGTGAAGGGTGGAGTCATCAGCATATGAGTGGATAGAGTTAGATGTACAGCTTAGAAGATCATTGATGAATAAAAGGAAGAGAGTTGGTGATAGGACAGAGCCCTGAGGAACACCACTGTTGATAGATCTAGGAGAAGAACGATGGCCGTCTACAACAGCGGCTATAGAACGACCAGAAAGGAAGCTAGCGATGAAGGCACAGATAGAAGGATAGAAACCGTAGGAGGGCAGTTTGGAAATTAAAGATTTATGCCAGACTCGATCGAAAGCCTTTGAGATGTCAAGATGCTGGGTGATAGGCTAAAACGTTAACCTTTTTGATATTGTATTGTTTACATATTTCTTGTAAGATATCAGAATTAAATTCTCCTCCATTATCACTAATTAGTACCTTTGGGGTAGTAAAGCGACATATTACATTATCTATTATTGCCTTTGCTACTGTCTCTGCTGTTTTATCTTTAATTGGAGCTAAAATTACATAACGGGAAAAATGATCCGTTGCTACGAATAGGTATTGGTTATTATTGTATGATAATGGCATTTTGATTAAATCAATCGCGACAACGTCCCATGGTTGATATGGTACAGGGTAATTACCTATTGGTGCTGGTGAAATTGGGTATCCTTTGTGTTTTGCACATGATACGCATCTGTCTATATGATTGTTTATATCTTTTCGTAATGATGGCCAGTAATATAACAACTGGGCTTGTTTGAATTTCCAATCCTTTCCAAGATGTCCTGCATGTGGGCTCTCGTGTATCGTTCGTAATACATGAGGTATCATGTCATTAGGTACTACCAGTTGGTTATTATTTCTTCGACGTTTTGGTTGTCTTGAGTTGATCTTGTATAAGGTATTATTGATTATTGTGAATTGTTCTAGTGGTACATGTAGTTTGGGTAATTGTATGCCATCTCCACTTTCTAACTTGTATATAACTTTAGATCATGTTGGATCAAGTCTTTGTGCTTTTGCGATTTCATCATGGTTTGGGATGTCTCCTTTGGGATCTAATGCCGCGACCTGAATTGTGTTCGGGTTCCTAGATAATGCGTCGGCTACTAGATTCATTTTTTCTTGTATATAATGAATATGTATATTGTAGTTTTCGACTGTACATTTCCATCATGCTCTCCTCCCAGAGAGGAGTTTTTCTTTAAACATACCTACCAGCGGTTTATGGTCAGTGAATAAGTGTATTTCGTAACCATATACCAAATCTTGAAATTTTTGTAATGCAAAAACCACTGCAAGTGCTTCTAAGTCTGTAGTGCAATAATTTTTCTCTGCACTTTTTATTTGTCAGCTGGCAAATGCAATTGGTTGCTTCTTTCCTCTTTTATCTTCCTGCATCAGAACAGCCTCTAATCCTTTAACTGATGCATCTGTACAGATAATAAATGATTTTGTGAAATCCAGATATGCCAAACAAGGTGCATTTGTTAGTTTATTTTTTGATTTGTTAAGTGCTTGTTTTTGTTCTTCTTCCCATTGGAATATAGCATCTTTTTTGAGTAGTTGGAATAGAGGAAAGGCTATATGAGAGAATTGTTGTACCAATGACCTATAGTACCCAGCTTGACCTAAAAATGGTCTAACTTCGTCATTCGTAGTGGGTTCAGGAAAGTCTCTCACTGCCTGTATTTTGTCACCAGTGGTGTGAATACCATCAGAACTTAATATGTGGCTTAAGAAATTTATTTCCTTAAAGCAGAATTTGCATTTAGAAAGCTTAATTTTTAAACCAGCATCACCAAGCTTTTGTAAGAGTAGATCTAATTTCTGGATATGTTCTGTGATATTTTTCGTTGCGATGATAATATCGTCAAGATAAACAAATATTCTTTGTCCTTAAATTCCGGACAATACGTAATTCATAAGATGCTGGAATGTGCCCGGGGCTGTCCTCAGTCCCATTGGCATCCTTCTATACTGATAGTGGCCTCTATTTGCGGAAAAGGCAGTGTATTTACGTGACTCCTGATCTACAGGAATTTGATAATAACCACTTAGCAGATCGATCGTGGAAAATACATTATTTTCTGGTCCAATATTCTGTAGGATGTCGCTTAGCAATGGCATGGGAAATCGGTCTGGGATTGTGTGATTGTTTAGTTTACGGTAATCTACAGCCGCACGCATTTCTCCATTTCGTTTAGGCACGAAGAATAATGGGGCATTCCACGGGGAGACTGATGGCTAAATAATTCCAAATTTTAAAATTTCATCGACATACTGGTTTGCGAGTGTACGCTGAGATTGTGGGAACCGGTAGGCCAGTACGAAAATTGGTGGTGTATCTGGGTGCACGTTAATCTTGTGATTAATTAGGTTAGTACACCCTAATTGTTCTCCGGGTAATGCTACGGTGTCCCTGTGTGTTTCCAACAGGGTTAATAAAACATTTTCTTCATCAAATTCACCTGAGTGAATTAAATTCTCTTTTATGTTTTCTCTATCCGTAGATTTTATCTCACTTGTCACTCCAGCTACAGCTAGTTCCATTACAGAAGCGGGATATTTTTCAATATTAACTATACAAGTCCCTTTTTTCAACTGTACTTCCCCATTCATGTGATTAACTAGAAATATCTGAGTTTGCCCATCGTCGTTCATCTGACATAATGCGTTTTCTACTGACAATCCTTTTACTTTACTTTACATAACCAGAGTTGCATAAATGAAGGACTGGGTGTAACGGTTAACTCTTGCATTAGAGAGTTGGACAGAAAAGAGATGAGAGTTTGTTGCTAGACTGGTGCTCCGCACTGGTCGTAGAGGTAGAGGGATGCAAGCAGACAGTTCAAAGGAGCAGTGACCATTGAAGTAGCGAGAGAAAAGAAATAAAGATGCAACAGTGCGGTGAAGAGACAGAGGTTGAAGGGAGCCAGTACGAGGAGAAGAGCTGATGAGACGAAAAGCCTTTGACTCCACCCTATTGAGAAGAGCTGTATGTGGGGAGCCTCCCCACACACGGGCGAATAAAACCCGTGTATAGAGTCAACAACTGTGCAGGGGTAAAGAAGGCACGGAGTTGGTTTAGCACACCTAATCTCTTGGAAGCAGATTTTATCTATCTATCTATCTATTGCCAGACGCCTCAATCCCGTTTGGGGTGACCACAAACAAATCGCCTCCAAGTCGCCCTGTCCCCCGCCATTTCACTGCCCTGCTCCCAACTCACACCCCCCTCTCTCATATACCTCTCCACCCCATCCCTCCATCTCATCCTCGGCCTCCCCCTCCCTCTTCCCCCCTCCACCTCACTCACATACACTCTCTTCGTCAGTCTTTCACCCTCCATCCTCTCCACATGGCCAAACCACCTCAGTGTGTTCCTCATAACGCTTCCTATCACATCCACATCCACACCTCAACGCTCCTTTATATCCTCATTCGTCAGCCTGTCTCTCCACGTGACTCCACAGGCTCCTCTTAAATAACTCATCTCCACTGCTCTCACTCTTGACTTGTGTCCTTCCAACAATGTCCAAGCTTCACTTCCGTACGTTAGAGTTGGTATCACAATACTGTCATGTAGTAACTTTTTCACTTCCATGCTCACTTCCCTGTTTCTTATCACTGCTTTCAAAGAACCAGCAACCTTTCTTCCCTGCTGTACCCTTTCAAGCACTTCACCCTCCAAAACTCCATCCTTACTCATCACACTACCCAAATACTTAAACGTACTCACATTTTCCAATTCCTCACCATCCAACCTCGCTGTACATTCACTAACTTCACCTCTCTCAAAGACCATCACTTTACTCTTCCCTACATTCACCTTTAGGTTCCGTTTCTTACACACTCTCTCAAACTCATCCACCAAACCTTGCAGCTCCCCTTCGTCTTCACTCAACAACACAGTATCATCTGCAAACAACAGTACAGGGAGTTTCCAAACACTATCCTCTCTCACCAGAGCCACTCCAACATCCACTACCCTACCTTGTACCTCTTTTATTACCCCATGCAATATGATCTTTCTAAGATAAGTCCCGAGTGAATGAAACCCCAAGCAAGATCAAGGATGAAGCAGGACTGAGCTGGATATTATTAAACATTAGTGGGTACCCCTGTGGAAGATTTTGATGGGTAGATAGGTGTAAAAAGTGAGTCCTTGATGCATTAAAAACAACAAGATTTTTTTTACCCCAGTCAGAGATACGAGCCAAGTCAGACATTAGGTGTGCCATTGCCTCATCCCTTGTTTGTTGAAGTAACTGCTGAGATGGACGTTGCAGAAACCGAATGGAAAGGTGAAGGGTGGAATCATCAGCGTACAAGTGGATAGGGTTAGATGTACAACTTAGAAGATCACTGATGAATTAAAGAAAGAAAGTTGGTGATGGGACAGAGCCCTGAGGAAAACCATTGTTATTAGATCTAGGAGAAGAACGATGACCGTCCGCAACAGCAGCTATAGCACGCCCAGAAAGGAAGCTATAGATGAAGGCACTGATAGTGTTACATAGCCTATGATTTCATCATCCTTTGTGTAATTTTAACGCACAGTATGCTGCATGTTTGATCACGAGCGTGTTCTGCCTCAATCCCCCCCTTCTACCGTTATAGTAGCGTAAGTCGTCCTTTCTGTTGTTCAGTGCGGGATTGTCAACTCTTTGTCCCCATGGCTTCATTTGCGCATCCTTCTTACAAGTTGTATCAAGCTCTGCTGGCCCCTATATAATGAGCTCAGTCTCTGCATCATTGCCACTTAGATCTGCTCCTCATTTTGTTCACATCTCTGTCCTCCCCTGTACAGTTATTGTTGTGAGTGCTCAGGAAGTCTCCAACCATCTAGCAGCTGTGTAATTTGAGTATAACTGTTGTTGCATTTTTTCTTGTGCTGTGTAGCATAGGGTTAATTCTTGGGCCTAGTAAGGTTTTTGTAATTTATGTAGGATTCTTTTTGTCAGTCATTTTTGATAACATTTTGTATCTGTAATAATTTATCTTGCATTAACTGAGCATTACCCAGTGTAGTTTCATTTTTTCAGGGCTGACTTAGATAAATTTACTCTTGCTAATTTCGTGTTAATAGAGGCTATTGCAGTTAACCATATATTTAACCTGTTTTTGCCATTACATTATCCTTATGAGTCCTGAATGTTTTGTTGTTAGTTTGAGCATTAAACTTTAACTTGTAATTTTACCTAACTCTTTTGTTTTGAACCTGGAACTTTACGGGACAGTAGTGATTTTTAGTATTCTCATTTAAAGTGTACATTATCTTTTTCTGTTCCGTAACATAAATTTGGCGACCTCATATCAGGATATTCAGGATATTTTCGTAAGGATATTGCTTGATATTTTGTGACTGTGATTTATTCATGATGTCTACTATTTCTACACTTGATGAAGCCAAAGATTTTTTGTCAAATGTGCAAACAGTGTGTGATGTAGAAAACAGAACAAAGAATGAACTTAAGCTTGTTGCTCAACAATTGGGAATTGCTGTTCGCTCTCATCATTCTAAAGATCAAATTGTTGACATGATTAATGAAAGCTCGTTTAATGTAACTCCTCCAAATGAGCAAACGCAGATTGAATTAGCTAAGTTACAGCTAGCCCTGCAGGAGGCTCGTGTGAAGGAAGCTGAATTTCAAGCACGTGCTAAGGAGGCTGAGTCTCAGGCTAAGGAGGCTTGTGTTAAGGAGGCAAATGCTCGTATTCAAGAGGCACAGGTACAGGCTCAGGCACAAATTGAACTTGCCAGGATTCAGGCAGACCATGAGTATCGCATGAAACAAGGTGGAACTGGATCATCTAGCTCTGATGATTTTGATGTGGCTAAAAATGTTAAACTTGTCCCTCCTTTTAATGAATCTGATTTAACAAAGTATTTTCAGTTGTTTGAGAGGGCAGCTACAGGTTTTAGTTGGCCCAAGGAGTATTGGCCAGTACTCCTTCAAACTGTTCTCACCGGTAAAGCTCAAGTAACTTATGCATCTTTGCCTCAGGATCAATCTGATAATTATGATGTAGTTAAGAGCTTGATTCTTAAGGCCTATGAGCTTGTTCCTGAAGCCAATAGAGTAAAATTTAGGACAACTTACAAGCAAGATAAGCAATCCCATGTTGAGTATGCAAAAATCAAAGAAGATCTGTTAGAGCAGTGGTTAAATTCTAAGAATGTGGATTCTGATTTTGGTAAATTTAAGCAGATGATTTTGCTGGAGGATTTCAAAAGGTGTATTAGTAAAGATGTAAGCCTATATCTTGATGAGAGAAGAATAGATAATTTGTCTGATGCTGCAGTTTTAGCTGATGAATATGTTCTCACTCACAAGAGATATTCTAAAGAAAAAGGGAAAGCTGAGAGTAAGTACGTTGCCTCTACTCAGAGTACAGGTAACAGAAAAGAGAATAAAGATGATGTTTCTCAGGAAGTAAATACCAGCTTCACCTCTAGATTTCAGAAAAGTAAATGTACTTATTGTAGTAAGCTTGGTCATACTACGGAGAAATGTTTCAGGAGACAGCGTGATGTGAACAAAAAGGAGTCTTTAAATATTCAGTCAATTGGTCTAGTGTCCACTCTTGAGAGTTCCCAGAATTCCTTAACTGAGTTAACTGAACCTGCTTTGAGGGGTAACTTAAATTCTCATGATGGAGCTCCTCTTTTGAGCAGTAACGTGGGTGACACTCTCAAGAGTTCATGTGCTAATTTCCTGTCTGATGGTTTTGTCAGTCCTCTGGACAGTAATGACAGGAAATCAGTTAAAATATATCGAGACACAAGTGCTTGCCAATCCCTTATGCTGACCTGTGTACTAGGCTCTAATGTTAATTCCTCTGATGAAACTGTAATCTTACAGGGTGTAGGGAATAATTACTTCTCTGTCCCTCTGTGCAGAGTAAATTTAGAGTCTGGTTTTGTTAATGGTTCTGTTATGGTTGGGTTGGTTGAGACACTCCCAATGTCAGGTGTAACTTTCTTACTTGGATATGATATTGGTGGAAGTCAAGTGTGTCCAGCTCCTCAGTTGTCTAGTGAGCCAGTGGCTGCGTCCCAGGATTGTGGTGTCCCTGATGTGTTCCCTGCATGTGCTGTCACTAGGGCTAAGTCTAAAGTTACTGGTGATTTAGAGGATAATGATGATGATGATGTTATCCTAGCTGACACTTTTCTTGCTAATTTGGACCACTCACCAGATGAGGCAGTACCCCGTAGTGTTGGTAATTTGTCCCATCAAGAGTTGGAAAATGTGAGTACGTTTAAGTACTTGGGTAGTGTGATGAGTAAGGATGGAGGTTTGGAGGGTGAAGTGCTTGAAAGGGTACAGCAGGGAAGAAAGGTTGCTGGTTCTTTGAAAGCAGTGATAAGAAACAGGGAAGTGAGCATGGAAGTGAAAAAGTTACTACATGACAGTATTGTGATACCAACTCTAACGTACGGAAGTGAAGCTTGGACGTTGTTGGAAGGACACAAGTCAAGAGTGAGAGCCGTGGAAATGAGTTATTTAAGAGGAGCCTGTGGAGTCACATGGAGAGACAGGCTGACGAATGAGGTTATAAAGGAGCGTTGTGGTGTTGATGTGGATGTGATAGGAAGCGTTATGAGGAACACACTGAGGTGGTTTGGCCATGTGGAGAGGATGGAGGGTCAAAGACTGACGAAGAGAGTGTATGTGAGTGAGGTGGAGGGGGAAAGAGGGAGGGGGAGGCCGAGGATGAGGTGGAGAGATGGGGTGGAGAGGTATATGAGAGAGGGGGGTGTGAGTTGGGAGCAGGGGAGTGAAATGGCGGGGGACAGGGCGACTTGGAGGCGATTTGTTTGTGGCCACCCCAAACGGGATTGAGGCGTCTGGCAATAGATAGATAGATAGAAGAGTTGGTTGAGTTGCAGGTTGCTCACCCTGAGTTGAAAGGTCTAGCTAACTCTGCTTACAGTGAAGAAGAGTCAGCCAGTGCTTCTACTTGTTATTATGTGAAGTCAGGAGTACTTATGAGGAAGTGGAGACCCCCAACAGCATCAGCCGACTGTGAATGGGAGGTTGTACATCAAGTTGTCATCCCTCGTGTTTGTAGGCAGGATATCATTAGAGTGGCTCATGATTCCAGTTTGGCAGGACACCTTGGAGTGAGGAAGACTGTGGCACGCATTTTGAAACACTTCTACTGGCCAGGTATCTTCAGGGATGTTTCCTGGTATTGTAAGTCTTGTCACACCTGTCAAGTTGTGGGGAAGTGTAATCAGACCGAAAAGGTTGCACCTCTAGTTCCCATTCCTCCTTTTGAGGCGCCTTTCACCCGTGTGTTGGTGGATATTGTGGGCCCTCTTCCTAAGACTTCTTCAGGATTTTCTTATGTGTTGACCCTGATTGATATGGCTACTCGTTATCCTGAAGCCATTCCACTCAGAAATATCTCAGCAAAGAACGTGGTTAAGGAAATGCTAGGGTTCTTCACAAAGTTTGGTCTGCCCAAGGAGGTACAGTCAGACCGGGGAAGTAATTTCATGTCAAACGTTTTCAAGCACTCTGAAAGAGTTGGGCATCACCCAGATCACGTCTTCAGCTTACCATCCCCAGACCCAAGGAGCGTTGGAGAGATATCATCAAACACTCAAATCGATGCTCAAGAAATACTGTTTGGAACATCAAAAAGACTTGGATAAAGGTCTTCCATTCGTTGTGTTTGCCGCAAAAGAATCTCCAAATGAATCACCGGGCTTCTCACTTTTTGAACTACTGTTTGGCCATGAAGTAAGAGGACCCCTTAAGCTACTCAAGGAATGCTGGCTGTCGGAGGAAGATGACGTCAACCTGCTGGAGTATGTGATGAAGTTCAAAGAAAGGCTGTCCACTGCTTTACAGCTGGCAAGAGAGAATTTAGGAGCTGCTCAGGAGAAGATGAAGACTTGGTATGATAAGAAGTCCTGGTTACGCCACTTTCAGCCAGGAGATCAGGTTTTGGTTCTGCTACCAGTGCATGGGCAACCTCTTCAAGCCAAGTTTAGTGGTCCTTATTTCGTGGAGAAGAAACTCATTGATGTCAACTATGTCATCGCCACACCAGATCGTAGAAAGAACAAGCAACTATGGCACATCAACATGCTAAAGTTATATCACAGGCGAGACGAAAATAATCCAGTCTGCACTGTAGCTGTTCCACCCGAGTCTGCAAGTGAAGCTCTCCCATGCAGTATGAGCCTGAGTGATAGTTTGGGGAAGAATCCTGATATCATGAATGATCTCCAGACTAAGCTTTCTCATCTACCTCCCAAGGAAAGGCAGGAGTTTTCGGCATTACTGCAGGAGTATCCGCAAGTGTTCCGCGCCACTCCAGGAAGAACCACTGTGTTGATGCATGATGTCAATGTTGGAGACGCAAAGCCAATTAAATTGCCTCCTTACCGTGTGAACCCAGTGAAAGTTCCTCTCATCCAGAAGGAGCTTGGCTACCTGTTGGACCACAAGATGATTGAGCCCTGTCAGAGCGAGTGGAGTTCTCCTGTCACTCTAGTCCCTAAGCCAGGTGGGTCACAGCGGCTTTGCATCGACTACAGACGTGTTAATCAGATAACCAAAACAGACACTTACCCTCTCCCTCGCGTGGAAGATTGCATAGACAAGATCGGAAAGGCTAGGTACTTAAGTAAGTTTGATTTGTTAAAGGGATACTGGCAAGTACCTATGACTGAACGTGCTAGGGAGATCTCATGTTTTGTAAAATTAGGAAAGACTCTAAATGTTCTGTAATGCCATATACAGATTATTTTAGAGTAATAAGAAATTTCCTTTGTAAATTTCTTTTTTCTTTGTGGGGAGGTGTTACATAGCCTATGATTTCATCATCCTTTGTGTAATTTTAACGCACAGTATGCTGCATGTTTGATCACGAGCGTGTTCTGCCTCAGTCCCCCCCTTCTACCGTTATAGTAGCGTAAGTCGTCCTTTCTGTTGTTCAGTGCGGGATTGTCAACTCTTTGTCCCCATGGCTTCATTTGCACGTCCTTCTTACAAGTTGTATCAAGCTCTGTCGGCCGTTATATAATGAGCTCAGTCTCTGCATCATTGCCACTTAGATCTGCTCCTCATTTTGTTCACATCTCTGTCCTCCCCTGTACAGTTATTGTTGTGAGTGCTCAGGAAGTCTCCAACCATCTAGCAGCTGTGTAATTTGAGTATAACTGTTGTTGCATTTTTTCTTGTGCTGTGTAGCATAGGGTTAATTCTTGGGCCTAGTAAGGTTTTTGTAATTTATGTAGGATTCTTTTTGTCAGTCATTTTTGATAATATTTTGTATCTGTAATAATTTATCTTGCATTAACTGAGCATTACCCAGTG
The DNA here is from genome assembly GCF_032717465.1 of Coenobita brevimanus. NCBI lineage: Eukaryota > Metazoa > Arthropoda > Malacostraca > Decapoda > Coenobitidae > Coenobita > Coenobita brevimanus. The sequence goes on from NC_136991.1 coordinate 13,899,959, forward strand.
TAGTTTCATTTTTTCAGGGCTGACTTAGATAAATTTACTCTTGCTAATTTTGTGTTAATAGAGGCTATTGCAGTTAACCATATATTTAACCTGTTTTTGCCATTACATTATCCTTATGAGTCCTGAATGTTTTGTTGTTAGTTTGAGCATTAAACTTTAACTTGTAATTTTACCTAACTCTTTTGTTTTGAACCTGGAACTTTACGGGACAGTAGTGATTTTTAGTATTCTTACTTAAAGTGTACATTATCTTTCTCTGTTCCGTAACAATAGAAAGATAGAAACCATAAGAGGGAAGTTTGGAAGATAAAGATCTATGCCAGACTCGATCGAAAGCCTTTGAGATGTCAAGTGCAATGGCAAAGCTATCGCTAAAGTCACCAAAGGAGGATGACCGGGAGTCTGAAAGGTAGGTGAGAAGATCGCCAGTGGAGCGTTCCTAACAGAATCCATACTGATGATCAGGAAAAAGGTTGTGATAGGAAATATGCTTTAAAATCCTTCTATTAAGAATAGACTAAAAAAAAATTGAGACACAGGATGTTAAGGCAATTGGACGATAGTTAGAGATTTTGTGAATGGTCACCCTTCTTTGGAACTGGCTGAATGGGAGCAAACTTCCAGCAAGAAGAAAAGGTACAAGGTGAATGACAAAGGTGAAACAGTTTACCTAGGCAGGATGTAAGTACAGAAGCACAGTTCTTGAGGACAACAGGAAGGACTCCATCAGGCCCATATGCCTTGTTAGTACTGAGGCCAGTGATGGCAGAAAATACATCAGCTGAAGAAATTTTAATGTTAGCTATGAGGAAGTCAGAGGGGGGAAGTGATGGAGGAACAGCATCGGAATCGTCTTAGGTGGAAATGGAGGAGAAAGTCTGAGAGAAGAGATCTGCATTATCAGTAGAAGAAATAGCACAGAGCCATCAGAGTATAAAAGAGGAGGGAAGCATGATGAGGTAAAGTTATTAGAAAGGTTTTTGGCAAGGTGCCAGAAGGACTGGGAAGAAATCGAGTTGGAGAGCTGAGAGCATTTAGCACGGATGAAATTGTTTTTGGCGGAGCGAAGAACAGACTTTGCACGATTCCGGGCAGAAACATAAAAAAATGTGATTCAGGGGTGGGTTGGCTCCTGTACCTTTTATAGGCCCTCTCCTTGTTGCGGACAGCATTAGAACAAGCGTGATTAAAACAAGGCTTTCTTGCATTAGTCAGAGGATATGAGAAAGGAATGTATGCTTCCATGTCCGAGAGAATAACCTCCGTAATGTGCAAGACACACGTAGATGGCCCCTAGACACGGAAGCAATTAAAATTCCAAGGAAAATCAAAGAAGTACTGCCTGAGGGCCTCCCAATCCGCAACTCCAAAGTGCCATAGACGACGTTTTTGGAGGGTCCACAGGCCTTACCGAAGCGATAGGACAGATTAAGGTAATAAGGTTATGATCGGAAGAGCCCAACGGAGAGAAAAGATTAACAGTGTAAGCAAAAGGATTAGTTGTAAGGAAGAGGTCAAGTATGTTGGAGCTCTCTCCAAGGCGGTCAGGGATAGCCTACGGGTAGGGTGCTGTACAAGCTGCTCTAGGTCGTAAATAGAAAAGATGTAGGCTTGTTCACAGGTGGATCAGTGGTTCACCAGGTGGATCAGTGTGGTAATTTGTGATTGTTACGTCTGTGTGTTTGTATTTGTGAACCGTGTTTGTGTGATTTTCTGTTTGTGTATATGTTTGTGCTTGTCCTGATGTAGAGTATGTCTGTGTGACCGCTTTATTCATTTGTTTGTGTATATGTGAGTTTGCTTCCTGTGCCTTAATCTGAACCTGTCACCTCTCCCACCGAGCTTCTCTTCACTTTTCTTTTCCAGAACATTTTCTCCCCTATTCCCCTTCACCTTCACATTTTCCTTTCCTCTTTCTCACTAGTGACCTCGCGTTTCCCCTCCTCTATTTTCCTTCTCTACATTTTCTCACTTCCTTTTTTCTTCTCCTCCACTTCATTTTCTCTCTTCCTCCAGCTTCACCACATTTTCTCTCTTCCTCCAGCTTCACCACATTTCCTCTCTTCATCCTCTTTCACCGCATTTTCTCACTTCCTTCTCTTTCACCACATTCACGCTCTTCCTGCTCCTTCACCACTTTTTCTAACTTCCTCCTCTTTCGCCACATTCTCTCTCTTCCTCCTCCTCCACCACATTTTCTCTTTCTCCTCCTCAGCCACAATATTTTTCACATCTTCCCTCCACCTCCTCAATTTCCAATCCTTTTCTCTTCGTAGACCACGTTTTCTTCTTTCCTTCATATCAGTTTTTTTTTTTCTATACCTCTATCACATTCTCCTCCTCTCTTGTCTCTACCACATCCCTCTCTCTTCTTGCCCTTCTCCTCCGCATTTTCCTCTCCTCTCCCTCACTACATTACCTTTCTTTTCCTTTTCTCATTTCCTCTTCTAACGCATTATCTTTCCTTTCCTCCGCCATATTTTTATCTCCTCTTCCTCGTGCACCAAACGAACCCCCATTCTCTTCCTCTACCAAATTTTCCACTCCATTCCTCTCTTCTTCCTCCCCCTCCTCTTCCTCCTCCTCCTCTTCCTCCTCTTCTTCTTCTTCATCCTCCCCCTCATCATCATCATTCTCATCATCAAATTCATCATCATCATCATCATATCATCATCATCATCGCAGCCTTTAATCAACACCACCACCACCACCACCGCCATCATCATCATCATCATTTTCTCCAACAAATTTTCCTCTCGTATCTTTCTCTTCCATAACATATCTCCTTCCTCTCTCCTCTCCTCCTCCACCTGTTTAGCCTCTCCTTTTCTCCTCCGCTACATTTCCTCTCATCTCCTCCACTTACCCGTCACAATTTCTTCTCATCTTCATCAGGAAAAGACTTAGAATTATTAATGCCTGAAAATCTCGTCGGTTCTAATTGTCCACTCAACAGACACTCCGCGCGACAACTCATTTATCTTCACACCTTGGAGTCACACTGGCTTGGCGGTAACGTGTTCGCCTTGTGATTTCCCTGTACCGTAGTTTAGAGTCCGAAATCCAAACAATAGAATGGCATTTAGACCCGTATTCTTAGCGATTTATTTTTGGATACGGCAAGTTAATATCGTGTTGCACGTTATCCATGCAGAGTGCGACGATAATATTAGAACAGTTTATGTGACACGGAGGAGAGCAAGGTGTAATAAACAAAATAAGTTGCTTAGAAAGAGGTGTTAGGGAGCTTCCATAACCGACGAGAATGCGGGACATACAGTGGGTGCTGGTATGCTCGTGTTATTTTAACTTGGCCTAAAACTGTCACATCTCCATCTTGAATGTTGAGCAGTAACAAGACATTAACATTAATGTACGATCCAAGTCACGAAGAAGTGCTGTACAGATGTGGAGCCACAACAATGCCTTATTCTGCCTCAGAGCTATACGAAAATGGAAAAAAAACAAAAAACAAAAATCTGGGCCAAGTTACGGTAAAAACGAGTGTATTTACTTCCATATTCTTGCAAATTATGTTCTTATCATATGTAATCCTGACACACATAAGCATAGCCATTACGGCACTAAAGACTCCATATATAGCTTTTTCATCTTTATCATTCGTACCTCGCCAGCATAAGGGAAGGTAAATTCTCTGACTATCACCCTTCTTTCGATGAGAAGGATCGGTTCTGCAGTGGTCTTCATTGGACTGATACGATTCAGTTAGATTTTACGATAATCCTACTAAGAGCACGATAGATACAAGCAGCGTTCCCTAATAGATGAAGATGTAGTGCGACTGCGGACCGGCTGGTATCGTGGCCACTTAAGAGCCCAAGAGGACGGATATTTACCCCCATTTTTTTTTTTTTATGTGAGGAAGAAGGAACCAAAGGCCGCGAGCCAGCAAAATCATTCCTTCCAAGAGAAAAACAGAATACAAGAGAGAGCCAAATTCAAGATCCGATCATTTCGAGATGCCTGGACACTCTGCGTTTGAAAGACTGGAGATCATAGGAAGCAGGAAATACAGATAGAGGGAGACATTTCCAGAGTTGACCTGTTGCATAAATGAAGGACTGGGAGTGACGGTTAACTCTTGCATTAGAGAGTTGGACAGAAAAGGGGTGAGAGGTTGCTGCTAGACGGGTGCTACGCGCCGGTCGTAGTGGTGGAGGAATGCATGCAGACAATTCAGAGGAGCAGAGACCATTGAAGTAGCGATAGAAAAGAAATAAAGATGCAACAGTGCGGCGAAGAGACAGAGGCTGAAGGGAGTCAGTAAGAGGGGGAGAGTTAATGAGATGACAAGCCTTTGGCTCTACCCTATTGAAAAGAGCTGTATGTGGGCAGCCTCTCCACACATGAGAGTTGCGACAGCTGCTGGGGAAAGGGGGGAGGGGGGAGAGACTGGGGAGGGGGGATTTCGTGCCATTTCGCTCGGTTCAGGAAGTTTCATTTTATTTCCTGCCCCGCATGAGTATAAGAACGCTGGTTTCTGGGATGAGAGGGAGAGGGGGAGGGGAGAGTGGGTTGGTCTGTGAGGATAAGGGATAGGAGGAAGTCTGGGAGGGGGAGGGGAAGGGGGAAGAATGGGAGGAGGGCGGGGTAGAGTAAGGGGAGAGAGAGGCAGAGAGGGAGGAGGACCGGGTACAGTGGGGGTGGAGTAGAGTAAGTAGAGTGCTAGGGGGGAGGTGAGTGGATGAAAGGGGATAGAAAGAGAATGCTGAGGAGAGGGAAGTGGAGAGGGAGTGGAAAGGAAGGATGGAAAGAGCTCAGAAGGGAGGGGTGAGGAGTGGAGTAGAAGTGGAGTGGAAAGGAAGGAAGAAGAGAGCTGAGGTGGGGGGGGAGGAGAGAAGGACCAAGAAGGGGGAAGGAATTGAAAAGGAAGTGGAACTGGAGTGAGAGGGGAAGAGTGAGAGAGAGCGAGAAGAAAGGAAGGAAAAGCCTGAAGGTACTGCAATATTAGTGGGTAATAAAATATAACTGATGTATGTTTCTACTGCTGCTTTATATTATTACATTATAAAAATACTGAGTTATAACATAGCTGGGATGTATTTTATTACCAATGGATATGATATTAGTGGCCTAGATATGCTGGGATTATTACATTACTGGGATTGTTATAATATTTTTGGGGTACTGAAACATTGCTGGGTTATAGTATTACTGGGAGTATTATAACATTATTGAGAATGTTATAATATTACTAAGGGTATTATGATATAACTGAGTTACTCTAATATTCGAGGGGTACTTTAAAGCTCAGGCTCCTATGACTCACTTCATACTGCACAAAGCACTCCGGCACTGGTGGAACAGATCACTGGAGCTATCCCGACCAAAACAAGAAGCTAAGAAAACAACAAAACCCAGTATGCATCCGCAGTTGGAGACTTTAATGCAAAAGCTGGCACATGAACAGCAGGCGAGACTGCAACAGGGCATTGTGCAATGGGTATTCGGAATAACAGAAGTGAAATGCTATTCAAATTTGCAAAAGGGAATAATCTTTGAGTGACGAATAGCCTACTTTTCTTGGAAAGAAATAGCACTGGAAGTAGACATGGAAGAGTCCAAATGGTGAACAAATAATGAAAGCAGACTTCATCCCAGCTGAGAAATTCCATGCTAGTACAATGAAAAAACGTAACTGCAGTGAACAGAGTAGATGCAGGAGGCGAATATAGAACTATAAGAAATAGAGCAACACTACATCTCAGATGAGAAACGGAGATTAATCTGAAGGAAAAAGGCAAATCTTGCTGCAGCGAAAGAGAAGGCAGTAGAATTTTATTTGTTAATTCAGAATAAAGACTCACAGTTTACTGATGAAACAAACACCAACACAGAAGAAATGAGCGAAATTTTAAACGTAGGTGAAGGAAACCCCTAAATAACAACAGCCTTTTCTCAGACAGTAAAAAGGAACTTCTAAAAGAAAAGATGAAACATGACTATCAGGACAAACAGAATTCACAGTGAAGAATTTGAACTAAAGTATGCTATCAGCAACAAGGAAAATGTTGATATATGAAAATTTATCATGAACAGAACTGAAGAAATTTTAAGGAATCCAGAAAGCCTGCAGGCAAGCAAGCGGAGATTTGGTATGAGAAAAAAAAAAAAGTTTCCCCTAAGAGACTGTAATGGAGAAGTAAGAAGTTTGAGATATGATGTGGTCATAACTAGAGAAGAAGTTTACGCAAAACATTACAGCTGGATTACCATGATGGAAGAGTTACCTCGGGATTGAAAAATGATAGGCAGAGTGAATCCCGCTATTTCATTTGATGATGCAGAGTAAAGATGAATTTGAAAGGAATTAAGAGGGGTAAACCAGGAAATGACGACGGTCTCAACACAAACGCTATTAAGGATGCAGATGACTTTGCGTTAAATGAACTGTCAGTAGTTCCTGATCACAATATGCTTAGACTTCAAAATGGTGACACACACACACACACACACACACACACACACACACACACACACACACACACACACACACACACACACACGTTATCCTGCGTCATAAAAAAAAAGAAAAAAAGGTGACACTGAAAACCTAAAGAACTATCGTCTAGTTAGACTTCTTTCGTTTGCGTTGTGAAAGAACTATAAAAAAGTAAGTACGCTTCTCTCTCATGTTGTTCGCGTCTTCCACCGATGGTAAGGAGGGATGTTGTATTTACTTTTCATATTATTTTATAGGTGCCAGGGTGAAGTAAGCTGGAGCGGCCTCAGATTCTAACAAACCAGTCTCGAGTTCGGACTTATTTTTACAGTATCCTGCTTACTGCTCCATACCAACAGCTTTCATCTCTGCCCTTTCCCTATCCTACGAAAGGAAGATGGTGGAGTTTTTTTTTTTTTTTTTCCACCAGCGTGCCGTGAGTAGGGATCAGCTGGTCAACTGTAATGATCCAGTGATCATGCCGTACTCGATAATTATTCACGTATTTTTATTTTGGTTACCTCTGTGCCTCAAAAGGTAAACTTCTGTACTCACGGACTTAGGGGCGCTGGTTCGAATCCTCCTCCTATCCAAACTTTTCACAGAAATCCTAACAAATCAAATTAGTTCTTCACAAAATGCAGAAAGAACTCAGAGAACAAGCTGAATCTCGTCTGGGTAATCTACAACATACTAATCCATGTAACAAAAAATCTTTAGAGTTTAAGGCACCTTTGTGAATAGTATATACTGATTATGAGAAAAACATTTACTGTATTCAGTTGAAACAACTGTAGTAATGACAGCAATCAGAAGACTAGGTATAGAAGAAACTTAAGTTACAGTACTAGAAGACATTAATAACACTGCTATCACGAAACTTTATTAGGATTACCAAAAACTACCAATAAAGAAAGCTGTTAGAGAAGGAGACACAATCTCACCCGTTATTCACTGCATGCCGAGAGGACGTCTTCAGACATTTAGACTGGAACGGCAATAAAATGATACTGTGAGAGATTGAACAACCATCGGTTTGCTGAAGACTCGGTTCTTTTCAGTGACTCAGGGGAGGAACTAAAAGACGTGATAGCTGGTCTGAACTGGGAGACTCTGAAAGCGGCCTAATAATTAGTAATATAAAAAAATAATAAAAAATAATTTGGTTTTACGCCAGGTATCCCCGAAGGGCTAAGGCGTTGCCCCTGGGTAGAGGACTTTTGGATTGGAGCGTGTAGCATTTTATGACCGGATGCCCTTCCTGATGTCTACCAATGACCCTTGGGTGGATTCGATCCTCCGACCCTTCAGTCAGAGCGGAGCGCTCTAACCCACTGAGCCACGGCTGCTAAGAAGACATAATTCATGTTTAACAGACATGTGCCTTCCAATTCGAATGGGAGATGAAGAGCTAACTTGTGATAAAAAATGGATAAACCTAAGGCAATCACTTTAGGGAGATCCAATCATGGCAGTGAAATCAAGTGAAGAATAGGAATGGGATGGAGGTCTTAATGCGAACTAGGTAACTACATCAGAATAAGTGCTTGTTATGTCAAAAGAAACAAATGATAATCGCTGTGTCCATTCTGTTCTAACCTGAGAATTGAAAATGTGGACTCTTGTCAAAATCCTTGGAACGGAAACGTAACAGCGCTCAGATTGAATGGGAAAGATGTTGTTAGGTGTTAAATGTTGGATCAAAAAGAAAGTTTGCTGGATAAGGAAACAGACAAAAGTAAAGACTATAATCACTACAATCAAGATGCAAAAATGTTCTGGCCAGATCACGCCCTTCGCTAATTAATACCCTGGGTAACTGAACGGCAGCCTAGAGCTGAAATGAGAGGAAAAGACAGACAGAGAACAAAATGCCTTTATAACATTCGGAAATTTGGTGGGCCTGGATGCAGCAGGTTAGCAGTCAATTGGTCAGAGTGGAGAAAGATGACAGAGACATTCGTCCTTCATTGGACTAACTCAGGCTGCGTCTGCTGCTGCTGATGGTGGTGGCTTATTATTATATTACTATTCCTTAATCCATTCAGCTTGATCGCGACTCTCCCCCTTTTTATTCTGGACAGCTTCAGACAACTTCATGCTTCTCAGGAATCGCATCTACCAAAGAAGGGCTAGAAAGAGTCTCCGTTAACCTCTCATGGTTGGGACAACTCTAGTACGATATTTCAGCTAACACCAGAGAATCTTTATTCACATTAAGATGAATATAGAAGTCTGGAAGGATTGATATTGCCACCATCAACCTTTTTGTGGTCGGAACAACTTTTGCAGCCTGGTCCAACTAAAGCCAGTGATTGTGTTCAGCTGAGGGTGAGCCATAGCTGACTAAGGCCCATATTATCGTAGCTTACGGAGGCTGCCTAGCACCTCTTCCTGAGCTATTTATTTTAGGATATGACCGGTTAATTTTGTACGTTATTTATGACGTGTATGGTGATATTAAAATGATTCAGATATCACAGAAGAGGACAGCAAGATGTAATAACCAAAATAAATCGTTTAGGAAGAGGCGTTAGGGAGCATCATTAACCGAAGAAAATACGGTCCCATGAGAGGTAATTCTTTCGCCAAGATAACTGGTCCTTCATTACCTTCTGTGCTCCCCTACGCTTTTTCTAGGCATGTGATAAATCTGTGGTGCTGGAGGAATTAATCTTACCTGATGTGCTCAGTATTAAATGTGGTAGGGTTTGGTGGTTGGCAGGAGAAGGAGATGAAGACCGAGAACGAGATGGAGAAAGCAGAAAAAGGACGAGAGGAAAACCGACAACGAGGTGGAGAGAACGGGGGAGTATATGAAGAAAGGGAGGAAGATAGGTCGGCCGGTGTAGAGGTGGTTTTGAAGGTATGTGCGCTGTGTATGTAAATGGAGAGGTAATTAGGTAAATAGATGGGTAAAAATGTAGGAAGAAAAGTAGACAAGAAGGTTTGTAGAAGGCAGGATAGTAGAGAGGTAGACAGACAGGTAGAAATCGATGTAAGTAGGTAGATAGAAAGATAAGTAATTAAATAGAAAAGAAGAATGGTAGATAAGCAGATAGGTGGAAGACAGAGAAGTAGATACGATGAAAGATAAGTAAGTAGATAGATAGAACGACAGGCAAGTAGGTGGGATGGAGGAAAGGTAGGGAAGTAGAAAGGAAGGAAAATGGCAGATAAATAGAAGGCCAGTTATGAGAGTAAGCACTGGTGCTGTGGAAAGGAAGGTAAGTAGGTAAGTAGACAGGTAAGAAGGTAGCTATGAATGCTGGTCAGTAGGTATGTAAGACAGCAGGTAGAAGGGACGAAGGCAAGTAATTATATGATTAAATACGGATAACCTAAATATTTATACCGATCAGCAGGTAGGTAGGTAAGTAAGTAAGTGTATTACTCATCAGTGGGTACGTAGGTAGGTAGCCTACGTAAGTAGATGTATCACGAACCAGGAAAGTATGTACGTAAGTGGTTATATCACTGCCCATGTCAGTGGGTAAGTAAGGCAGGTATAACGGTTCGTAGGAAAGTACTGTAGGCGTATCGTTAGGCAAGTAAGTAGGCGTATGGTTAGGCAGGTAAGTAGGTGTATCGTAAGGCAGGTAAGTAGGTGTATCTTTAATTTGGTAAGTAGGCGTATCGTCAAGCAAGCAAGTACGGGAGGTGTATCATTAGGCAGGTTGGTAAGTCGGTAAAATGTATCGTTAAGCAGGTAAGTAGACGTATCGTTAGTCAGGTAAGTAGATCGGTAAGTGTATCATTAAGTATGTATGTAGGTGTATCGTTAGGCAGGTAAGTAGGTCGGTAAGTAGGTGTAAGTGAGCGAGACGAGAGGATGTTAAGAAGGTCACGAGGGAGGGAAAGTTTGGGTGTTGAAGGAGAAAGAGTAAGTGGAAGGAAGGTAAGTGGAAGAAAGGAACAACAAGTGGAGGAAAGGAGGGATGATAAGAGGAGAGAAAGAAGGGTGAAAGGAAGAAGGGAGAGAGGGAGAGTAAGCTGAGAGAAGGAAGAGCAGAGTGAGAAAGAGAGGAAGTGTAAGCCGAGCGAAGGAAGAGCAAAGGGAGGAAGAAAGAGAGGGGGGAAAGGATGAAGGTGGGAGTAAGAGAGTTAATAAGTGGGAGATAAACACAGGACTAACTCAAACTTGGAACTGGGCACACACACACACACACACACACACACACACACACACACACACACACACACACACACACACACACACACAACCGCTTCTTTCGCCCGCCTTCCTCCACTTTCAACCTTTTTTTCCTTTTTCCCATTTTCACTTCTGTTCCTTCCACTCCACCATCCCCTCCACACCTACTCTCTCTCTCTCTCTCTCTCTCTCTCTCTCTCTCTCTCTCTCTCTCTCTCTCTCACACACACACACACACACACACACACACACACACACACACACACTCAAAAATGCAGTCACTCCACACTAGCGCTGGAACACAAACCCGCTAACAAGAGTGCGTCCCACAGGAGTTAGGGAGAATGAAATGCAACACTAAAAATACTACAGCGCACCGTAGGGGAGGAAAGCAATTACCACTACACTATGAACTCGCCGCGTCAGGGGATTTTTTTATGTTCACTGCAAAAATCGTCGTCGTTGTCATATTCGTCTTTGTCTTAATACTTTCACCTGTGCTTCGTAAGCGACAACAGCTGATATGTTGTGTGTGTGTGTGTGTGTGTGTGTGTGTGTGTGTGTGTGTGTGTGTGTGTGTGTTGAGAGAGAGAGAGAGAGAGAGAGAGAGAGAGAGAGAGATATTACCTGATGTTAACTAAATTTGGTAGAAGGGTTGTAGGAAACCCCAAGAGGCAACTTATTATTTGGGGGAACAACAGGTCAACGGTTAAAGTCATTCGACTGTCAAACAATGACCTAGTAAAATCAACATAAACAGTTTTCATTGAATATGAGGGAAAGGTTGAGGGTAAGGCAAGAATAAAGTTTCAGTTTTGAGAACATTAGGTCAAAGGTCAAGGTCACAGGGCAAGTTCGATCTGTGTGTGCGATTGGTAAGAAAATAACTCAAATAGTTCTGGTCCGATTTCGATCAAACGTAGTGAAGTGGTTGAGGGTCATGCAAGCAGTAAACTGATTACTTTTTAGAACAATGAGTCAAAGGTTAAGGTCACAGGACAGGCTCAACTTATGCCGTTTTGTCCCATTTAGACCAAACACTGTCGAAGTGATGAAGACAAAACAAGAAAAATGGTTTGATTTCGAGGACAACCAAAGGTCAGGGTCTCAGGGCAATGCCAACACAAAAAGATGTGTTCCGATTTGAACCAGACTTGGTGCAAGGGTTAAGAGTCAGACAGGAAAAAAAGAATTTAATATTAAGAACAGTCGGAGATGAAGGTCACAGGGCAATGTCAAATTCCAGCGTGTGTGTGTGTGTGTGTGTGTGTGTGTGTGTGTGTGTGTGTGTGTGTGTGTGTGTGTGAATAATATAACAAAAAAAAAGTTGATCTGCGTTACATTTGGTGGATAAACTGAGAATAACTCGAAAAGCTGAGATAATGTTTTTGAGAATTAAAAGCCAAATGTCAAGGTCACAGGGCACGGTCAACTTATACAATTTTATGCGATGTAGACTAAACTTTCTGATGCGGTTCAGGTTTAAACAAGGATGAAGAGATTGGATTTTGAGAAAAATAAGTCAAAGGTCAAGGTCACAGGCAAAGGTCAAAGTTTAAGGCCACGGGACAAAGTCAACTCAAACAATTTTTATGTGAACTGAAACTAAGATTGAAAGGTAAAGGGTTAGGCATGAATAACGTAATGATATTAGGAGAACAATTTGTCGAAGGTCAAGTTCACAGGGAAAAAAATATTCAGCCCATCGACCAGTTGCTGAGAGCAGGTGACATACTGTCCGAGTCCTTTTTATGATCATCATCATCATCATCATCATTATCATCACAGTCGTCGTCGTCGTCGTCGTCGTTGCCTTCGTAGTCATCGTCATTATCACTTTGGCCTTCGTCTGTGTCGTCACCATCATCATCATCATCATCATCATCATGCTGATCCCAGTAATTATACACAAAATGGAGAAACTTTCATTAGCTCTCTGACTATTATGAACTGTACATCGTCATTCACTGTTCAGTCAAAAATGAATAATAAATACAAAACCATCTTCAAGTTAGCAATAAAAATTATACAAGAACTACAGCAAATCCAAAGCTGAAACACAAGTACAATGCTGAGTGTAGAGAAGAATATGTAATGCACGAACGGAAGTAGATCCTTGAATACTGTATATGATCAAATCTATATCAAATCTATAAATATATACACAACCAAATATGTAATAGCTCTGTTGATTGAAAACAACTGTAGTGAAAACTAATTAAAATACTTTGTATGTATATCAGAGAGAGAGAGAGAGAGAGAGAGAGAGAGACGTGCATGAAAACAAAGAGCTTAAAGAACAAAGAAGTTTAAACAGGATTAAGGAATATGAAAAAAAGTGACAGCCATAAGAGTAATTGAGGAAAAAGAAATGCCAATACAAGAAAACAACAAAAGCAAGGACAAACAAGATATAGAATGATGAAGAAATAGTTCTGGTGCGAGAATCGAAAGAAACTTTAGAAAAAGAAAAGTCTGAAATTAAAAAGATAACTGATGGTAAAAATGGGTAATTGGTTGATGATGATGATGTATTGGAAGCGGAGAGTAGATGCAAAATTTCTGACGTTAGATAGATAAATATAAACAGAATACTAAAATGATAAATGCATCATTGACATATACACAGACAGATATAGATATGTATGTAGATAGAAATACCAAAATTTGATTAAGAGATAAAAGACCGATACCCAGACAGATAAATAGAGTTATTTATCTATATCTATGTCTATCTGTATCAGTTTACGGAAGCGTGGATGACGCATACAAGAGCAGTCCATCAACAGTTGCTCCTGAAATCACTTGATAGCAGGAAACGACGACGGAGTTTGGTGATAACTGCATTATCTGAGGACCCTGATGAGACGGGCGAGACTGATGTCGACAGAAGACTTAAGTAGTGGAGGCTGCAGGTTATCGTGACACAGCGGACCTAGTAAAGTGGGAGGCGAAAAGGCTGGGACAGATAACTGAATATCAGAAGTGACCGATTCTCATCACTGTGGAGGACCAGATGTAGTGAGACAGCATCCTGTAAGTGACAAAGAACCTGAAAGATGTACAAGGACCATTGTCATCTGTCTACATAAAGAAAAATATTTACCCTGTTGTGATGGAGCTCAGTCTACTTCGGAGGAGGGAACGAGAAGAGAAGGATAATGCAGCAAATGCCAAAATGAACATTAGTTACTATCGGAAGAATCAAGTTTTACTGTGTGATGGTGCAATCGTTGACAGGTATTCTCCTCGGTTTTTCAAACTGCTAGTCAAAAGGATTGTTAGTAATGATTCTTGCCATGGAATATCGGTGGACCGAAAGACAAGTTACGGGAACCTAACATCTTTGAACTTATTCTAGACTACGAATTGTTTGGTTAATGGAAACAGACAAATATTTCCACCTTAATGTGCCTCGGTTTAATGTGTACCCTAACGTATCAAGCAGTGGCCAGTACAGAGGAGCTGTGATGCTAGTTAGCTGTAGGCTGACCGAACAGATTTTTCGTATAGATAGAATGTCTTGGTGGCCAAACCTGAAACTTGGCAGCGTCTATGATCCTCCAAAGCGACTCACTGTGCTACCACCCATCCCAGTATGTTAGGTTCGCTGCTCACACCGTGGAGCCAGGGAAGGTGATTGTAAAGGGAGATTTCGATGTCAGAGTGGGAGAGCTGCGTTTCATGGACGGGGGAGGTACATAGTTGAATACAGAGGTGTGATGGACCATGTGATCAACGCCCACGGAAAAACATTGCTGAAAAATATGTAGTTATAACGATATGGTTATTGCTAACCACTTAGGATACAATGGAAGACAGTTTGTAGGTGGCTAACATACAAAGCACGAAATATTTGGTTGTCTGAAAATGATTTATGTATTGTGAAGGAAAATTGTTTAAGTATGCTCAAAGAACTGACGGTAAGTCAAGATGTCTGCGGGTCCCACCGTGTTTCAGTCATATCGCTCATGCCATAGACTGCGGATTTTCTGCTCCGCCAAGGAGCTGCTGGAGAGATCACCTGGACTGGGAGACCATTATTATCGACAAAACATGCAAACGAAATTAAGAGAGTGTGTGTTATAATAGGGTGGATCTGGAAGAATTTGTGAACGCATTACAAGACAGCCCCCCCCCCTTCCAACGACACATACAGAGGTGAGGACTGGATACAACGACTGGAGTGGGGTACAGCGTTGTCATGCACATTGCTATCAGATATGCTACACAACAATTGGATCATAGCGAAGTTTAGAATAAATCACAACACAGGTGGAAGAATATGCTTGATGAAAATGACAATAAAATGATTTGGAAATCAATCGACTGGAAAGAGAAATTAGAACCTAGTAACAGTGAACAGCCCTCTGATGTACAATTTAAGGAACGTTCTGAAGAGCTCTCGAATCCACCGAATGATCAATGTTTTCATAACAGAGAAAATAACAATGATGACATAGAACATTAATTTTGCCTTATATACCAGTGTCAGACGACTCATTTTCACTTAATGAATTTCACCAGGCGATGAAAGAACTTAACAAAAAAAAAGTACAGTGGTCTCTGTCTAGGCTTCGTTAATGTACTACCGATATCATAGCTATTATTTCTGCTGAATGTATGTACTGTGGTGTTTACAGGTATGTGTTGTCCTATGCTATGGTGCTACAACAAAGTAATAGTTTACATGAGTTGGGAAGTTCCATAATATGTAGCATTTACAGAGGGATAAGTGTAATGGATATCGTGATTAAACTGTATGATACGATGATACTGAAGAGACGCAAATTATGGTGCACTATAGACAAACGCCAAGCAGGTGCACAAACATACAGACGATATCTTGCACAATTCATGGCACTGAGATTACTGTGTGATTATGTTGTACAAAAGAAAACCCAATTGTATGTACTTTTTTTTTAAATTTTAGTAAAGCATGCGATCGGATCCCCAGGAGGAAACTAGTGGATCATCTTAAGAGTGTGAGATGTGGTAAAATAATGATGAAGGCAATAAAGTCAGTATACTTTTACAAAAAATGTATTAAGGTCTGCAATACTTGATTATTTTGTCTAATGGAGTCCGCCAAGGGATTCCAACCATCTGTTTAATGTTTACTATTTATATAGATCACATGGTTAGAATGTTTAAAAATGAAGCTGTGACAGACGGCCTTTTGGGTGGATTACATGCAATACTTTCAATGGTTGATGCTGTTTTACTGGCAACCAGCGGGGATATGTGTGAAAAAAAGATGAGTATTGTGTTGTAATACTGTAATGATTAAGGAATGGTTATCACAGAAGAGAAAGCGAGATTTTTGCAATTAATGGTGACGAAGAAGATATAATGAATCTGATGGCTGAGGTAGTGACCGGAAATACCCCTCCCCCCCAGGTGCTGTACCGTACCTGTACCTAGAGGCCTGGTTCGAGGTCGCAGGTAAGATGGGCGACATGTTGCACTTGCATGAGACAAAGAGCGTGACAACTATAAAGAAGTTTTTTTTTTTTTTGCTTTGTGCAGCTAACACACAAATGCCCCTCGTTTATAAGAAAAAGTGTTTTGGTGCAGCCGTAACATTGGAATTATTGTATAGCTCTGAATCATGGCTCACCAGTAATTTGAAAAGAATAGGACAATATAATAAATTATAAATAATACCTGTTTCAAGATATGAAGAAACAAGTATTAATCTGTATATTACAGAGTCGGGTTTCCCTTCAGTGTGAGATGTTGTAGCGAAAAGTAGGTGTAACTTTCTTAGAGCCAAGTTCAGAAGTGGTGATATGGAACAGCATTTTTTCACTCTGTTTATGATTTAAATACCCCAAGATTCAGATTTATGATGACGGTGATAGAATTCAGATATCATATAGAACCAGCGGAGAAGGTAAAAAAAAAAAATAGTCATAGAGGATAATGCCACAAAATCTGCAACATACAGATCAGCCTTCAACCCAACTATAACAGTGCAAGAAGTATATTCACCTTAGAAGTATATTCCTGTTTATCAACGCGAGTCATTCACCAGACTACGGAAATGTCACGTCAGCTTAGGAGACAAACAGGCAGGTGGAGTCGCACGCATACTGAACTTACTGTACAGTTTGCCAGTGTGAAGTCATGTGCAGACAGAAGAAAGACGTGCTTTGCTTGAGTGTCCGTTTACAGATTATCACCGTAACAGATATCAGATACTTACTTTCGAAAACATTAATGATATACTAAAAGACAACTTCCGTGTATGTAAATTATGCAGTTATACAGTATGTATCGTGTCTTGAGCAGTTAAACTTGAGCTGCAGAGGGTTGCCTATATATTTTCAGTGCGAATGTGTATCTTATGGTGGACAAATGTACTAGATCGGCTGTAGAGCTCGGGGAGAGTTGGAACGTTCCTCGTGATCTACGGTCGAGTCTCACTCTCGGAAAGCAATCAATTAATCTTTTGTGGCAAGGTCAGTGGACCAGACAAAATATTCGAACGTGTAAGCCGCAACTGGGCGACTGGACCTCTGCCAACCGTCCCAGTCGCCTTGAAGAAAAAGTATTGGCACGGTTACGGCTTAATGCCACCATTTTATCTCACATGAAACCATATATGGAAAGACGCTTCCCACCGCACTGTGACATCTGTAATGCGGTGTTATCTATCAGTCATATCATCCTGCGCTGTCGGCGATTTATTAGTGAACGTGCTTCACTTATAAATTATTGCGGCGCAGTAGACGTCCCCTTCACCCTTTCCACCATCCTGGGTGATGGGGACATTGTTATGACTGATAAATTGATGGCTTTCTTGAGAGAGACTGGACTGATCAGAGTGATGTGACTTACTGTGTGGTTATGGTTTTTATCAACAGTAAATATGTATATATTGTAATATTAATTAGGGTTGACAGTTGACATATTTTAAATAGTTCCTCCTCCCACTGATCTATTTCTAATATAGATGTCCCCTACATTAAGCCAAGTTCCTCGCCTGACAGTCACCAGCTGATGAGTGCATGTGTGCAGTATAGGAAGGTATTGGGCACTTGCAGTCGATGGTAGTCTGCTGGGCGAGGTTCTTCACTTTTTGTACAAATTATGTAAATACATTATACCATCTTGCTTAAGTTATTCTAATTAGGGACGACAGCTGACGTATATGGAAATGTTCCTGACTCGTCTGGTTCCCTTTCATATATTGATGTCCCCTATATTAGGTTGTGCCTCGAGTGACAGTCACCAGGTGATGAGTGCAGGTATGTAATGTACAAAGGCATTACATATCTGCAGTCGATGGTGTTCTCTTGGTCGAGGCTTTTTTACCATTAGTGTAGGTCTATAGTTATTTGTCTCAGGATTTAGTATAGGTTAGCGATTTGTCTGTTAGGTGATTAGTTTTAGGGTATTTAGATTAGGTATTTTTTATTATAAGTAATATAAGGTTAAAAAAAAAATAAAACAAAATAATAAAAATAAAAATACAAAAAATAATAAAATAAATTTATATATATATATATGTACGTGTGCATGAAAGTGTGTATGCTCATATGCATGGATATATATATATATATATATATATATATATATATATATATATATATATATATATATATATATATATATATATATATATATATATATATATTTGCCTTAATGACCAGGGCCTCCGGCCTCAATGGTCGATAGGCAAAAAAAAAAAAAAAAAAAAAAGTACTAGATATTTTTGTAATTACATTATATCTGCATGAAGATTCTTTTGTCAATAAACTAACTGTCTAGTAAATAGAGAGAGAGAGAGAGAGAGAGAGAGAGAGTATACGAAAATGAAAGAGGAGGGCATAAAAACAAGAGATTGTCACACACACACACACACACACACACACACACACACACACACACACACACACACACCGTAAGAATGAATGAAAATTAACGGAAGAAGAAAATGATGTTACATAATTTGAAAGCAATAAAAATGGGATATCGAGGAAAGGGGGGATACTGGTGGAAAATTAAAAGGGATTTAAATGTGAAAAAACAGCATCATGGGAAATAGTAGATAAAGAGAAAAAAAAAGAACTAAAAAGTATGAAAATCCACTCAAAGAAAAATAACTGCTAAAAGAAAATAATAGCCCTGGAAAGATTAACATGGAAAAATGAAAAGGAGAGTTTGCAGCAAAAACATAGCTAAGGATAAAAACAAGAGACTAGTAAATAAAATAAAGAAGAGGGATTATATACTGCAAGATAAAAAAAAAACATGACAGTTAACAATTAGGTGTGAAACAGTGATTTACATACCGCTAACGAGGGAAGAAGGAAATGAGACAGATAATGTAAGTGAAGCGAAAAGGTAAGAAGGGAAGGACAGAAAAAAAAAAAGTACATGATAATGATGAGATGGAGAACAATTTACAGAGAAGACTGGAATAAAACTGGAAATTTTGAGCAGTTAAGATATAGAATGGTTGCAGGACTGCATCGAGAAAGAAGGAAAGGGGTGAATGGACGGAACATGGAAGGAAGAAGGATTGAAGGAAGGCGAAGGCTAGAAGAACGATGGAAGAATGGTTAGGGAGACGAAGAGAGAAAGGAAACAGAAGCATAATAAATAATAGCTTGGAAGGAGAGATAGAGACATTCAGACAGACAGACAGACAGAATCCGACCACTACAACGAAAATGTTAAAAGATCTGGAGACGGATATAGGGTCAAGGATTTTGGTATAATAAAAGAATGGAAAGCAGGTAATGAATAAATGCAGAAATTATCATCATAATCATCATCATCATTATCATTACTCTTGTGTTCTCTATCTTCCTCTTCCTCCTCCTCCTTCTCTTCCTCCTCCTCCTCCTTCTCCTACTCTTTTCTTCTTCTTCTTCTTCTTCCTCCTTTTCTTCTTCCTCCTCCTCCTGCTCCTCCTCCTCCTCCTCCTCCTTATTTTTGTCTTCTTCTTCTTCTTCTTCTTCTTCTTCTTCTTCTTCTTCCTCCTCCTCCTCCTCCTCCTCCTCCTACTCTTAATATATTCCTATGATGAATGGACAAGGAAGGATCCACAAACTGGAAGGGGAAAAGGCAAAAGCTGAATTATCGTGGAAGTGCCCAGGAAAGACGCACTAAAAAAGATCGCAAAAAACGATTTTAAAAAAGTATGAACGATAAAGAAAGAGAATGGGAGAAGAGGAATACACTGAGACAGAGGAAAAGCCAAGGATTACTGTAGGAAATGTTGAGACACAGGAAGGGAATGTACAGTATCTGCAAGAAAACAAAAGGAGATGAATTTTGAAAATATGAAAAAAAGGAGGTATACAAGTGATGGAAAAGTGCAGGTGGTTCAACACACACACACACACACACACACACACACACACACACAGGCACGCACGCGCGCGCGCAAAAGATAAAAGGGCAGTAAAAAAACAAAAGAGGGAGAAGTAATAAAGTGGTAGTAGCCGCTTCGACAGCAATAAATTTGTTTTATTATAACAACAGAGAAAAGACCATGGAAAAAAAAATAATGGGAATGTAGAAATGAATATCATGGAATAATACTGATGGTGTAATATATAGGGAAGTGGGAAACAAAAGAAAAAAACTAGGGACAGAAGAATACTGTATGGAACAAAAAAATTAAACTGAAATTTATGAATTAAAAAGAGAAAAAGAAAATAAATATAAAGTAAAAGAAAGAAAACGAGAACTGATGTCAGGTGCATTAACTTTGTGCTTGAACAAACTACAGTAAAAGTCCTGCAGTCCGAATGGTAGGGGACCAAGGGTCTTTCGGACTACTGTTTTTTTCGGACTATTGGTATGGACCTCTGAAAACATCAGAAGTACAGTTTGTACACTCATGATCACTAATTTCTGCCCAAGAGTGTCCCGTTTCCTACACCATTATACCCAGGGAAGAGGGGAAGATGGAGACGAAGAGAGTTCCACCTGCCTCTACCCCAGCTCCCAACCCTCTCCCATACCCCTACACAACACCCCCACCCGTCGTTCTTAACCCTTACACCGCGGGCTTGTTTTGCTTTGACTTGCGGCTCCCGCGGGCATATTCGCGCTCCGACAGACTCTCTAAAAATATTTGCCAAAAATCAGTTATTAGTCCTAGAATATTAAAATCACATATACTTATGGCACATACCTTCAGCTTTCTCCTTGGGTGTTTGTTGAGCCTTCGTCGAATACCGTAGGACTTCTGGAGACCCCTGAAGTTGGGTAACGAAGTCTCCACTTTACACTTCCCGACAACTCGTAATATGATTACCACAGCCTGATATTATCACTAGAAACACTAATCTATGATTCTCAAATAGTTTGGAATCCATATTCCAAAAAAAAAAAAAATGTGAAAGCAATGAAAATTACGAGGGCGTATGACCATCCCACTTCCGATCGGTCGCTGCTAGTGTTGCCTATTATTCATAAAAGCACTCACAGTTTATAATTTCGTTGCTATATAACACTTATATATATCTACAGTCTTTATCCATAAGTTTCCTTCAGTAATAGTAGTTTATTGTCACTGTAGGGACTCAATTTCTTTCAGTAAAATACGTAGCATTCACTTTCTCGTCATGTATACTAGCATTGAGAGTGAATGTCACTTTCATCTTCACTCTCATAACTCATAGTATTCATACATGCTAGAGTGAAACTTTCACTTTCATTACTCCTAGGGTGTATACTCGTATCCTTATAATACTACTCATTTACATTTCTATTTACGTTCTCTATTTTATTTACGCTATTTACATTTCTATTTTATTTACACTGTGTTATGCACTGTCACTTGAAGTAACTTATAAAACTATTTTCCACTGTTCACGTATATTTACATTCATTACTTTCACTTGCTGTTTACACATTATTTACACATTATTTACAATTCCACTTGCATTGTTTTACTCAATAGAAAGATCGTAGTCACTCTTTTATCAATTGTCAGCCCTTTACCTCTTTCCACACGAGGTTTAGTAGGAGGTAAAGGTCACAGGGCCCTTTGCATGGGGGTGAAAAGTGACTGAAGTTAGCAGGAGCAAACAGACGTACCTTCACATTGGAAGATGACAGTGAACTGATAGGGGTGGGGCGGGGTGGCCTACCTAGGGAAATGCATTACTGCCAATGTCAGCCTCTTGACAGCAGCTAATATATAGCAGTGAAATGATTGGCAGGAAATCTAGGCAATACATTATAAATTAGGTAGTTCCAGGTGAATGTAAATATCACTTAGGCTTCTCCCTTCCCTCCTTATATGTATATTTATTACGAAAATAGATTATACTTCATATTTCAAGGGGAAATAAACAGCGAAAATTAGCGAACGAGTGCACGTGAGGTGTTGTCAGGTGATAATTAGCCAATTCCAGGTGTATGGCACTATCACTTACCTTATTTCTTTTTTGTATATATTATTTGGTATAAGAATAGGGCATAGGGCTTATTTCAATGGATGAAATCAGTGGAAAATTCCAGGGAAGATTTGCTTAGCACAGAATACAGTGTGGTGGTCTGCAAAAATTAGGTAGTTCCAGGTGAATGTAAATATCACTTAGGCTTCTCCCTTCCTTTCTTATATATATTTTTATTACGAAAATAGATTACACAGCATATTTCAAGGAGAAATAAACAGCAAAAATTAGCGAACGAGTGCACGTGAGGTGATGTCAGGTGATAATTAGCCAATTCTAGGTGTATGGCACTCTCACTTACCTTATTTCTTTCTTGTATATATTATTTGGTATAAGAATAGGGCATAGGGCTTATTTCAATGGATGAAATCAGTGGAAAATTCCAAGGAAGATTTACTTAGCGTAGCACGGCCGGGCAGGCAAGAGGATAGGGTAATGGAGGAGGGGTAGGGAGGGGAGTCAAGAACGGGGAGAAATGGCTAAATTGTCAACAACTGATGGGCGTACAGATGTGATTAGGAGTGCTGACTAGTTTTGGACATTGGCAGTACTGATAGATGATACAAGCCACCACTTGAAAGCCCGGGTGAATTCAAAATAACACAGAATCACAAAAGTGATGCCCCGCGGTATGATCCCTTGCTCCCAAGCGTCACGAAAGTGACGCCCCGTGGTTAAGGGGTTAACTAGCAGTTACATCTCAAGCTGATTTCATGCTTAACACTCTTGATCCCACTACTAATACAAACATAGAACACTGGGATATGTTAAATGTATGTAATATAAATGTTAACACACTGCAGCAAGAAATCAATGCTTTATGACATTGCCAGTAAAAAAAATTAATAAATAACAATGGCCATCTCAGGCCTCATGTGTTTGGTGCACTGGTTTGCAAACACAAACACACACACACACACTCACACACTTACAGCTATATCAGAAGCAAAACCAAAGTAAAAGATATAATACAATCCATTATGGACGAGGGAATCACTTATACACAAGAGAAAGATATTTGTGAAGCACTAAATAAGAATTTCCAATTAGTTTTTGCATGGGAAGAAAGTTTTGAGAGGGACTGTGTGGAGCGCGCATGTCCGCACGTGCTACCAGATGTGCAAATAACGGAGAAGGTAATGCAGGAGGAGTTGAGTAGATTGGACAGAGGAAAGGCAGGTGGTCCTGATGAAGTTTCATGTTGGGTATTACGAGAGTGTGCAGAGGAGTTGAGTAGACCATTATTTTAAATTTTCAAGAGGTCCTTGAGTCAAGGGAGACTACCTGATATTTGGAAAAAAGCAAATATAGTCCCCTTATTCAAGAAAGGAAATAGACAAAATCCTCTCGACTACCGACCAGTATCACTGACCAGTGTTGTAAGCGGGGTGTTGGAGGGGCTTGTGGGAGGGGCATGGGTGGGTCATCTGGGGGAGCACAGTATGATAACAGAGGGACAGTTTGGTTTCAGAAAAGTAAAATCATGTGTTACTGATCTGTTGAGCTACTATGACAGAGTAACAAACACAATACAGGAAAGGGAAGGATGGGTGGACAGTATCTATTTAGATTTCAAGAAAGCTTTTGACACAGTACCACACCAAAGACTTTTATGGAAACTGTACCATCAAGGAGGAAATCGAGGCAAACTGTTTTGTTGGATGCAAGACTTTCTCATAAAAAGAGAAATGAGGACAGTACTAAGAGGAAACTACTCATCATGGAAAGAAGTGACTAGTGGAGTACCACAGGGTTTGGTGCTGGCACCAATCATGTTTTTAGTGTATATAAATGATATAAACAGTAACACTGGAAATGAGAGCTATCTGAATGTGTTTGCAGATGATGCAAAAATACAAAGGAGAATTACTAGCACAGACTCTTGTAGGGAGCTACAAGAAGAATTAAATAAACGTCATGAATGGAGTAGTACATGGCAAATGGAATTCAATGTGGACAAGTGTCATGTAATCAAGTTTGGTAAAAGTGGAAAAAGACCTGATTGGGATTATAAGTTAGGAAATAAAACCCTATACACATATGAAAGAGAGAAAGACCTAAGTGTGATTATCAATAACAGACTATCTCCAGCTGACCACATCAGCGAGAGGGTGCGGAACATGTATACACTGCTTGCAAATATGAGAATAGCATTCACATACATAAATGAAGACATGCTAAGCAGGATAATAACATCATTCACTAGACCAACCCTGGAATATGCATCAGTAGTCTGGAGTCCTCATCTCAAAAAGCATATGGACGGGATTGAAAAAGTTTGAAGGGCCGCTACAGGATGGATACCAAGCTTAAGGGACCTAAGCTACGAAGAAAGACTAAATAAACTGAATCTACCAACACTGCAGGAGAGAGGGAAGAGAGGTGACATCATAGTGCTAAGTAAGTGCATGTCAGGAGGGGAGAAAGTAGACATGAATGATTACTTAACATGTGGAGAAGCATCAGCAAGAGGACACTGCAAAAAACTGCATAAGAAGAAAGGTGATAAAGACGTAAGGAAATTCAGTTTCCCAAACAGAGCAATTGGTCAATGGAATGCACTACCGAATGAAATAGTGTGTGCCAAAACAATTCACAGATTTAAGGATATGTACGATAAATATGGTTTAAGACACGGGACAGTACGAGCTTGACTCATTCCTGTAAAGATACAATTAGGTAAGAACAATTAGGTAAGGTAAGAACACACACACACACACACACACACACACACACACACACACACACACACACAGCCATCGTTCTTCTCCTAGATCTATCAACAGTGGTGTTCCTCAGGGCTCTGTCCTATCATCAACTCTCTTCCTTTTATTCATCAATGACCTAAGTTGTACATCTGACCCTATCCACTCATACGCTGATGACTCCACCTTCACCTTTCCATTCGGTTCCCGGAACATCCATCTCAGCAGTTACTTCAAGAAACAAGGGATGAGGCTATGACACAGCTAATGTATGACTTGGCTCGTATCTCTAACTGGGGTAAAAATAATCTGGTTGATTTTAATGCATCAAACACTCAGTTTTTACACCTATCAACACGACAAAATCATCCACAGGTATACTCACTAAAGTTTAATAATACTCAGCTTAATCCTGCATCATCCTTGAACATGGTTGGGGTTTCATTTACTTGGGACTTACCTTGGAAAGATCATTACATCTCTTGTATAATCTGCTTCCAAGTGATTAGGTGTGTTAAGCCGACTCCGTTCCTTCTTTACCCGTGCATAGTTGTTGACTCTATACAGGGGTTTTATCCGCCTCTGTTTAGAGTGCATCTCTCATGTGTGGGGAGGCTCCCCACATACAGCTCTTCTCAATATGGTGGAGTCAAAGGCTTTTCATCTCATTGAGACAGGCATCTCGACATCATTGGATCTTGAATTTGGCTCTCTCTTGTATTTTGTTTTTCTCTTGGAAGGAACAATAATTGCGGGCTCCTGGCCCTCTGTTCCTACTTCCTCGCATAGAACACACACACACACACACACACACACACACACACACACACACACACACAAACAAACAAAACCATGGAGACAGACTGACACACGCACACACACACACACACACACACACACACACACACACACACACACACACATGCACACACACACACACACACACACACACACACACACACACACACACACACACACACACACACACACACACACACACACACACACACACACACACACACACAAACACGCAGACACAGACACGCACGCACACAAGCACCCGACGCATGATACCTATGATGATCGTTTTTAACGTTTTTGTTCTACTTTTTTTTTTTTGTGAGGAAGAAGGAATCAAAGGCAATGAGCCCGCAAAACTGTTCAAATACAAGAGAGAGCCAAATTCAAGATCCATTCATTTCGAGATGCCTGGACATACTGTGTTTGAAAGACTGGAGATCATAGGAAGCAGGAAATACAGACAGAGGGAGACAGTTCCAGAGTTGACCTGTTGCATGAATGAAGGACTGGGAGTAACGGTTAACTCTTGCATTAGAGAGTTGGACAGAAAAGGGGTGAGAGTTTGCTGCTATGCGCCCGTCGTAGAAGTGGAGGAATGCATGCAGACAGTTGAGAGGAACAGTGACCATTGAAGTAGCGATGGAAAAGAGATAAAGATGCAACACTGCGGCGAAGAGACAGAGGTTGAAGGGAGTCAGTACGAGGGGGAGAGTTAATGAGATGAAAAGCCTTTGACTCCACCCTATTGAGAAGAGCTATATGTGGGGAGCCTCCCCACACATGAGAGTTGTACTCCACACAGGGGCGGATAAAACCCATGTATAGAGTCAACAATTGTGCAGGGGCAAAAAGGAATGGAGTCGGCTTAGCACACCCAATCGCTTGGAACCAGATTTCACAAGAGATGTAATATGATCTTTCCAAGACAAGTCCAGAGCAAATGAAACCCAAAGCATGTTCAACGATGATGCAGGATTAAGTTGAGTATTATTAAACATAAGTGGGTACACCTGTGGAAGATTTTGTCGGTTTGATAGGTGCAAAAACTGAGTCTTTGATGCATTAAAAACAACCATATTATTTTTACCCCAGTCAGAGATACGAGCCAAGTCGGACATTAGGTGTGCCATAGCCTCATCCCTTGCCTGTTGAAGTAACTGCTGGGATGGACGTTGTGGGAATCGAATGGAGAGGTGAAGGATGGAGTCATCAGCATATGAGTGGATATGGTTAGATGTACAGCTTAGAAGGTCATTGATGAATAAAAGGAAGAGCGTTGGTGATAGGACAGGGCCCTGAGGAACACCACTGTTAATAGATCTAGGAGAAGAACGATAGCCGTCTACAACATTGGCTATAGAACGACCAGAAAGGAAGCTAGAGATGAAGGCACAGATAGAAGGATAGAAACCGTAAGAGCGCAGTTTGGAAATTAAAGATTTATGCCAGACTCGATCGAAAGCCTTTGAGATGTCAAGTGCAATGGCAAAGCTTTCGCCAAAGTCCTGAAAGGAGGATGACCAAGAGTCTGAAAGGTAGGTGAGAAGATCGCCTGTGGAGCGTCCCTGACGTAACCCATACTGACGATCAGAGAGAAGGTTGTGATAGGAAAGATGCTTTAAAATTTTTCTATTAAGAATAGCCTCAAAAACTTTTGAGATGCAGGATGTTAAAGCAATTGGACGATAGTTAGAGGGTTGGGAATGGTCACCCTTCTTTGGGACTGGCTGAATGAGAGCAAACTTCTAGCAAGAAGGAAAGGTACAAGTTGACAGACCAAGGCAAAAGAGTTTGCCCAGGCAGGGTGTAAGCACAGAAGCACAGTTCTTGAGAACAACAGGAGGGACTCCATCAGGCCCATATGCCTTATTAGTACTAAGGCCAGCAATGGCAGAAAATACATCAGCTGAAGAAATTTTAATGTTAGCCATGAGGAAGTCAGAGGGGGGAAGTGACGGAGGAACAGCACTGGAATCGTCTAAGGTGGAATTGGAGGAGAAAGTCTGAGTGAAGAGATCTGCTTTATCAGTAGAAGAAATAGCTACAGAGCCATCAGAGTAGAAAAGAGGAGGGAAGGATGATGAGGTAAAGTCGTTAGAAAGGTTTTTGGCAAGGTGCCAGAAGGAGTGAGAAGAGTTCGAGTTAGAGAGTTGAGAGCATTTTGTACGGATGAAATTATTTTTAGCAGAGCAAAGAACAGACTTAGCACGATTCCGGGCAGAAATGTATAAAAGATGTGATTCAGGGGTGGGTTGGCTCTGGTACCTTTTATAGGCCCTCTCCTTGTTGCGGACAGCATTAGAACAAGCGTGATTAAACCAAGGCTTTCGTGCATTAGTCAAAGGATATGAGAAAGGAATGTATGCTTCCATGCCTGAGAGAATAACCTCCGAAATGTGCAAGGCACACCCAGATGGCTCCCGGCCATGGAAGCAATAATCATTCCAGGGAAAATCAAAGAAGTACTACCTGAGGGCCTCCCAATCCACAGCTCGAAAGTGCCAGAGACGACGTTTTTTTGGAGGGTCAGCAGGCCATACCGGAGCGATAGGACAGGTTAAGGTGATAAGGTTGTGATCGGAGGAGCCCAACGGAGAGAAAAAATTAACAGTGTAAGCAGAAGGATTAGTTGTAAGGAAGAGATCAAGTATGTTGGAGCTTTCTCCAAGGCGGTCAGGGATACGGGTAGGGTGCTGTACAAGCAGGTCTAGGTCATTAAGGATAGAAAAGGTGTAGGCTTGTTCACCAAGTGGATCAGTGAAAGAAGAGGAGAGCCAAAGGTGGTGGTGAACATTGAAATCTCCTAAAATGGAGATTTCAGAGAAAGGAGAAATAGATAGAATGTGTTCTATCGTAGAAGTAAGATAGTCAAAGAATTTTTGATAGTCAGTAGAATTAGGAGATAAGTAAACAGCACAGATATATTTAGTCAGAGAATGACAGGAAAGCCGAAGCCAGAGTGTAGAGAATTCAGAAGAATCGAGTTCAGGAACACGAGAGCAAGATAGGTTGTTGCATATATATACACAACAGCCACCTTTTTGGCTTTGAAATGAGTATAGAGAAAGTAGGAGGATACAGAAAAGGGTTTGCTGTCAGTTGCCTCAGACAGCTGAGTCTCACTTAGGAAAAGAAGGTGGAGTTTAGAGAAGGAGAGGTGGTGCTCAACAGAGCGAAAGTTAGAGGAAAGGCCACGAATGTTGCAGAAATGAAGAAGAAGAGAGTCAGACAGTGGTTCCAGGCACCTTGAGTCGTCACCGGGAGAGGGGCTGAAGGTAGGGGCATTTATGGTTCCCCCCCCTGGGGACTCCGAGGCTATGTTATTCGACGCCATTTTTTGAAAATTTTGAAAAGGAAGTGTGGTGTGTACTGTGCATGTAGTTTGGTGTTGCTAGTTGGAGAAACTTGTATTGGAGAGCATACTGGTCTATTCTCTCTGTGTTACTGAGACACTGAAACAAGTTCGGCAAAGGAGGATGGTCGGGACCTAGTCCCGAGGGCTGATGAAACGGGAGCTCCAGCTCTCCCTGTCATCAGCTTTCATCCACCTTGGGAGTACTGCCCTGCTCGACTGGTGCTACAGTCTACTCCTCACAACGTCAACTCCTCTACTGTCAACCTTATAATGCATTAAGTTCTTGCTGCAGCGTGTTCATAGTTATATTATCTATATTTTACATATCCTAGTGTTTTATGTTTTTGTATTAGTAACGTGACTATGCGTGTGAAGTATGAGGTTAGCTTGAGATATAAATGCCAGCTAAGAATGATGAGTGGGGGGTTGGGTTGGGTAGGGATATGGGGGAGAGTTGGGAGCTACGGTAGAGGTGGGTAGAGATCGTTTCGTCCCCCCTCCCCTCTCCCCTGGGTAAGTAGGGGTACGAAGGGGGCACTCCTGAGCAGAAATTGGTGAACGTGAGTGTACATGATCATTAAATAAACACTTTAAATAATATAGGATATTGTTTTATTCACTGGAAGCACATAGAAGTGTAGATGAATAGTTGCAAACAGGAACATCCAAGTCAAAGTGTAAGTCCAAGCCAGATAAATCCATAGATGAAGCCCAGAAAACATCGAAAAATATCGCCTTGAAAAATTCGGAGTATTGGGAGTTTCGGATTACTGGTGGCCGGATTAGAGGACTTTTACTATAATCTGTGCACATAATGCTCTGTATGTAAGTATGGGAATGTGGTGTAGGGTAATTTGTGCATATGGTCACATTCATCAAGATCGCGTATGCATAAAATATGTAGAAGGTAATCGATGTCACATTCCTTTCTTTCAGCGTATACCGCTAAATAGGCGACTTCTTTTGATTGATGGAGGACAATTTTAGTGTAGAAATTCTCATTGGGATTCACCTATTTAGGATTATATGCACCAAGACCAGGGATGTAGTATAGGAGAGTTCAGTGTATCGGATACTTTGTGCATACATGAAATTGGTGCATGTAACGCAAAATTAAAAATGAAACCATGGACAAATACCCCAAAAGAAGAAGAAGAAGAAGAAAAACAGAATTATTGATTATTTAAGAAAAGAAGCAAAACGGACTAAACGAAGGATGGAAACGATTAATGAAATAAGGGTTCTAAACAGAGAAATCGTCTAAGAAAAACAAGCAGCTAACAATATAAAAGCTAGATAATGAAAGAAGAATCATAAAAATAGCTAGATATAAAAAAAGACCTAAACATTGATCAAGCTAACAAAAACTACAAACAGTTAAAAGTGGTAGTGATAACATACAAAAAGATAGAAGCGGTAAAATTGAAAACAGAAAATGAAAGCGTCCAGGAAAAAAGAGAAAACAATAGAACAATGGAAAGCGAATTAAAAATACGTAGAGCGCAAAAGGGGAGAGGAAAAACAGGCTGAATTGCGGAAAAAAGAATTGCTGGCGAACGGCGGAAGTGACGAAAAAATGACTGACAAAAACTGAAGGGGAGAGAAGAAGTAAGAATCCGAGTGAAAAGAGTGGCAGGGGAAAAAAAAAAGAATCAAAAGAAAAATGAAATAAACGTAAGGACGGAAAATCAAAGTCGAAAGAATGACGTGGGAAGTTGCAATTAATAATAAACGGGAAAAGATATATAAAAATGAAAAAAGTTATGTGAATGAAGCCTGAGAAATGAAGAATGCAAAAAATAAGGAATGCAAAATGTAAAAAAGAAAAGAAAAGTCGGAGGAAAAGGGTATGAGTGGAAAACAAAAGTAATTAATATGCAAATGATGTGAAGAGAAGAAATGAATAATACACAAAGAAAATTCAATGAATCTGTAGTGAAGAAAAAAGTGTCCAAAAACAGAACAAACTAAAAAGCACTCAAAGAGTGCGTACCTCCTCCGACGCCATTGCAGGATACGGATCCACCCCAATATTTACGCAACTCTTTCTTGGCCCATGACCCACCCATCCAAAAAATTTCATTGAAATTTATTGAGAACTTTTGGATATATTGTCTGGACAAACAGACAGACAGATAAACACCGGTGAATACACAACCCTCTCCAACTTGCTGGCGGAGGTAATTAAATGGAAGATGCAGTACCCAGAGCGTGCAATCCTGGGCCAGCAAATAGGTCAGTGGGCCGAACATTTATCTGCTCTGTTACCTTGACCTTTGATCAACTGATCTCACAATCGAATAATTTCATTCCTGCTTGACCGGAACCCCTTCCATGAACTTAATTAAATCGGTTAAAAACTGTTAAGTGTTGACCATACACTGTGAGCTTGATATGTCACTGACTACTCTCAAAATCGAATCCCTCTTTCCTTGCTTTCTCCTGAACCATCCCCCAAAGTTTGATCTAAATCAGATACAAACAGTTTAAAGTTGACCTTGAAATATAACCTTGCCCTTTGACCTATTGTTCCCCAAAACAACAGGTTAGTTCCTTGGCTGATCTTCAATTTCTTGACCAAGTTTGGTCGAAATAAGGCAGAAATTGGTTTAGTTATTTTGTTCACACAGAGATATGGAATTTTCTTCTTTCCCGGTGACCTTGACCTTTGATTGTTGTCCAAAATGAATTCTTTCTTCTCGGTATACCCTCAATCCCCTCCAAGGATTTGATGTAAATTGGATAAAACCTTTTTAGACGTTTTGACACACTCTGGCCTATCAGTGTGGGTTTTGACCTTTGACTCCTTGTTCTCTTTTACAATAACTTTGCTCCTAGGCTAGCCCTTAATAGTTCTACCAAGTTTCGTTGAAATCGAATGTAAATTTTTGAGTTATTATATTTGCACACACACACACACACACACACACACACATACACACACACACACACACACACACACACACACACACACACACACACACATCGAGTAAAACATAACACCCGCTCTCGCTCTACGAGTGCGGATATATGAAAAAATTAATTACAGCAAAAATAAACAATAAAAGAAAAATACAAACAGAAGTCGGAAATTACATACAATATACTCAAGGTATCCCCGGAGTTGGTGTACTATCTTCAGGAGGTGATTCCTGTGATTATTACTGCAAGAGGTTAATACTCGATGAACATTATGTCGTTTTCGCAATTGTTATGGAGTAAAGGACATAGCGATGAAAAGAAAAATTACCTGTTTTCTCCATGATACTGTCCTGTGTGTGTGTGTGTGTGTGTGTGTGTGTGTGTGTGTGTGTGTGTGTGTGTGTGTGTGTGTGTGTATGTGTTATGACAGTTCACAGTGCATTTGTTAATTACTGTTAACTCAGTAAAACAAAACAATGAATAATATAGAAAATTGAAACACAGGACGGCAATATATATTTTTTCAATTGCCATTGCTGACATTTAAATTCCATTTACTCATTAGCCTTTTGGAAACCCGAGATAGTATTCACAGATTATTTATGACCTAGAATGACCTCAAAAATCACCCTTTGACGCTAGTAAGTCAACTCCTGCGACACCTTGTTTATTGAAGGGAAAAGACAAAATGAAATATGAATAGAAAAGAATTAGTAAAGGAAATTAAGAAAGGTCTTAAAACAAAACGAAGAGAAACTATAAGAAAATAAAAAGAACATAGAGAGAATAAAAAACCGTACCGTAGAGAAAAAGCTGGAACTAGGAATGAGGGGAAAAGAAGGAATGAAGATAAATGGATGGTACATGTAAAAACAAACAATATAAATGGGAAAGATAAAGGAAGTAATAAGGAAGTGAAGGAAAAATAGGAATGGAGAGAGAAAAAAAAATGGGAGAGTGAGAGATACGGTGTTTTAAGAAAAAAAATACATAAATGAATAAGAGAGAACTGGAAAGAGGAAACTAAAATTAAAATGAAGAAAGGAGGGATGTCAAGGCAAATAATTGATTAAAATATTAATATGCGAAAATGAACCTCTCTCTCTCTCTCTCTCTCTCTCTCTCTCTCTCTCTCTCTCTCTCTCCATCCATGCATCCATCATCCAATCCTACATTGCCCCATGAGGAGCGTAGGAGCCCGGGGCTAGGCAGTTGGTCCTGACATTTAAGATGAGAGTGACCAGCCTCACTCATCCCTCAGTGGCATTACATGAGCAATAAACCCCAACCACCCCGTGGATATAAACCTTCACCGGTTCAATCCGATTGGAGCGCAATAAATACCCACTAAACCACCAGGCGCCAAAATTTGGTTATATGGTTACCAACCAGCGTAGTAAATGGTCTCCTGATGTATAGGAAACCATTTGGCTTGTCACTCAGTGTAAAGTCATCAACAGGCAGAAGGAAGAGGAAAGAATGAAGGAAAGAAAGACGGTAGAGGGAGTGTAAAGTCACCCGTAGGCAGAAGGACAAGGAAAGAATGAAGGAAAGAAAGACAGAAGAGGATGGAAGGAAGGAAGGATGGAGGAGAGGAAAGGGCAGACACCCGAGAGCAGCACTACATTGAGTGAGTGGATGGTGAGCGCCCTCACCTACCACTGATATACACATACATGTAGGACTACATAATAGATAGATAGATAAATAAATAGATAGGGAGACAGATAGAGGCAGGAAGTCAAATGATGAGAAGGTGTTGTGTCTGCGAGAATCGAGCAGTGCTAAACATGCGTACACCCTCTTAACACTGAGGAAAGCTGACGACGGCGGCCAGTAAGGAGATGATGCAGTTAGCTGTCAGCAGTCCTCTCGTGAACAAAGATCCACGAGGAACACACGTGACACACCCCTGCTACACCAGATTTTAGGAAAGAGAGAGTAGAAGGAGACAAGCGACCCTAGAGAGAGGTCGAGACGGAGATTAGCCTTAGAATAGAAAGAGAGAGAGATAGCGAGACAGGGAGGTAGCTACCCAGGACTTATACTCTTCCCATGGGAGAGACCTGTTTAATATTTCCAAGACAAATAAAAATAGTCCCATACTATTCTTTACCTCTCCCGTCACTACATGACATCTGGTGGGGAAACTACTACAAGATATAAAAGCCGCTCGACCACAAGTCTAAAATATACTTCTCTACAAGTAACTACAAAGTCTTTATGACATTTGGTGGCAGCGGAGTAAATCACAAGAAAAAAAGGACCAAGAATACATCAAGAAAGAAAGAAAACAAACAAACAAACAAACGGAGAGTGAGAGACGACTCACAACTCATAACCACCATACCTCACCCTCCTCTCTCTGCTACATCCACCCAACCCCCACCGCTTACGCAGATGTGAAGAGGTCAGGACGACGAAGCAAACACCAAGTCCATATTCACAACTCATCTTACTCACTCGTCTTCACTCAAGTTACTCATCGCTACTCATTCACTCACCACAGCTACCAGTGTGGGAAGCCGACGTCACCATGTGCTGAGATGACATCACAACGCGAGTCTGCCATGCCAAGCAACGTGTGACTGACACCAGGCACTTCTCACCTACTACTCATTATTCATTATTCACATAGCTCCTACTCATATTCACTTATTTTCACAGTTAAGTTGGAAATTCGACGTTCTATGCTGAGGTTTGCCTGGGACAGCTGTTAACCACTACAAATACCAGGCCATGGAGTTTCCTGAGTAATATCGTCCATCAACACACCACTAGAATTATCAAGAGATCTTCAATCAAACCTGTATTTTCTTCCGAGATCGACTTTTGTATCGACACACCTCTACGATCTGTATCAAGTGGGTAAAATTATACTTGCTCATTTCTTCTCAGTGCTAAAAGTAGCTATATTCAACTTATTTACTCATCTAGTTTGCTAGGACATAAATAAACAAGAGGCGTATTTCATAACATCATATCTTAATGACAGGAATATTTTCGCCACCACCCACGTTAATACCAGATGACACACAAATTGCCACAACATCTGACTCACAATTAAGAGACAGACCACCCATTGTACAACCCTCACCACACGTTATAGATAAAGAAACAAATACGGGAGTTTCGGATGATGAGTGGGAAACCCCTTCAGTGATAGAGAGTGACGACTTTGCAGCTGCCTTGCATACGTATGCCAATATACTTAACAGGGTTCACCGGTCCGGTCATACATATTCCACCATTCCCTCACATAACGATAAACTCGTACAAGTTGAATTAACAGGGCAATCATTAAATATGAATCAAGAACCAAATACTGCTGATCTAAAAACCACACCTCACGTTTTTGTGTATCACGAGGATAAGACTGCCCCAAAATTCTCTGGCACAGACAAGGATCGCATTGATGTCATTTCATTAATCAGTCAGTGCGAACAAATGTTCATCAAGCGCCACATACTAGATGAACAAGAGAAAATTGCTATTTTTTCATCTTGCATAAGCCAGGAAAGATGTCCAGCAAGCAATTTATTGTGCTCCGATAAGCTACATCGTGCTAGGACATATGATGAATTCAAAACTGAATTTCTGAAGAAATTTTCTGGAGGTATGAACTTCTTGCCAGGTATAATTCCAGAATTACATAAAATTGTAGATCTTGTAAGGGAGCACACTACAAACCATGTGCTCAGTGAAATAACTGCTGATGTCTCCACAATCAAGAGAACCCTATTAGCTACTCTGGAGAATTCTAAGTGGATAACAGATGATGGAAAGATGTCCCCATACCTCGTCGTGGACATCATTGGTTATGTAGCTGCCTTGTGTAAATTACCTGATAGAACCCTTAAGATCGCCAAAACGATCGCGTACACCCCAGGAATGTGCTTGCTAGACTTAATGAACGAGGTAGAGATGCAGTGCAGTAAAGCAGGTGTGGTCGACACACATGCACATTCTGGTAGAATCAGGGTACCTGAGACAGTATCAGCTGTGAAAACATCTACACCGACCCCAAACAGAGAACAAAATCGATCGCGACCAGACATGAGGCAGCCCAAACAAACAAAGACACCTAGACCTCGTTCCCACACGCCTTCCTACAGGCAGTTTCATAAGTTTTCGCGCAGCCCGAGCAGGTCTCGCGCCATAAACAACACTTTTTATGGGAAATCACCTCGTAGGTCACAGTCAAGGGATAGGTCCATTCTGTGTCATTATTGTGCAAAACCAGGACACACAAGGTATGAATGCTTTATCAAGGCAAAGAGGATAATCAAAAGACACAAGGATTTGGTCCTTACTGTGAGCATCATAGATACCAAGGGCACTGGACTAGTGATTGCAAAACAGTAGAAAAAATTGTGTCTATGTTCAAATCGGGGGAAGACCAAGTCATGACAAAAAACGAACAAACGTAAAGAAGAACAAGGTTAAACTTCACATAGGAGGCATGTTGGGAAATGAGTGTATCTTGATACCAGCGGTATGTGAGGATCAAAATGTTTCCTTATTTTTAGATACAGGCTCTCCAGTGAACTTAATAACACATGAAGAACTAAACAGAATTCTTAAAAATAAAAAGAAAGTAACTTTTCTGGATGAAGCTGATTTAGAATTATACACAGTAGATGGTCAAGAGATTACAGTAAAAGGTATGATAAGATTAAATCTCAGTTTCACAGAAACTACAAGACCATTCTCTGCATTGTTCTATATCGTTGAAAACTTAGCAATTAAAGCTCATATGTTACTGGGCTTAAGATCCATGAGAACTGAGAACATAACTATACTCCCACAAATGAATGGAATAGACTTTGATAATGAATTCATAGAGGAAATACTTTCAGAGCCCTCACCGATTGGTAGAAGAGAGCCAAAAGAATTGGTAATATTAAAGGCTTAAACAAACATACACAAACAGATGAGTGTATAAATCCACTTACACCAGCAACCCCATCCTCCAGAATTAGTGACCCAGATAACAGTACTGATTTATCAATTTTTCCGGCCCATCTCACTAATGATTTGGTTATACCACCTAATTCATACATGAAGGTTACCATAAAGAGCAAATTACGGAATAGTACTGTTCTTGTCTTAGAAGAATTATGTAAAGGGATTGTCAGTAGAAAACGCATTATGTCATACGAACGACGAAGGGCTAACTCAGATATTCATTATTAATCACATGAATGGGGAAGTTCAGTTGAAGAAGGGAACTTGCATAGTTAATATTGAAAAATGTTTCGCCCCTGTGAAGGAAATAAATATTGGTGGAGTAACAAGTGAGATAAAATCTACGGATAGAGAGAGAATAAAAGAGAATTTAATTCACTCAGGTGAATTTGACGAAGAAAATGATTTGTTAACCCTGCTGGAAACACACAGGGACACCGTAGCATTGCCCGGAGAACAATTAGGGTGTACTAACTTGATTAATCACATGATTAATGTGCACCCAGAAACACCACCAATTTTCGTACCAGCTTATCGCATACCACACTCCCAACGTACACTTGCAAATCAGTATGTCGATGAAATGTTAAAGCTTGGAATTATTGAGCCTTCAGTTTCTCCGTGGAACGCTCCCCTTTTCTTTGTGCCCAAGAGAAATGGAGAAATGCGCACGGTAGTAGATTACCGTAAACTAAATAATCACACAATCCCAGACAGATTTCCCATGCCATTGCTAAGTGATGTTCTACAGAATATTGGTCCTGAGAATAATATATTCTCGACCATCGATCTCCTAAACGGATACTATCAGATTCCCGTATCTCAGGAGTCACGTAAATACACTGCCTTTTCAACAAACAGAGGCCATTATCAATATACAAGAATGCCAATGGGACTGAGGACAGCCCCCGGTACGTTCCAGCGTCTTATGAATTACGTATTGTCCGGAATTTTAGGACAAGGAATATTTGTTTATCTTGACGATATTATTATCGCCTTGAAGAATATTAAGGATCATCTCAGGAAATTAGACTTACTCTTACAAAAGCTTAGTGATGCTGGATTAAAAATTAAACTTTCTAAATGCAAATTTTGCTTTAAGGAAATAAATTTCTTAGGCCACAAATTAAGCTCTGATGATATTCACACCACTGATGACAAAATACAGGCAGTGAGAGATTTTCCTGAACCCACTACGACTGACGAAGTTAGACAATTTTTAGGTCTGGCTGGGTACTATAGGTCCTTCGTACCACAGTTCTCTCATATAGCCTTCCCCTCTATTCCAACTACTCAAAAAAGATGCTGTATTCCAATGGGAAGAAGAACAAAAAAGGGCATTTAACAATCTAAAAATTAAACTAACAAATGCACCTTGTTTAGCATATCCGAATTACACGAAATCATTTCTTATTTGTACAGACGCATCAGTTAAAGGATTAGGGCTGTACTGATGCAGGAAGATAAAAGAGGAAATAATCAACCAATTGCATTTGCCAGCAGACAAACAAGAGGTGCGGAGAAAAATTATAGCACTACAGACTTAGAGGCACTTGCAGTGATTTTTGCATTACAAAAGTTTCGAGATTTGGTATATGGTTACGAAATCCACTTATTCACCGACCATAAACCACTGGTGGGTATGTTTAAAGAAAAACTCCTTTCTGGGAGGAGAGCAAGATGGAAATGTACAGTTGAAAACTACAATGTACAAATACATTATATACAAGGTAAAATGAATATAGTAGCTGACGCATTATCTAGGAACCCCGAACACAATTCAGGTCGACGTTAGATCTCAAAGGAAATATCCCAAACCACGAGGATATCGCAAAGGCACAAAGACTTGACCCAGTATGGTCAAAAGTAATATACAAGTTAGAAAGTGGAGATGACATACAATTACCCAAACTTCATGTCCCACTTGAACAATTCACAATGGTCAATAATACATTATACAAAATTAACTCTAAACAACCAAAACGCCAAAGAAATACTAACCAGTTGGTAGTACCTAATGACATGATACCCCAAGTATTACGAATGATACACGACAGCCCACATGCAGGACACCCTGGAAAGGATAAGACATTCAACCAAGCCCAGCTATTATATTACTGGCCTTCATTACGAAGAGATATAAACAATCATATAGACAGATGCGAATCATGTGCGAAACACAAAGGATACCCAATCACACCTGCACCGATGGGTAATTACCCAGTACCACATCAACCATGGGACGTTGTCGCTGTTGATTTACTCAAGATGCCATTATCATACAATAATAACCTATACTTATTCGTAGCAACGGATCATTTTTCCCGTTATGTCATTTTAGCTCCAATTAAAGATAAGACAGCAGAGACAGTAGCAAAGGCAATAACAGATAATGTAATATGTCGCTTTACTACCCCAAAGGTATTAATAAGTGATAATGGAGGAGAATTTAATTCTGAGATCTTACAAGAAATATGTAAACACTACAACATCAAAAGGTTAACGTTTTGGCCTATCACCCAGCATCGAATGGGTTGGTAGAGACAAAATAAAAGGTATTAGATGTGCTACGACACATTCTCAGTGAAAATTATGCAAGCTGGGATGATTGGATTCCCAGAGTAGAGGCCTCCATTAATGGGTCTATAAATAAATCCATTGGTGACACACCACATTTCATTATATATGGCACAGATAAAAAATTACCATATGAGCTCCTAGAAGGTGACAGCATGCCTATATACAATTACGATGATTACTCTAAACTCCGTTTACGTGAATTCCAGGACATTCACAAAGAGTGAAAAAACAATTAACGATGTCCAAGGAAGAAATGACGGAGGCATTTAACAAGAAGGCAAAAGATTCACCTATCAGCTTAGGAGACATTGTTTACGGAGTCATTCATACGAGAGACAATAAATTAACCCCTAAATTTGAGGGCCCATACAGAGTAATTAACATAAAAGCAAACAAAGTTTTAATTAAGTCACTTTCAAGTGGCGAGGAAAAACAAGTTCATATTGACCATTTAAAACGAGTTTCAAGGGAATTATCACATAATTATTCAGCCTCGGATACAACCGAACAGGTGAACGTACCTCAAGAAACCAAGCAAGAACACAACAATGATTACAAAAAGAAATTAAGGTCATATACCAAACAATCGAACATAGGTGCAACTATTCTAATGAAATCCACAGTACATCATTTACGAGAATTAAATATCGATTTAAACTCCTTCTATAAATGAAATAACAGCCAACCGTAACGCACATCATCACTATCATCAACCACAGCTTTATAGGAAATTAATAGATTTTTTTTTCGGTAGGTTACGATGAAGGGACTTATGCTATGGATTCTCCTATACATAGTAAGAGTATATGCGCACCTAGACCCCAAGCATATAGTACGACAAGGATGCCTCATAGCTCCAACGGCCACGACTACAATCGTCAAGGACGTCATGAGTACTGAAATAAGTCTAGATTACTTGTATGACTTACCTACTTATGTAGAAAGACTTGCGACGCCCGATCACGAACTCTGGACTTCAAGATAGGGAATTATGTTTCACAAGCACATAACACCAAGGAAGTGGATGAAATGGTGAAGTTAGCGAAATGGAAACTAGAACAGGCGAAGTCAACTATGCTCGTCATGATCCAAGATCTCCCATCTTATGGAACGGAGGTACTGAAGCGACAGGAACAATATCACACACTCGCCAAAAGCGCGGTTTGTTCGATCTGGGCGGCGCAGTTCTTGGGAACATCTTTGGATTGGCTACAGAGGATGACCTTAAAGAAATAAACAACAAATTTAATAAGATAGCTCAGGTACTAACATACCAAGATAAATTCATCACAGGACAGAACTCGGCAATGAAGACAATTGTGAAAAATCTGAAACAAGCAGAAAACGTAG
The DNA here is from genome assembly GCF_032717465.1 of Coenobita brevimanus. Lineage (NCBI taxonomy): Eukaryota > Metazoa > Arthropoda > Malacostraca > Decapoda > Coenobitidae > Coenobita > Coenobita brevimanus. Next base: position 13,940,682 of record NC_136991.1, read on the forward strand.
CTCTCGAGAGTGTAGATAAAATAAATGACTTAGAGGGCAACGTTACTCTTTTCCAGCACTTCTCCATCATCACAGAACATATTGACACGATTCTACTACAATTAGAGAACACTAGAGATCATTTCAGGGCACTTATGCAAGGAATTTCGAATGCTGGTGATGGCAAGATCACAAATGACTTACTCCCAGTTCATGAGCTACGTCAGATAGTTAGTCAAGGCATACATAAACATAAATTGAAGCCATTGTTCCGCAGTAGGGAATTTATGCAATATTACCCGTACTTAGAAGCAACACTAACACCAACATCAGTGATAGTTCATGTACCATTCATCACGGAAGACCTGTTCACAGTATACCAAATGCACCTTCCCTATAGAAACAACAACACTTTGGTCATCTTCATCATCATCTCAGACTCCGAACTCATCTTGGTCTCCTTGAGACGTGACTCTGTCTCTTTCGCAAGTGAGTCAACGATTGAGCGAAAGTGCCGCTTATCCTTACATGCTGTTCATCTTTGTCCTGCGTACATTTTCACGTTTCAGCCTACTGATACGGTCCCTTGTGAAATGGCTATCATCAGCAATAACAATATTCATCATCACTGCAACTTCACTTTTGCTCCAGATAAACTTGTACACCATCAACGCATTGGACACTCGCAGTTTTTTATTTCCCTCATAACACATCAGTTTACATAGTCTGTCCAGATATACCACCATCTCATACATCAGCCTCAGGATTATACATAGCACCAGACTACTGTGCGGTATTTACACCATCCATGTCTACTTTTTCCACCATCAATCACTACGCCATTATCAACCATACACACAAACATTTCCACCCACTGCCTAATATGAACTTAAACATGAGCACAAGTATTAAGCTGACTTCACCTAAGTTTGAAACTATGCAGCTGATCAATGAAACAATGAAGCCCTGGGAAGATTTGAGTTTGAGTATGTTCAACCCATATTATGTGTATAGCCAAGCACCTTCTGTCTTTATAATCATCTGCATTGTAGTTGCAGTATTGCTGTTGGCAATGCACAGAATGCATGCAAGAATTGCTAATTTGGAGTCATTGTTTAGTGGGGAGAGTTAACATCACAGTTAACCACCCTGAATGAAGTGTATATATTTTGTATATAGTATTAATTATATATATATATATATATATATATATATATATATATATATATATATATAAATAAAAAAAAATAATAATACAAGAAGAATGACCCATATATGACAGACCAGTACCATTATCTTTGAATGAAATATTAATAACTCTTACAATAATCTTAATTTTAAACTATTTTTATTCTTGCATGTATGCATTTCACTATAATATCCCAAGTACATACTGTATTACAGTTAAATAATTTACTTTAATGCATTTATTCAAATATGTATACAACTTATTTAAAATGTAATATTACTGAATAATCACTATTTACTATGAATAATATATGTATACAATATTCATACAATTATGTTACTTTACAATATTATGTATTTCACTTACTTAGCTTATAAGTTCATTATAATGTGTATGTAGTATGTATTAATATGTTATAACTATTAAATGTCGATGGTACGCCATTTTCGCGCGGCCGAGCAAATGTAGGACTACATAATAGATAGATAGATAAATAAATAGATAGGGAGACAGATAGAGGCAGGAAGTCAAATGATGAGAAGGTGTTGTGTCTGCGAGAAACGAGCAGTGCTAAACATGCTTACACCCTCTTAACACTGAGGAAAGCTGACGACGGCGGCCAGTAAGGAGATGATGCAGTTAGCTGTCAGCAGTCCTCTCGTGAACAAAGATCCACGAGGAACACACGTGACACACCCCTGCTATACCAGATTTTAGGAAAGAGAGAGTAGAAGTAGACAAGCGACTCTAGAGAGAGGTCGAGACGGAGATTAGCCTTAGAATAGAAAGAGAGAGAGATAGCGAGACAGGGAGGTAGCTACCCGGGACTTATACTCTTCCCATGGGAGAGACCTGTTTAATATTTCCAAGACAAATAAAAATAGTCCCATACTATTCTTTACCTCTCCCGTCACTACATGACATCTGGTGGGGAAACTACTACAAGATATAAAAAGCCGCTCGACCACAAGTCTAAAATATACTTCTCTACAAGTAACTACAAAGTCTTTATGACATACATATTTATATATATATATATATATATATATATATATATATATATATATATATATATATATATATATATATATATATATATATATATATATAAAGTCGTTTGAGTATCCACTGCAGGACCGACCTATCCCGACCGAAGTCGGGATGATACAGCCAATGTATCTACCAAGTGGCTTAGGCTGTCTGGTAGGGATTATATGTATGGTGAGAAGTGCTTGTAAATGTACTTATAGTGTTGTAGTGGCTTTGGATGTGTGTGTAGTCTGTGAACCAAGTGTAATAGGCCCGCGCAAGCCGACTGGGTGCAAGCATACTTTATAGTAAGCAACTATTGTAATATATTGAGATAGAGACTATGGTTCAACCACAGCACCCCTTGTGTCCACCAATGCAGTACGTGGCCGGGTGAACACTCCCAAAGTTTATTACCCTGGCGCGAACCCTGGTTCACCTGTGTATGAAACACACACTCTACCACTTTACCACAGAGGCTCCATCTATCTATCTATCTATTTATCTATCTATCTATCTATCTATCTATATATATGCGTTCTTCCGACCACGTACTGCTTTGGCGGACATAAGGCGTGCTGTGGTTGAACCAGTGTCGCATACTATAAAGTATGCTTGCACCCAGTCGGCTTGTGTGGGCCGATTACACTTGGTTCATAGACTACACACACATACAAAGCCATTCCAACACTGCACTCACACTTACAAGCACTTCTAACCCTACATACAATCTCTACTATTCAGCCTAATCCACTTGGTAGAGGTACATTGGCTGTATCGTCCCGACAGTGGTCGGGATAGGCCAGTCCTGCAGTTGACACTCAAGCAACTGCTGCTGCTGATGATGATGATTACAGTATATATATATATATATATATATATATATATATATATATATATATATATATATATATATATATATATATATATAGATAGATAGATAGATAGATAGAGAGAGAGATAGATAGATAGATAGATAGATAGATAGATAGATAGATTGATAGATAGATAGACAGATTTACATATATGTGTGTGTGTGTGTGTGTGTGTGTTTGTATGTATGTACAGAGAGAGAGAGAGAGAGAGAGAGAGAGAGAGAGAGAGAGAGCGTAGAAGAAATTCGATTTATTATAAATGGAGAAAGGACGAGATAAGTGAAAAGATCAGATGGAATGATAATGTAAGAAAAGCAGTGAAAAAGAGAAAAGAAAAATGAAGGAAAAATTGAAAATATAAAAGTGTATTTGAAGAAATAATAAGAATGGGCAAGCAGAGAACAGAGTATATTGAGACTAAAACATGAATATGAAATGAAAACTATAATAATGAATAACCTTAAATTTGTGTCGGTTTGTATGAATTCCTCAACTGGTCACTAATATATCAACTTATTGGAACCCACAGCAGATCATAAATCCCTTTAACACCTTTTCGTATCCCAGCACTGAACACCAATATTATATGTCGGTTTTTATGAATTCCTCAACTGGTCACTAATATATCAGCTTATTGGAACCCCACAGCTGATCACCAATTATATATCAGCTTAGACGTGACCTCACGGTTCCAGGCAAGGTAAATAATGTTCCTCCTGGTCGAAGTTACTTCCGGCTGACACTCTCCGCCAAACGTCTTTCTCACACACTGGAGATGGTGGGAATCGATGTAGATCCTATTGATGGAATTGTAGAGAGGTAGCGTGTGCAGATGAACTGAAAACTGAGCAGATTTATCTCTCTTTATTGGCCACAGAAAGTTACAACTGCGACACAGAGAGCTCAGAGTTAATACGTCCCTCTCGTTTGAATGATAAGTGCGTTGTGCCCTAGCTGGCCGGCGTCCCCTCTGGGAGTGGCGCTGAGGTCAACATATTCAGAGTAGTGATGTATCAGACACCAAATTTTAGACCTCTGCGGAGGCGGAGCCGGATATCTACTTATCATAAAATGCGGTTGTGAATAAACTTGCGGACGTTAAGATATTAATTTTTGCAGTCGCAGACACAACTGCGGATTATTTTTACCTCCATGTCCGCGATTGTGGACACGGAAGCGGATTTTTTTTCACACATATTACAGTACATTTGTGCAGTATAAAGTGACGAGTTTCATCCACACTTAAGTGTACACTTAAGTCTTACCAGGATGCGGGATAGGGACCCAACTCGTCATGCACCATAGATAAATAGATCACTGCCACCTTGTCCGAAATATGATGCCTGTCTGTACACCGTGGAACTGCTGCCGACTGTACACTGAGAGTCACCGGTAAATTATAGTTTGATATATGCTGATTTGGGGAGAGAGAGAGAGAGAGAGAGAGAGAGAGAAGAGGAACAATGAGAGATGGAGGGAGGGAGGGAGCTAATAGAGAAGAAAACAGAAAGAGGAAGAGGGACTGGTAGGTGAGAGGAACAGACACTAGAGTTGTGGATGAAAAGGAGAGAGAAAAAGAATTATGACAAAAAGAGAAAGAAGAAATATTGGATTGGTGGAGATGAGCAACCTCTGCGTTTCTTTGATGCGGAGGTGGATTATTACATTGAGCTTTTATTATCTGAAAACATGGTGGCAGATAATGATGCGGAGCTTTTGTTGTTTGAAGACGTGAACGCTGATAGTAATGCGGACAGTATATTTACTGCACAGGCTCCGCAGAGGCGGAGGCGGATATCCGATACATCACTAAGAGATGCCAAACCCCACACACAACTGGGATTTATACATGAATAGAAGCATCACAACTTTACCATGCACATTATACACCTCAGTAAAGTAGTACTGAATACATTAAAGTATTCCAACAGAGTAAATATTTCCCCAAGACCTTAAACATATATACAATTCATATTTCTCTATCGCCTTCCCTTTACCCTCGTTTTTATGATAGTGAATGCTGGGCTCTGCAAAATCTAGTGCTCATTTCGTTCCCACACCACACTACACCAAAGTGGTATTTGGACCCTTATCTCAACGCTACAAAACATTTTCTCTAAATATGAATAATATAATGTGTACAGTAGCGAGAGACATGCTCCATTGTGGAGAAAAATGTCAGACACTAGAACATTGCTCGGCCACACCTTTCGACGTCCCAGTCGACATTGTTGTCCTAACTACAGTGTAGCCAAACCAATGTGTAGGGTAGCTAACTATGCAGGCAAGCCCACTTGCAATCCGCGAGTACGGACCCGTGGTTTTAGTGGGTTTCTCATTCAGCCTCGTAGATAGTACCCCCAAACACAAACTCAGGACAAGACCACAATAAGTAGAAGACCAATGCCAGGACCAAAATAGGAAGGAGAAAGGTATGAAGGAAGATAAGACAGTACATCTGGTTCTAAATCAGTCTTGTTCAGGTGGGTGAGGAACTGTATCTCTTTGAGCACATGAGACAGCCTGTTCACATTCAAGGTAGAAACATTGAATGAAGGTAAAAAGAGACGAGAAGTTCACCGTCAAGGCTAGATGGTGCTTGTTAGGTGGAATTGTTATCTCTTTACTGTACAACGCACAATAATCGAGTGCAACATAGTAACCCTTTAGTAAGGAACTGGTTTTGTGAGGCACATGTGAGTGTTACGTCCTCTGTCTCAGGAAAGAAGAACTATTGTTTCGCATGTACATGAGCATGGAAAACTGACTTCAACTGAATAGGTTAGAAAGTGCAATGTTGCAGTGCTGAGGATGTGTTTGTGTCCAACAAGGTCATCTTACATTTCTCTACCCCTGACAGAATGAAGACAAAATGGAAAGCAGGACATACATGGAGATCATGAAATGAGGCCTTACACTTTTCAAAATCATCCACAGTCGTTTCTGCTATATACCCTTTGTCATCCGACACAGCTAGCACCTCTGGTCCCGCATTCAGAATGACAAGTGTATTGTTAGTAGTAGCAAAAGGGAAAGGAATTAACCGCCATGCATGGTATGTTACAGCATTCCTCATAGGTACCAATATCAGGATGCCATCATGGTTCAACTGGGCCTCTAACACTGGGTAATAATATTCCAGCTGACTCATACCAAAAAGTGGTGTAAATCCAAGCTACGTCAAGAGCATTGATTAAAATGTGAGTAGAAAGCAATAAAGCATTAACCCTATTCAAACTTGCATCAATTAAGCTGTCCACCATATTGGCTGCATGCAACTCCAAAGCAGTGATTGACTCGTCAAGAGCATGTAACTACTCAGCGATTAACACTAAGTTGGTCAGAGTTGGTAAGTTGGTTTGGATGTTGTTCACAACTCCTATGAGATGGTTGTAGTCTTAATTACCTCGTTAGCTTTGTTAGTGAACTCACCTAACTGTTCATACATGTGCACGATTAGCCTGTTATTCGCCTTAGCCTCCAATGCCAAATCACGTATCTGTCTACCCAATTGCATTACGTCCTTGTCTAGCGCTGTACCAAAAAGCTTTTGAGACAGGATACCTAGGAGATCCACAAGTCCTCTCTTAGTACGTACATGGACATGCTTGGAAAGATCAGAATTTGCATTAGGTAAAGTGACACGCAATTTAGTAACCCTGTCTATGAGCCTATCTACATGTCCAGTGTGAAGCTCGGTTATACCATGCAACATTTGTACCAAAGCTTCATTATCTGGGGTCGTCAACTGTGGGTTCCAGTTGAATAACTTGCCGTCTTCCGACAGTTGCTGTCTGAGGTGAAACAATCCCTTAGAGACCTCTTTAACAGCATCTGGAGCTTGGAGATATCCTTCCACTGGATAGTAGACGCATACTGCATCCTCTACTACCACTACCGGTATCTCTCCAAGTGGGCTCTTCAGTACTCCTGGCATCAAGTCAGTCGTGTCCGTGTCCGACATCATTCCATAGGTCCACTCCATGCAACGCAAGAGGAGTACAAGTGCGAGCCACATTTCTGTAAGAGAAGATACTCCCTTAATCACTCTTACTGTGGGATCGTAGCTTGCTGCGATACTTTTGGTTAGGGACAGGTACAGACGATGACATATACTGCGACAAAGACAGAGGGGACATCACTTCAGACGATTGGTTAGTTAGGCCTAGCTCTTGACTTACTGGTTTGATCCTGTCAGCATGTACTGCCTCCTGAGGTCCATTAGCATCATCCCTTATTCAATAAGTATGTCCACGCACATGTTCCACAATTGTATATGGTCCGCGGAACTTAGGTTTGAGCTTGGAAGTTCTCTCAGGCATGTTTATCATAATCTTCTGGCCTATCTCCAACATCTTTTCTTGACTACCTTTGTGTTGTTTCACCATCATCTCCGCTCTTGCATTGGAACTTTGCAAGCTAGACTTTGGCGTAATTCTCTTGATTATACACTGGGGTAGGAGGTCCAGCCAGCAAATGGTAGGGTAACACCTTCTCCTCTCCATAAAGGATATAATGAGGGTATTTCCCCGTTGACGAATTTTCTGAGGAGTTGATGGCCGCCACTACTTGTGGTAACCAGCCTTGCCAGTCTCCTTGCGAAGTTATCGTTGGTCTCACGACTTCCAGTATCTTCCTGTTTGTCCTCTCCACCAGGCCATTGCTCTTGGAACTGTAAGGCGTAATAAAGACTTGCCTTACCCCATATGTACAACAGATTTCCTCTAACATTTGGTTACAAAATTCACTGCCATTATCGCTGAGCAATATCTTAGGTGTTGAGTATGGACAAATCACTGAGGTTACAAAAGCGTGCGCCACCTCCTCTGCAGTTTTCATCTGCAAAGGTGCTAAAACAGTGATTCGCAAAAAATGGTCCACTGCCACCAATACATAGCTTGAGCCTTGATGACTCCTTGGCAACGCTAAGAGATCAATGGAGACCATATCCCACGGTTCTTCCAGTAGGAGATATTCCAAAATGGGAGTCGGAAGTCCCGTTGTTCCTCGCATTTCTGCACACATGACACATTGACTAATGTGGGCTTCTATGTCCTTCCTCATGGTAGGTCAATAGTATTTTTTCTTGCCTCACGTATGCATCTGTTGCATCCAGGATGACCCGCTTGAGGTACGTCATGAACCAACTGTAACATGTCTTGCTGTAGTGTAGCAGGAATAACCAACTGATGCACAGTGTCTTTCCCTGGGGGCTGTTTATACAAAAGGCCCCGTTGAAGATGGAAGTGAGTCATCGTTACCGGAAGTTCAGGTAGACAAGACTCGTCGCCAGACACCAAGGCGTAGACGACTTGAGACCACATCGTATCCTTACGTTGTTCTGCCTTTACCATGTCCGGGGAATACCCAGAAAGAGGGATATCCTCAGATATGGCTGCAGCAACGTTTCTACTCAGCACGTCGGCAATGACATTTTGTCGCCTTTTAAATATCTGACTTCTGGGTCAAACTCCATTGCCTTGCTGAACCAACGCGCGACCTTACCGTGCAAGTTTTTCCCCTTAACCCGTACAATCCCGTCGTCAGCATGTTGCCGACAGTACAAAACGTCTCAAGTAATCCCAGTGAGGTGATGGTGCCGACAGCAAAATTCGAGCATTGTAGCGCATCTCTAACAGCAGAAATGCATGGTATGGTACGGGTTAAACAAGTTGCATATGGGTGCATGGTCAGTTAAGATAATTATCAGGTACCCAAAGATGATATCCCAGAAATGTCCAAACGCCCACACGACTGTTAATGTCTCCATATGTGTCACTGAATAATTTTTTTCTCGAGGTCTTAGTGCCCTACTGGCATACGCAGTGGTGTGTGTTTTACCATCCTTATCCTTTTGCTGTAACACTGCTCCCAACCCCAAACATGAGGCGTCTGTGTACAGGTAAAAAGGTTGAGTATAATCAGGAAACTCTAACACAGGAGTCTCTGTCATGGCTTTCTTGAAGTCGTTGAAGCTTTTCTCTTCTGATGGTCCCCACTGCCATGCAGCATCCTTCTTAAGTAGCATCATCAATGGTGATGCGATAGCAGCATAATTGTGGACGAAGCTCCTGTAGAAACCAGTAAGCCCTAGGAATGAGTGAACATCATCCTTGGACTTGGGTGTAGGGAATTTTACCATGGCTGTAATCTTATCCAGCAGAGCCTAAATGCCATTGCCATTAGCTAAGTGCCCTAGAAATTTAACATTTGCCTTTAGAAAATCACACTTCGATAACTTGATTTTCAGACCCATGTATCTTAAGGTTTCCATCACTCGTTTTAACTTACTAAAATGAGTGTCCATGTCTTTGCTCACAATTAAGCCATCTAGATAAGCCAGAACGTCCTGCCCAATTGTATCACCAAACAAGCCAATACCCTGATGCTAGATCCAGGCAGGTGAGCACAGTATTTCCTTTACCAAAGGACTGCAGTAAGTCTCTGCGATGTGGAATCGGGTAATGATTCGGTATGGTTACCTTGTTCACTTGCCGAAAATCTACAACAGGTCTCACACCACCGTCCTTTTTGGGCACTAGAAAGAGTGGTGCATTCCAAGGTAGGGAAGAAGGCTGAATGACTTCATCATGAAGCATCTTTTTGACTTCCTCTTCCACTGCTTTCCTTTGGCTGTGTGGTAGACGGTATGCAGGCACATATATCGGATTTGCACCAGGGCACAACCCAATATGATGCTTCACCTTGTCCATCCTACCCAGCGGTTCTCCTGGAAGTGCCACTACGTTGGAGAATTCTTTAAGAAATGCTAGCAACCACGTTTTATGGGCAATATTATCTGTTACCTTCACGTATTGTTCTAGCAGCTTTCCTCTCCCTAGATGTGTAGGTTCCAACTGAGTCGTTGTTTGTGATGTGACTATGGAAGAGATCACTGGTACGTCGTTGACTTCCTTTACAGGGGCACCATAGGACATCAAGTCGCCTATATAACAACCATCTTTGAGCTTAACTGCACCACCACTCATATTTGCGATGAAGAGGGACGTCTTCTGGTCTGGTCTGACACTACTCAGGGTGGACTTCAGCGACAATGCCTTATGTTTTACTGTCTGGTAAACATGCCACATCAGTTCCCTCTGGCACATCAGGTACTCGGACAGCAATTTTTCAGACAGTTCAACTGGGTAAGTGGTGATTCCCACTCACTATAGCCCTGACCTGCATCCAATCCATACCGTCTGTTTCATGTGTGTCCGGGGACTCCCTTGATGCTTCACTTGTCGGGGTCACAACTGGTTGAACGGCTCCTGATTGGATGCCAGTTCCAGTTTGTGTTTCTGAGGGATTAAGGCCTACAAACTCCTTTTCACTGAAGGAAATAGAATGTCTCTGAGGGTGTATAATCACGTTATACTCATCCATGGATTCAAAGCCCAATAACCCATCAGTTGGCAGAGGGAAATCCTCAACCATATAAAATGTAGCACGTAACACAGGAGATCGTTTATCTGCCCTCAGTGTCAATGGTACTTGGCTTATGATACTCATTTTACTCCCTGTCACACCTGTCAAGATCACGTCAGGTGCTGACAATGTCCAATTAGCTCGAAGCAATTCATACTTCAGCCTCTCTAGTGCTTTACTAGAAATAATATTTGCACATGCCCCGGTGTCTATCATCAATGACACCTGGCCTTTCCCTATGATCCAAGGTATCGAGAGCAAATCCACCTTTTTAACCCCTTAACCACGGGGCGTCATTTTCGTGACGCTTGGGAGCAAGGGATCATACCACGGGGCATCACTTTTGTGATTCTGTGTTATTTTGAATTCACCCAGGCTTTCAAGTGGTGGCTTGTATCATCTATCAGTACTGCCAATGTCCAACACTAGTCAGCACTCCTAATCTCATCTGTACTCCCATCCATTGTTGACAATTTAGCCATTTCTCCCCGTTCCTGACTCCCCTCCCTACCTCCCCTTCCATTACCCTATCCTCTCGCCTGCCTGTGCTACGCTAAGTAAATCTTCCCTGGAATTTTTCACTGATTTCATCCATTGCAATAAGCCCTATGCCCTATTCTTATCCCAAATAATATATACAAGAAAGAAATAAGGTAAGTGAGAATGCCAGACACCTAGAATTGGCTAATTATCACCTGACAACACCTCATGTGCACTCGTTCGCTAATTTTCGCTGTTTATTTCCCCTTGAACTATGCTGTATAATAATATTTTCGTAATAAAAATATATATAAGAAAGGAAGTGAGAAGCCTAAATGATATTTATATTCACCTGGAACTACCTAATTATTGCAGGCCACCACACTGTATTCTACGCTAAGTAAATCTTCCCTGGAATTTTCCACTGATTTCATCCATTGAAATAAGCCCTATGCCCTATTCTTATACCAAATAATATATACAAAAAAGAAATAAGGTAAGTGATAGTGCCATACACCTGGAATTGGCTAATTATCACCTGACAACACCTCACGTGCAGTCGTTCGCTAATTTTCGCTGTTTATTTCCCCTTGAAATATGCCGTATAATCTATTTTCGTAATAAATATACATATAAGGAGGGAAGGGAGAAGCCTAAGTGATATTTACATTCACCTGGAACTACCTAACTTATAATGTATTGTCTAGATTTCCTGCCAATCATTTCACTGCTATATATTAGCAGCTGTCAAAAGGCTGACGTTGGCAGTAATGCTTTTCCCTAGGTAGGCCACCCCAGCCCACCCTTATCAGTTCACTGTCGTCTTTGAAAGTGGGAGTACGTCTGTTTGCTCCTGCTAACTTCAGCCACTTTTCACCCCCATGCAAAGGGCCCTGTGACCTTTACCCCCTACTAAACCTCGTGTGGAAAGAGGTAAAGGGCTGACAATTGATAAAAGAGTGACTATGATCTTTCTACTGAGTAAAACAGTGCAAGTGGAATTGTAAATAATGTGTAAACAGCAAGTGAAAGTAATGAATGTAAGTATACGTGAACAGTGGAAAACAGTTTTATAAGTTACTTCAAGTGACAGTGCATAACACAGTGTAAATAAAATAGAAATGTAAATAACGTAAATAAAATAGAGAACGTAAATAGGAATGTAAATGAGTAGTATTATAAGAATACGAGTATATACCCTAGGAGTAATGAAAGTGAAAGTTTCACTCTAGCATGTATGAATACTATGAGTTATGAGAGTGAAGGTGAAAGTGACATTCACTCTCAATGCTAGTATACAGGACGAGAAAGTGAATGCTACGTATTTTACTGAAAGAAATTGAATCCCTACAGTGACAATAAACTACTGTTACTGAAGGAAACTTATGGATAAAGACTGTAGATATATATATAAGTGTTATATAGTAACAGAAATATAAACTGTGAGTGTTTTTATGAATAATAGACAACTATAGCGGCGAACGATCGGAAGTAGGATGGTCATACGCCCTCGTAATTTTCATTGCTTTCACAGTGTTTTTTTGGGGTAGTATGGATTCCAAACTATTTGAGAATCATAAAATAGTGTTTCTAGTGATAATATCAGGCTGTGGTAATCATATTACGAGTAGTCGGGATGTGTAAAGTGGAGACTTCGTTATCCAACTTCAGAGGTCTCCACAAGTCCTACGGTACTCGACGAAGGCTCAACAAACACCCAAGGAGAAAGCTGAAGGTATGTGCCATAAGTATATGTGATTTTAATATTCTAGGACTAATAATTGATTTTTGGCAAATATTTTTAGAGAGTCTGTCGGAGCGCGAATATGCCCACGGGAGCCGCAAGTCACACCAAAACAAGCCCGCGGTGTAAGGGTTAATAGCTGCCACACATGCATCGGTGGACTGTACGATTTTATTTACTTCTGCGTGCAACCCTGAACTTCGACCGAACTAGCTTGGCTACCTAGTTTTTCTCGATTGGCAAGAACAGTTGGGCAATAGTCCAAAGAATGAGGACACTGCCCATGGATGACATACCATCTTTGCACCGTTGGCTTTACAGCCTTGGTCTTTTGCTGTGGAGAACTAGTACTGGGTCGTTTGTTGTCTACCTGCTTTTCAGTACTAGGTCCAGACGTAGTGGGCAAGTTTACCTTGGCTGCCGGATGAGCTGCCTTTTTAACATGCCAACACTTTTTATCTGTGTGACCAGCCTTGTTACCCACAGTACAGAATCTCCCAGCAGGGCTTTTCTCTGTGTGCACAGCTAGGACACAACTGCCCTCTCCTTCTACCTTTGCTTTTAGCTTAAAGCTCATGTCAGGCAAGGCTATTTCAGGAGGTCTTTTGGTCTGCCTAAGTACCTGATGTCGCCTAGTAGGGGTTAAACTGGACAGAAACTGTAAATATTCTAACAACCTAGCTACCCTCTCAAAAGTCAATCCCCAAGCTGTGTCTCCCCAGCCCAAATTTTGCAAGGCTTTGCTAGCTTCTGCATTGCATATGCCTGCCTTCACCAAAGCCTGACTTTCAGTACAGTTAAGATACTGCTGTGCTCTATTTACAAACCTAAACACCCAAGCATCCAACATGTAGCAGTCACTTGTAAAAGTGTTAAGTGGGGCTTCCTTAAAATTTTCATATTCATGAGCAGTAGGCACAGTTTGAAATAATGAGGCCTCTAGCATTTCAGCTGCTGGGGAATTTGGCTTAATATTTGCTTTAATATGCCAAATCTTTTCCCCACCACTAGCAAGCAGCAGCCTATGTATCTGGGCCTTGCAGTCTCGTAGGAATCTGTGGATGTCGTAGTCAACTTCCCCAGTAAACTGGAAACTCGGTTGGGCTGTAGGTAGCACCTTTATACAGTCTGGGTTCAAAGGTGCCTCAGTAACAAACGGTCCTTGGGACTGTCTAATCAGTGCTACAGGAGGTAAAGTTGAAGGAACGCTAGCAGTAGCCAGATTGATGGTCGCCATGTTAGGTACTTGCCATAAGGGAGGAAGATTCATCTGAGTTTGCATGCCAATACTGTTAGTGTTCATTCCCCATGGATTAACAGAAGGATCCTCGGTTTGCATGCCAATACTGTTAGTATTCTTGCCCCATGAATTAGCATAAGGAACATTAGCAAATAAATGGTCTTGTCCTTGCTGTCCAAAGGTTAATGGTGTACTGAACATACCTGAAGTGTAAGTGGGTGTGTGAGTGGTTGCATAGCTAGCAGAGATTATTGGACCTTGGTTATGACCATGGGTGCTGTTGTAGCCTGTTCAACATCCACAATCTCTTCACTTGGAGTACCCTCATTAGCAAGACTAATGGCCATTTTGGACCTAACTGAACTTTCAGGAACTGTAGAATAAGAATGACCAGAATGCAAATGTAAAGAGTTCAAGTCCCCACTATCCAGTGCCTCAGAAGTGTCCTGACTATCATCAGCCCCAATATGTCCTTCACTACGTAGAGTTTGGATGCCCTTGTCCAGAGTTTCAATCCACTCACACAATTCTGAGTCTGATTCACTTTCCTTCGTGGTTGGTTTGTCTGAATCTCCCCTTAATTTTCGTCCCCACTTCTTCACTGTATCCATCTAACCTTGTCAGAATTTATTCCCTTCCCAGTCACAGGAAAAATTAAACTGACACAAATAGATTAGTTATGGCTTTTAGCAATAGAGAATGGGACACAGACAAGACGTACAGAAAATGTATCTATTTAGGAGAATCTGAGAAACCTTTATTTTTACACACATTACATAACTAACATGTGCTGCTTAAAAAGTGTGTCTGAAGGTTTACTGTGCACGTACACTACCTAGGTGTCATATGATGCTGAAGTCCCTGTAGATTCGTACTGCAAGTCCACACACTCCGCCAGGTTTCTTCTCCAACCACACAATGATCCTCTCCCCACACTGGTCCTCGGGTAACTGCGAGACGCCGCACCACGCCACATAGCCCACCACACCAGACACTCACACTGCCTCACTCCAGCCTCCATGCCCAGAGTTGCCAGATGTGTCTAGACAATACCACCCTTCACCGCACTGGCCTCGGTGAGCCGATATCTTGCACACCAGAGCGAGATAATTGCCAGTTCGTGCTTGACGGTAGAGATATCTCTCTCAGGCAGAGACAGAGAGAGAACGAGATTAATTACTCTGATATATCTGCTCCACCTACTCGCTCCGCAATTAGTCCCTTTGTAACAGGAGAGTAAGATTTTCTGCTTCACCTGCAGGATCACGAGCGGTTGCAAGGGTTTTTCACTGCACATATCCCTTTAGCACCTTTTCGTATCCCAGCACTGAACACCAATATTTTGTGTCAGTTTGTATGAATTCCTCAACTGGTCACTAATATATCAGCTTATTGGAACGCCACAGCTGATCACCAATTACATATCAGCTTAGATGTGACCTCACTGTTCCAAGCAAGGTTAATAATATTCCGCCTGATCGAAGTCACTTCCGGCTGACTCTCTCCACCAAATGTCTTTCTCACACACTGGAGATGGTGGAAATCGGTGTAAATCCTGCTGAATGAATTGTAGAGAGGTAGCGTGTGCAGGTGAACTGAAAACTGAGCAGATTTATCTCTCTTTATTGGCCACAGAAAGATACAACTGCGACACAGAGAGCTCAGAGTTAATATATCCCACTCTTTTGAATGATAAGTGCATTCTGCCCTAGCTTGCCAGCGTCCCCTATGGGAGTGGTGCTGAGGTCAACATATTCAGATATGCCAAACCCCACACACAACTGGGATTTATACATGAATAGAAGCATCACAACTTTACCATGCACATTATATACCTCAATAAAGTAGTATTGATTACATTAAAGTATACCAACAAGGTAAATATTTCCCCAAGACCTTAAACATATATACAATTCATATTTCTCTATCGCCTTCCCTTTACCCTCGTTGTTTATGACAGAGAATGCTGGGCTCTGCAAAATCTAGTGCTCATTTCGTTCCCACACCACACTACACTAAAGTGGTATTTGGACTCTTATCTCAGCGCTACAACACATTTTCTCTAAATACGAATAATGTGCACAGTAGTGACAGACATGCTCCAATGTGGAAAGAAATGTCAGACACTAGAACAAATTAATGAAACGTGAAATTTGTATACCTAAGTAGATAAATGAATGCATAAGAACATTCGTACTATTATAGATAAATGTGGGATCATCGGGGCATTCGCATGGGGCTCCAACAAAGCTATCAGTCTACGGAAGTGAAGCACCCTGAGCCAGAAAAAATGTTTGTGAGTGGCAGACGGAAGCGGCCAGCTGCTAGAGATGCTCCTGCATTTAAAAAATGAAAAAAAGGAGTAATGGGAAAAAAGGAAAGTGTATGGAGAGAAAGTAAAAAAATATATATATACAAACTGGCGACAACACAATGAATGGGAAATAAACAAGGTATGTATGAGAGAAGGAGAAATGAAAAAATAAAGGGAAAAAAATAAACGGTTAAAAAATAGTATTTATGGTGCTCAAGGAGACAAGAGGCTTTAACGTCGCTTAGGGCCAAACCCGTTACCTACATGTGAACACTGGATGCAATACCATCAGCACAATGAAAGTGGGGTCGTAAGTCCAACTTAGTTTAGCTAGGTTTTTGCTTGTGTGTGTATATATGTGTGGGTGGGGCGGGGGGTTCTGGATTTGGTTAGATCACTCCCACCCACCCCCCTCCCCCCAAAAAAAATAGAGGAGGTAAGATGTTTAACCTTCATGTGATAAATGAAAATTATTCTGCATAAGATGATCAGTTCTAAAATCCTTTTCGAAACGTTGAAAGACTAAGAGCACCAACATTCACAAATGAGAGAAACGTGACATTACGAGTAGTTTTCCTTATTCAACACTTTCACAGCTCGGTGGTTTATCGACGTAATCGATTCATGCTTGTTTTGTTACGAAGGTTAACAATCATGCCTTTGAACCATGACAGTTACACACTTAGTCTGTTTCATTTATAAAGAAAAACTTAGAGACCCTCCAAAAATGAGCATGCGCGCGCGAGAAAGAGAGAAATAGAGTTTTCATCTCTGACATTTCGAGACTTGATTGGCCATCGTGAATATTGTTTTCTCTGCCTAAGCTTCAGGATTTTGAACAAATGTAGCACCATATTTATCTTTTTTTTCTGAATGGTCCAAACTCGAAAAGTTTTACAGAGTTATATTATACTCACAGTAATTGAAATTATATCACTTGTGAATAAACTGTTGTTACTGACTGTCAATTTGTCTCAATCACTCTGGACAAAACGAGTAAAAATAAAATTTTCGCCTTTTTGTCCACTGAAAATATGAGATTTAAGTGCATTTCAGCACAAACCTGATGCTGATGCACTGAAAACTAACGTCGTCTTGGTCATTCAAAGAAAATTACGAGGGAGACAACTATGTTTCTTTGGCCTGTTTTTTCTTCCTTTGTTTCAGCGCTTCATGATAATTGCTGTGAAAATAGTTTTTTAAATGATATGTTACGAAGGAAGATAGCTTACCCATTCCGACAAATGTACACTGAGCATTTTATGTCAATAAACAACGTCCCTATGAGAGTTTCTATCTATCTATCTATTGCCAGAAGCCTCAATCCCGTTTGGGGTGGCCACAAACAAATCGCCTCCAAGTCGCCCTGTCCCCCGCCATTTCACTGCCCTGCTTCCAACTCACACCCCCCTCTCTCATATACCTCTCCACCCCATCCCTCCATCTCATCCTCGGCCTCCCCCTCCCTCTTCCCCCCTCGACCTCACTCACATACACTCTCTTCGTCAGTCTTTCACCCTTCATCCTCTCCACATGGCAACATGAGAGTTTGAAGTAAATAAAACATATTCGTTTATTTTTTAATCTGGTGCGAAAGTTCATTGTTGCTCTGAGTGCCACATTTATTGTCTAGAAAAATGTAAGGGCTGGAAAATTATTTTTTTAAAAATGAAGATGTGGGGAAGAGAGGGAGTGGAGAAAAATACAAGAAATTAAGGCAAAAAAGAGGAACGATAAAATAAGGAAGAAAGTACAAGAAGTAGAAAACATAGAGAAAATAAAGAATTCAAAATAAAACCAAAGAAGAGAAGGAAAAGAAAATACTGGAAAAGTTCAAAAAATATAATTTAGTATGAAAAAGAAACATACCTACAAAGGAATATGAAAAGAAAATATGAATAGTAAAAGAAATACATATACATAATGAAATATTACCGTAATATGACCACGATCACAATAGCAGGTGCAATACAGTTATCCAATAATGCAAAAGATATGATTATAATAAGATAAATACAGCCATGAGCAAAGATTAGTGAACTGAGTATGGACATGAGTATGACAGTATTGTGATCCCCACTCTAACGTTTGGGAGTGAAGCATGGATACTGTTGGCAAGACAAGAGTGAGAGAATGGAAACGAGAGGAGTATGTGCAGTTACGCGGACAGACATACAGGTAAATGAGGAAGAAGTGAAGGAGCGTTGTGGTGATGATGTCGATGCGTTGGAAGGTAATATGAGAACCTTGAAGTGGTCTGGACAAGCAGAGTGAAGAAAAAAATTGATCCAGGTAGGGTTTGTGAGGCTGAGTGGGGGGGGGGGAAGGAGGAGATCATGGATGGTTAGGAGAAAAGCAGTCTGATAAAGAATGTACGAATAAAATAGTGGTGCTACGTTTGCGGCAATCCATTCTGGGATGAAGGCGTCTGGCTATACGCAAATACACAGATAGATATATTCTATCTATCTATATACCTAGGCTGCTTCCCCCAAGGAAAGGGAGGTAGCCGAGACAGGACGACACACTCCCCATTTACTCATCCATTCAAACACATTCATTCGCATCTTAGCCCCAAAGGGGAGAACGGACAGATCCTCACCGCACCACACCACACAAGGGTCAACTGCGCAATGCAATCAGTGACATCCGCAGCAGGGACCGACAGCAGAGCTGGTTTACCCCTGCCACATCATAACAGACTCATCCCCTTACCCGCACCTGACCTGAAAATAGCTGATCAGACCAAATGCGGGAGAATATCCTCTCAGGGCTGCGTCATCACTTATTCATTCACAATTTCTCTCCACCCATTTCTGTCACGCACAGCCACTCTTCCTTGCTCAACAGACATCCCTCTCGCTTCCAGCGCTCTCTTCACACTGTCCATCCATCCTATTCGTGGTCTTCCTCTCAGCCTTACACCTCTCACATCAGATCTAGTTATCTTTTTCACCAATCGCTCATTATCCATTCTCTCCATATGCCCAAACCATCGCAACACCCTCTGCTCAACTCTACCAGCCATCTCCCGAACAACTCCAGTTCTCCTTCTCACTTCATCATTCCGCACTCGATCCATATGCGTCACTCCACACATACTCCTCAGACACCTCATCTCCATTACATTCAAACTTTTCCTCTCTGCTACACCCATATTCCATGTTTCAGCCCCATACAATGCAGTCGGTACCACAACACCCTCATACAGCCTTCTCTTTACATCCATTCTAAGTGAACGACATCTAAACACTTTTTTCATTCCTCCCAGCACCATTCCTACTTCATTTATTCTAAACTTCACTTCTGCATCTATTCTTCCATCCACAGCAACATGTGACCCTAGATATTTAAAACACTCTACCTCCTCAAGCAACTCGCCATTCAAAACTATATTCATCCCCCTACCATCTACCAACCTCGTACACTTCATCACTTTACTCTTATTCTCATTTACTTTCAATTTCCTCCTTTCACACACCCTTCCAAACTCCTCTACCAACTGTCTCAATCTCTCCTCTGAATCAGCCACCAGTGCAGTATCATCAGCAAACAGCAGCTGCTTCAGATTCCACTCTCCACCATCAACATTCACCAGACTCAGACCTCCACCTAAAACTCTTTCATTCACCTCCCTTACAACACCATCCATGTAAATATTAAACAACCAAGGCGACATCACACATCCCTGTCGCAGCCCCACTCTCACAGGAAACCAATCACTCACAGCATTTCCCACTCTTACACACGCTCTACTATTTACATAAAAACTTTTCACCCCTTTTAATAACCTACCATCAAGTCCATACAATCTTAAAACAGTCCACAAAGCCTCCCTATTAATTCTATCATACATTCATCATTCATTCATTCATTGCCAGACGCCATGTATCCCAGACGGGGTGGCCAAGGGCTTAGAGTTCATTGTTTTATAGGGAGGGGCACTAATCCTCCACCAACCCCACTTGACGTAAGGATGCCAACAGCATCTGGTGTTCCCAGGCAGTCACCCATCCAAGTACTAATCAGACCCAACTTTGCTTTCTCTAAATCCATAAATGCCCAAAACACATCCTTGCCTTTCGCTAAATACTTTTCACACACTTGTCTCACCGCAAACACCTGATCCACGCATCCCCTCCCTCTCCTAAAGTCACACTGCTCATCACCAATCACTCCCTCTGTACCCTCACTAACTCTCTTAATTAACACTCTACCATACACCTTACCTACAACACTCAACAGAATTATACCCCTAAAGCTAATACATTCATACTTATCACCCTTGCCTTTATACAACGGGACCACACAAGCACTTGCCCAGTCAACTGGCACCATACCTTTCACATAGCACACATTCAACAATCTTACTAACCAGTCAACAATAGTCACTCCACCACCCTTCAGGCATTCCACAGCACACCCATCCATACCTGCAGCTTTCCCTGTTTTCATCTCCTTTACTGCCTTCTCCACTTCCTCCTTCATGATCAAAGAATCATTCAACTCTCCCAACACATTTATTCCTTGCACCCTTCCATCCGCCACAATCTCAGCCACCCTTTCCTCCTCTACATTTAACAATCTTTCAAAATACTTTGCCCATCTCTTCCTTACTGCATCCATCTTAATTAACATCCTTCCATCCTCTGCTTTTACTCGTTCTTCCTTCCCAGACTCTCCCTTTTGCACCCTTTTCACCTCCTTCCAAAACATTTTCTTATTCTGTTGAAAATTCTCTGTCAGCCGCCTACCCCACCTCTCATCTGCTGCCACTTTAGCATCACGCACAGCCCTTCTCACCTTATTCCTCTTTTCCTTATACCTCTCATATGACATCTCATCCTTGACATAATATTCACACAAACAGGTAAGCAGGTAGGCCGACAGACATAGACAAATAGATACATACATAGACAAAACGATATAAATAGATGGATGGATCTATAGGTAAATAGATAGATAGATAGACAGATAGATAGTTGGGCAGATGGATAGACAGATCAATGGCATATATAATATTACAGTTCGATAAAGCAACCACCACGGACATATGTCAAGAAAAGGGGTGGGGGAAAGTGTGATACGTCTTGGAAGGGAGCAAGATGTAAAAAACAATAAATGTTAATGGAAAGATAACTCCTTAGAGAGGCTGGTCATGAGTTGATAGGAAAATAGTGGAGCGAAAAAAAGAGAAAACAAGAAGCTATACAAGTTGTCAATCTTGTTTCTGTGTATTGTTCTCAACCAAATAAAATCCTCAAGCGTAGGCTGGATTAGAGAAATACAGTTGGCTCAACGAAGAGATGCTTAATGGAAACAGCATTAACGAACAGCAGGGGGGAGAGAATGGAAATAATTGTACAATATATCACGGAATGGGGTAGCACTCCGTAACTAGGCTAATAATAGCGCAGGTTCAGAATGCCGTCCTCTCTTATACAGTAGATTGTTGAGCATTCACGGGAAAACGGTTACAAAGCTTACAGTAGTTCTAAGCTTATGAACTAAAAGACCTTCTCTCTTCAAGTGCACAACTATTCATAACGTGTTGCCAAGCTTCGTAAGAGTCGCAAAATCGAACCGCTAAAATACTGATTTTCTTTTGTTTTTTCTTTCTTTCATCACTCATAATTCCAATACGAAAAGGCGTACGCTAGCGTATTTTATACCAAAATGCTGCTTGTTAAGTGTAGAGTTTTTTTTTTTTTTTTTTTCATGTTTAGAAAAGCATTCAGGCAACGGTTCGCAAGTCACGGCCTGAAAACCGCATCCCAGTCACCCGGAAGTACGCCATTTTGCGCAATATTGGTTAGCTACTTCTCGCCTTCAGTTAATGAACGCACCAGAACACTTGTTTCCATAGAAAGGCACTTAGTATTTCACTGTGCTGTGCATGTAACAAACTAAATCTAACTCTTGCTTTATGCATAATTATACTTCCACAAAAAGATCATAAAGTAGAAAACGAACATTTTCTAAAATGATTGCTAAGAACTAGAAGTGGCAAACGTGCGCAGATAAGAAATGGAAAAGGCACAGAAACAAGAGATCATTCGGGATGAGAGGAGATTTGGAGACCACTACCTATAATTACATTCCACACTTTAGCCACACGATTGTATCTGATGAAATGTAGTAATGGGTATCGGTCTCCAACTGTCCTCCTATCCTGAATGCCTTCTTGTTTCTGTGCTTTTATCATCTCTTATCTGTGCACTTTTGCCATTCCTACTACTTAGCAAACATTTTAAAAGAAAATTTTTGTTTCTAGTAACAGAAGAAAGTGAACAAAGAATTAACGAATCGCTAACAAGATGAATATCAGTAACGGGGAAAAACATTACGAGAGAGAGAGAGAGAGAGAGAGTCCCGAACTATTATAGTAAAATTACCTACGCGAAAAAAATAAACAAATAATGAATGCAACTCCCGCGACCACCACAACTGGTTGAAGGGTCGAACATTTGACTCTACCCTGTGACCTTCATTTCTGACCGACTGCTCTCAAACGCAAACTGCATCACTCATAGAACTTTGACCTTGCCTTGTGAACTTGATCTTTGTTTTTAAAATCGAACCTCTTTGAGCTAGCATTACCCTCGTTGCTTCCGTCAAGTTTACTGTAAATTGTATAAAACCGGTTTAAAGTTGATCTTATTCAGTTAAATTTTGACCCAGGCCAGTAACTTTGATCTCTGACCTATTGTTCTCAAAAACAATAGGCCGATTCTTTGTCTGTCCCTATACCCAACATCAAATCTCGATAAAATCAGATGAAAAGCGTTTGAGGTATTTTGTTCACGGACAGGCTGCCAGCCAGCCAGCCGGCCAGCCAGCCAGAAAGACGAAAAGGCAGACCCGTCCATCAAAACTCAACGCCCGCTGTCTGCTCGCGAGCTCAGGTGTAAAAAAGGAACTCAGTTTCAGCACAATGAAAAGACAGGAGAGAGAGAGAGAGAGAGAGAGAGAGAGAGAGAGAGAGAGAGAGAGAAATCCAGTGTGTAGTGAAAATGCTGGACATACTAAACCGAGAGAGGAAAAACCTTATTTTACGTGTGGTAATAAGAAAAAAGACAGACACTTCTTTTTTTCTTCTGTTGATGATTAAGAACCTAATAAATAAGACTGGAATAATTAAAGTGTCGTGAAAAGAATATTATCGAAGGAAAAAATAAGCAAACTGGAGTGCTATATAATTGAAATTTGGAAAAAAAAATTCCAGTTAGTGCCATACCAAAAAAAAAAAAAAGGGGGGGGGAGACTGTCGCTGCAGGAGAGAGAGAGGAGAGAGAGAGAGAGAGAGTCTTCATCTCTTGACATTTCGGGACTTGATTGGCCTTCGTGAATATTGTTTTCTCTGCATGAGCTTCAAGATTCTGAATGAATGTAACACTTAACTTATGCTTTTTTCTGAACGGTCCAAATTCGAAAAATTTTATTTATTTATATTATATCTACACTGGTTGAAATTATATCTCTTGTGAATAAGTAGTTGTTACCGACTGTCGGTTGTGTAAGCTTCAGTCACTCTGGACACAAAGTGAGTAAAAAAGTTTTCGCCTTGTTGCCTATTGAAAATATGAGCAGTAAGTGCATTTCTGCACAAACCTGAGCTGATGCACCGAAAATAAATGTCGTCTTGATCATGCAAAGAAAAACACATGGGAGACAACGATGTGTGGCCTTTTTTTTTTTTTTTCTTACTTTGATTCAGCATTTCATGATAATTGCTGTGAAAATAGCTTTTTAAATAACATGTTTCAGTGCAAGATAGCTTACCCTTTCCGACTAATGCACAATGAAAATTTTGTCAATAAAGAACGTCCGCAGGAGAGCTCGAAGTACAGAAAAGTTATTGAAGTATCAATATTATTGCACTGAGTGCCACATTTATTGTGAGGTAAAATGAAAGGGCTTGAAAATTATTTAAAAAAAGAAGATACAACAGAGAGAGGGACTGTAGAAAATACCTCAAATGAAGCGAAAAAATAGGAAAGACAAAATAAGAAAGGATAAAACCTAAAGACATATAGAAAGCCTAAAAGAATAATGAGAGCAAAATAAAACCCAAGAACAAAGGGAATTGCAAGTACTGAAAAAGTTCAAAAAATATAATTTACTATGAAAACATATATATACCTAAAAAAGGATATGAAAAGGAAACCTGAATATCAAAAGAAATACATATACGAAATGAAATATTACTGTAATATGACCAAGATCATGATAGCAGAAACAGTAAGATTTTACCATAGTGCAAAATCAATGATTATAATAAGATCCAGTGGAGCCAGGCACAACAAACCTCTCCCGACTGCAGTTATTTTATTGCTGTCAAGTACTGGCGCGTATCTGCCATCGTCAATGAATAATTAAAGTCTAAGGTAATGGCGCAAATGTTTTCAAGTTGTGCCCTCTGAAAATCCGAGATCTTGCGTTTGACTTTTCAAGGTCACTTAAGGTCAAAGGTTATACTATCAAATGAAAGCCCATGTGGGACTTCCTACATGCTGGTACTAGTAAGTTTCTCTGTCTTCAGCGAGTTTCGAGTTATAGCCCCCTGAATATTCGTGATCTTGAGTTTGACCTTTCAAGGTCACATACGGTCAAAGGTCAAGGTACCAATTAAAATCCTATATGGGATTTCCTAATTGTTGATAATAGTATATATCTGTCTTCAACCAGTTTCTAGTTATAACAAACTGAATATCAGTGACCTTGTGTTAGGGTTTTGAAGGTCATTCAAGGTCAATGGTTTTGGTGCCAAATGAAAGACCATATTGAGAGTTCCTGTATGATCATAATACAAAAAAAGAAAATCTCTATCTTCATGCATTTTCAAGATATAGCCCTCGGAGAAACCGTGACCTTGATCTTGACCTTTCAAGATCACTATATTACCTCCAAAATTTATCACTTTCTTTGGGGACCAGTGCCAAAATATCCTGAAAGTCTCATGCAATTTCATTTAGTTATCTTTCCGTAATGTTGGTAACAAACAAAGAAACTAACAAACAAATAGACGAAGAAACTCGACCAAATACAATACCTCGTCGGACTCCGCCGGGCGAGGCAAAAATTCAGTCATGAGCAAAGATTGTGAACTGAGCGTGGCCGTGAGCATGGCAGTATTGTGATCCTCACTTCAACGTTTGGAAGTGCAGCATGGATACTGTTGGCAAGACAAGAGTGAGAGAATGGAAATGAGAGGAGCATGTGGAGTTACGAGGAGAGACATAAAGGCAAATGAGTGAGAAATGAAGGAGGATTGTGGTGTTGATGTGGAGCGCTGGAAGGCAGTTTGAGACCCTTTAAGTGGTCCGGACATGTAGAGAGAGTGAAGAAAAAAAAAAAAAAACTATTCCACGTAGTGTACGTGAGTGAGGCTAAGGGGGGGAGGGGAAGCACGGGATCAAGGATGATTAGGAGAAATGCAGGCTGATAAAAGAGACACGAAAAAAATAATGGTGCTACGTTTGTGGCAATCCATTCTGGAATGAAGGTGGCGAGATATATATGGATACACAGATAGTTATATTGACAAAATATACAGATAGACAAACAGGCAGGCAGGCAGACAGACATAGACAAGTAGAGACACAGAAAAAAAGATATATATATATATATATATATATATATATATATAGACGGAGATAGACAGATAGATAGATGGATAGATAGATATGGATATAGATAGACAGATACACAGATAGATAGATCAATGGCATAAATGATATTACAGTTCGATAAAGCAACCACTATGGAGATATGTCATGAGAAGGGGTGGCGGAAAGTGTGATAAGTCTTCAATGGGGAGCAAGATTTAAAAAGCAATAATTAATTAATGGAAAGATCACTTCTTAGCGAGGCTGGTCAAGAACTTATAGGAAAACAGTGGAGTGAGGAAAGAGAATACAGGAAGCTATACAAATTATCACTCTTGTCTCGGTGTATTGTTCTCAGCCAAATAAAATCCTCAGGCGAAGGCTGGATTATAGAAATAAAGCTCACTCTACGAAGAGATGGTTCATGGACACAGCATTAACGAACACTAGAGGAAAGTACTTATACAGTATATAACAGAAGAAAGTGAACAGAGGCAAATATTAAACGAATCACTTTTAACATTAACAGCTCCGGGAAAAAAGCCAGCAATGAGAGAGAGAGAGAGAGAGAGAGAGAGAGAGAGAGAGAGAGAGAGAGAGAGAGAGAGAATGTAAACGAGAGGAGCATGTGGAGTTACGAGGAGAGACATAAGGGCAAATGAGGAAAAAGTTAAGGAGTGTTGTGGTGTTGATGTGGATGGGCTGGAAGGCAATATGAGAACCTTGAAGTGGTGTGGACAGGTTGAAAGAATGAAAAAAAAAAACTGATCCACGTAGTGTATGTGAGTGAGACTAAGGGGAAGAGGGGAAAGAGGAGATCAAAGATAATTAGGAGAAAATGAGGCTGATAAAGGAGGTACGAATAAAATAGTGGTGCTACGTTTGTGGTCATCCATTCTGGAATGAAGGCGTCGGGCAATAAATAGATACACAGATATAGTGACGGACAGACTGGCTGACACGCAGACAGACTGACACACAGACAGGCAGGCAAACAGACAGACACAGACAAATAGATACATAGACAAAACGATGCATATAGATAGATATATGTGTAGATAGATAGACAGATAGATAAATACAGATAGATAGACAGATAGATCAATAACAAATCTACTACAATTCGATAAATCAACCACTAAGGAGATATGTCAGGAGAAGGGGTGGAGGAAGAGTGTGATAAGTCTTGGATGGGGAGCATGATTTAAAAAGCAATAAATGATTAATGGAAAGATCACTCCTTAGAGAGGCTGGTCCAGAACTGACAGGAAAACAGTGGGGTGAGAAAAAGAAAACAAGAAGCGATACAAGTTATCACTCGTTTCGGTGTATTGTTCTCAGCCAATCCAACCCTCAGACGTAGGTTGCATTAGAGAAATAAAGTTGACTGTACGATGAGATGGTTCATGGAAAGAGTATTAACGAACACTAGAGGGAAATGGACGGAAATTATTATATTGTATTTAACAGAGGAAAATGAATAAAGGATAAACGAATCACTATCAAGAATATTTTCAGTACCGGGAAAAAAAAGAGTGCAACAAGAGAGAGAGAGAGGGGGGGGAGGGAAGTCCCAAACGATTATGTTAAAATTACCTAGACGATAAAAATAAATAAATAATGAATGCATCCCCCGCGACCACCACAGTGGGAAGAAGGGCCGAACATTTGACTTTGTCCTGTGACCTTAACCTCTGACCGACTGCTCTCAAATACAAACTGCTTCACACACACATAGATACACTGGTCGAAGTTTGACCTTCCCCTGTAACCTTGACCTTTGATTGTTCTTAAAATCGAACAACTTTGATCTAGCATTACCCTCGTTCCTTCCACCAGGTTTGGTCTAAATCATATAAAACCTGTTTAAAGTTGATCCTGTTTAGTTAAACTTTGACTTAGGCTCGTAACCTTGATCTCTGACCTATTGTTCGCAAAAACAGTAAGAAAATTCTTTGGATTTTCCTCCACCATACGCCATATTTTGATATAATCAGATGAAAAGCTTTTGAGGTATTTTGTTCACAGACAGGCAGCCAACCAGCCAGTCTGACAGACAGACAAAAAGGCAGAAACGTCCATCAAACCTCAACACCCGCTGTCGGCTCGCGAGCACGGGTGGAAAAGAAGACCTAAGTTTCAACGTAGTGAAAAGACAGGAGAGAGAGAGAGAGAGAGAGAGAGAGAGAGAGAGAGAGAGAGAGAGAGAGAGAGAATCCAGACAGTCGTGAAAATGCTGGAAGCCATAAACCGAGAGAAGAAAAGTATTATTTTACGTGGGGTAATAAAAAAAATAATGAGACACTCGTTTGCTGTCTTCTGTTGATAATCAAGAGCCTAATAAATAAGACTCGAGTAATATAAGTGCTTGAAGAGAAAGAAAATCGCATGCAAAAAAAGGCAAAGGGGTGTACTTAGAGAAGAATGGGAAAAAATAGTCCAATCAGTGTGATGCGAAAAAAACAAAGGGTTTTTACTGCCGGGGAGAGAGAGAGAGAGAGAGAGAGAGAGAGACAGACAGACAGACAGACGGACAGACAGAGAGAGAGACAGACAGACAGACAGACAGACAGAGACAGACAGAGAGACAGACAGACAGACAGACAGACAGAGACAGACAGACAGACAGACAGACAGACAGAGACAGACAGACAGACAGACAGACAGACAGACAGACAGACGGACAGAGACAGAGACAGAGACAGACAGACAGATAGATCAATGGCAATAAATAATATTACAGTTCGATGAAGCAACTACTAAGGAGATATGTCAAGAGAAGGGATGGGAGAAAAATGTGTTAAGTTTTGGATGGGGAGCATTATTTAAAAAAACAAAAAACAAAAAATAATTAATGGAAAGATCACTCCTTAGAGAGGTTAGTCAAGAACTTATAGGAAAGCAGAGGAGTGAGAAAACGAGAAAACAAGAAACGATACAAATTATCACTCCTGTTTCTGTGTATTGTTCTCAGCCAAATAAAAATCCTTAGGCGTAGATTGGATTAGAGAAATAAAGTTGACTCGATGACTCAATGATTACTGGAAACAGCATTAACGAGCACTATAGAGAAGTGGATGGAAATAATTATACAACATACAACTGAAGAAAGTGAATAGAAAGAGAAAGGATAAACGAGTCACCAACAAGATTATTTATCAGTACCGAGAGAGAGAGAGAGAGAGAGAGAGAGAGAGAGAGAGAGAGAGAGAGAGAATCCATAGTGTAGTGAAAATGCTGGAAACTAAACCGAGAGAAGAAAAGACTTATTATCCGTGTGGTAATAAGGAAACAAGGAGACACTTCTTTGCTTTCTTATGTTGATGAATAATAACCTAATAAATAAGAATAGAGTGAATAAAGTGTCGTGAGAAGAAAAAAATCGAAAGGAAACAATAAAAGTAAACATGGGTGTACTAAGAGAAAAAAGGAAAAAATTGTTCAGTGTGATACGAAGAATGAAGGGGTTGTTGCTGGAGGGGAGAGAGAGAGAGAGAGAGAGAGAGACCAAGGGGATGCTAGGAAACCGAAGGGCTTGTCCACTAACTCTCCTGCCACAAATTGATCTTTATTGACATCGGGTTAGGGTCAGATCTGTGTTGGGAGTACTTGGCTGGTAGAAAAGGGCAAGAAGAAAAGCGCTATCAGAAAAAAATGGGGAAGAAATGAAAATGTGGAAATCGTTATGTATATGTGAAAAAATATGAATGGTTAATAATACGTAAAGTTTTAAAAAAGGATATAAAGCTAAAAATTATGTATACAGTCGTGAAAAATGGTAGAGTTCATTAACCACATCAGTATATATTTTTTTCTAAGCTATATAAAACTGTTTGGGAATTAACGAGCTAAAATAGTTAAATCAAGGCTCTTGGTGCCATTCTTAATCGGCAGTTAAATTCTGTAGTGCTCTCTTCTTGTTACCATCAAACGATTTAATTCAGTTTATATAATACTTTCGGTGAGAAGAGGTGCCAACTCTCTCCATTAATCCTTTATTACGACCATAACGTTTCTTTTTATTTATTTATTTTGATCTTGATACCCCTAAAGAGTTTCATCCGGCATATGAAGTGGGCTGTTGGGAAAGGGTTTAGGAATCTAGAAGGAGATGAGTAAACTGGTGATAGGTAGCATTTTTTTCTCTCTCTTTTTAATAAGCATATACTGGGCAACCAAGCGCTCCTTTTACTGATTACATACGTTCACTTATCACCAATTCGGCGATGATACCCACCGTCTCTATTGAATACATTTTAGGGTTGTCGTACTGGTAATAGCGGACGTGTTTCCATGACATATATATCGGTGGCTCTTGTGGAAGATAAACAAGGCTTCAGTCCCTTTACTGCGAGATCTCTCCTTTCAGCCGAATAAATCGTCTGGTGGAAGCAAGAACAAAAGAACCAAAAGCCTCATCAGACTGAAGGAATTAACCCCCTTCGGTACGATTACACATTTCTCATTTTTTCTTGCAACCATCCAAAACTTTAATTCAACTTAGGACGGGCTCTCTAGTAGGGAAAGAGCTAACTAAGGCTATATCTAACTCCTCAGGTTTGAAAAGCCACTCACAAGCTGAATAAATTCTTCTGGAGACAGGATTCCTAAAACAGAGAGGCTGCTAGAGATCGAGGAGTATGGAAAGCCGCCATTAGGTGACCAAGGTCCACACATAGACGCATGTTGGAGCCTTTATAAATGAAAAGAATCGAGACGAAACTGAACCGGTTATTGGAGACTTTCTACCCTCTTAACGAAGAATATAAAGTTGAATAAAGCCGTCTGCCGGTAAAGACGCCATTGTGTTAAAAGAATTGTGAATAGGGGAAGGGAGTGATATTTCCAGTGATACTTCTGAACGAAATACCTAAAACGTATTGCAGTTTAGACGGCTGGTGCTGGTGCTCACTCGGTGATGTATAGACTTTCTGCTGAGAGAGACAGAGAGAGAGAGAGAGAGAGAGAGGGAGGAAGGTGGGCTTCCTTTTAAAGACGAAACAGTCAACTCTTCCTCCCTTTCGTCCTTCCACCTACCATCCCCCCCCCCACCCGTCTCTCTCTCTCTCTCTCTCTCTCTCTCTCTCTCTCTCTCTCTCTCTCTCTCTCTCACTTTATGCCTCATACTTCACTTTTTTTGTCTCTCCCCCCCCTCTTTACCCTCTCTCTCTCTCTCTCTCACTTTATGCCTCATACTTCACTTTTTTTGTCTCTCCCCCCCTCTTTACCCCCTCTCTCTCTCTCTCTCTCTCTCTCTCTCTCTCTCTCTCTCTTTATGCCTCATACTTCACTTTTTTCTGTCTCTCCCCTCCCCTTTGCACACCCTACTTTCTCTTTCATACTTCCCTCTCCTCTCTCCCTGCCTCTCCCGTCTCTTCCTCTTACTCTCTCCTCTCTTACCCTTTCTCTCTCATCTCTTCCCCAGTCTGTGTCCTCTCTTCCCACGTCTCTCACAACTCACCCCTCTCTTCCCTCCCTTCTTCTTTGCCTTCCCCTGTCTTTCTCCTGTCCTTCATTCTCTCTCTTCCCTCACTCTTCTCCATCCTCTTCTCTCATCTCCCCCCCCACTACCCTCCTGCACCCTTCCCCTCCACTCCCCCACCTCCATTTTTATCCCCCCTCCCTTTCATTACTGAAGCCTCTAATCCTTTGTCTATGTCTGGCTCAGGAAAACAGGATTATAGAAAAAAAAAACAATGAGAAAACACGAACTCAACCCTTCAGTACTAAGGTCTATTTTCGACACCACTAATCCGTTCCAGCATTGTTTATATATAGCCTTTTTCGATAGTGCATTTGAATTATTTTATTTTATTTTTGCTTTTCTTCTTCTTCCTCTTCTTCTTCTTCACCATCATCATTATCATCAGGATGTTCTTCTTCTTCTTTTTCTTCTTCTTCTTGTGTTTATTGTATTTATTATTATTATTATTATTATTATTATTATTATTTATTATATTTTGCGTGTACGGCTCATCCCTAGCACGATCACCTTCTTGATCCGTATGTGGCTTCTAGATCCTCACTGTTCTAATCCACACATAATAATAATAATGTGAGATGTGAGCCCGCAGATTTACCATCAGGTTTTCAGGTTGATCTTAAAGACTCCGTAGTACTACTGGATGCTTTATTGGGAGCTTAGAGATTACCCTCACGGAGTGCAGTTGATCTCTCACTCTCATACAGTCTTGCAGTGCACAGGTAGAGTTTCCTTTGTGTGTGTTGCCCACCGTCACGCCTTCACTGTTTACAGATAGAACTCTCTCCAGCAGAATTTGCAAGAGGTCTGCTGGCCTCAGACTGAATCAGTAAGTCCACAGATGCCCCAGCACAAAATAACCAGTTGCTTACTTGTTCAATAATAATAATAATAATAATAATAATAATAATAATAATAATAATACAGTAATAATAATAATAATAATAATAATAATAATAATAACAATAATATCAACAATAACAACAATACGACTACTACTACAACAACCACTACTAGTACTACTCCTACCACCAGTGAGGTGCCAGAACACAATACCAAAGATTTTTTTTTTACCGAATACAATCAGTCCATGAAATTTCCTTGTGCTTGGGGTATGCAGAGGGAGACATGTGGATAGACACATAAAAAAAAAATGGACATGAAGGAAGAAGTAGGCAGCACTACATCATGTGAGTGGATGATGGGCGCCTCCACCTACCAACAGTGCCACCAGTATTAGCATCTTTAAGTCCATGGTAAGCGCAATTTTACTACATGATTTTATTTTAATTTTTTGTTCACTGTCCCCTGTTATTTATATATTATTAAATCTGGTTTCACATTTTATCCATATTTTTATTTATTATTCTGTATCATTTCAGTTGCAGTGCTGTAGGTGTCCATTACTGGCATTTTAATTCCAGAGACAACACATTTTTACCTAGTTGACAGTAGGTATTCTTTCCTTCTGTTCCATGTTCTCCCTGTTGTCTGTTTCAAATTATCCTTAAAACTTTTACCCATGTTTTTATTTATTTTTTAAGAGCATCTTATCCGTGCATATGAAGTGTGGCTGCAGAGGAAGGATAAGATGTCATATGAAAGGTATAAGGAAAAGAGGAATAGAGCGAGAAGGGCTGTGCGTGATGCTAAAGTGGCAGCAGATGAGAGGTGGGGTAGGCGGCTGACAGAGAATTTTCAACAGAATAAGAATATGTTTTGGAAGGAGGTGAAAAGGGTGCGAAAGGGAGAGTCTGGGAAGGAAGAACGAGTAAAAGCAGAGGATGGAAGGATGTTAATTGAGATGGATGCAGTAAGGAAGAGATGGGCAGAGTATTTTGAAAGTTTGTTAAATGTAGAGGAGGAAAGGGTGGCTGAGATTGTGGCAGATGGAAGGGTGCAAGGAATAAATGTGTTGGGAGAGTTGGATGATTCTTTGATCACGGAGGAGGAAGTGGAGAAGGCAATAAAGGAGATGAAAACAGGGAAAGCTGCGGGTATGGATGGGTGTGCTGTGGAATGCCTGAAGGGTGGTGGAGTGACTATTGTTGACTGGTTAGTAAGATTGTTGAATGTGTGCTTTGAGAAAGGTATGGTGCCAATTGACTGGGCAAGTGCTTGTGTTGTCCCGTTGCATAAAGGCAATGGTGATAAGTATGAATGTACTAGCTTTAGGGGTATAAGTCTGTTGAGTGTTGTAGGTAAGGTGTATGGTAGAGTGTTAATTATGAGAGTTAGAGAGGGTACAGAGGGAGTGATTGGTGATGAGCAGTGTGGCTTTAGGAGAGGGAGGGGATGCATTGATCAGGTGTTTGCTGTGAGACAAGTGTGTGAAAAGTATTTAGCGAAAGGCAAGGATGTGTTTTGGGCATTTATGGATTTAGAGAAAGTGTATGATAGAATTGATAGGGAGGCTTTGTGGACTGTTTTAAGATTGTATGGACTTGATGGTAGGTTAGTAAAAGGGGTGAAAAGTTTTTATGTAAATAGTAGAGCGTGTGTAAGAGTGGGAAATGCTGTGAGTGATTGGTTTCCCGTGAGAGTGGGACTGCGACAGGGATGTGTGATGTCGCCTTGGTTGTTTAATATTTACGTGGATGGTGTTGTAAAGGAGGTGAATGCAATAGTTTTAGATGGAGGTCTGAGTCTGGTGAATGTTGATGGTGGAGAGTGGAATCTGACGCAGCTGCTGTTTGCAGATGATACTGCACTGGTGACTGATTCAGAGGAGAGATTGAGACAGTTGGTAGAGGAGTTTGGAAGGGTGTGTGAAAGGAGGAAATTGAAAATAAATGAGAATAAGAGTAAAGTGATGAAGTGTACGAGGTTGATAGATGGTAGGGGGATGAATATAGTTTTGAATGGTGAGTTGCTTGAGGAGGTAGATTGTTTTAAATATCTAGGGTCACATGTTGCTGTGGATGGAAGAATAGATGCAGAAGTGAAGTTTAGAATAAATGAAGTAGGAAAGGTGCTGGGAGGAATGAAAAAAGTGTTTAAATGTCGTTTGCTTAGAATGGATGTAAAGAGAAGACTGTATGAGGGTGTTGTGGTACCGATTGCGTTATATGGGGCTGAAACATGGAATATGGGTGTAGCAGAGAGGAAAAGTTTGAATGTAATGGAGATGAGGTGTCTGAGGAGTATGTGTGGAGTGACACGTATGGATCGGGTGCGAAATGATGAAGTGCGAAGGAGAACTGGAGTTGTTCAGGAGATGGCTGGTAGAGTTGAGCAGAGGGTGTTGCGATGGTTTGGGCATATGGAGAGAATGGATAATGAGCGATTGGTGAAAAAGATAACTAGATCTGATGTGAGAGGTGTAAGGCTGAGAGGAAGACCACGAATAGGATGGATGGACAGTGTGAAGAGAGCGCTGGATGCAAGAGGGATGTCTGATGAGCAAGGAAGAGTGGCTGTGCGTGACAGAAATAAATGGAGAGAAATTGTGAATGAATAAGTGATGACGCAGCCCTGAGGGGATATTCTCCCGCATTTGGTCTGATCAGCTAGTCAGGTCACGTGCGGGTAAGAGGATGGGTCTGTTATGATGTGGCAGGGGTAAACCAGTTCTGCTGCCGGGCCCTGCTGCGGATGTCACTGATTGCATTGCGCAGTTGACCCTTGTGTGGTGTGGTGCGGTGAGGATCTGTCCGTTCTCCCCTTTGGGGCTAAGATGCGAATGAATGTGTTTGAATGGATGAGTAAATGGGGAGTGTGTCGTCCTGTCTCAGCTACCTCCCTTTCCCTGGGGGAAGCAGCCTAGGTATATAGATAAATAGACAGATCTTATCCGCTGTGCTATATGTATGCTGGAGTGAACTATATGAAAACGTATGGGGTTTACGATTTCCCAGGTCTATGTAGATTAATAACGTTAACAACAAGAACAGCAACAACAACATTAATGAGGATAATAATAATAATAAATAATAATTAATAATAATAATAAGAAGAAGAATAAGAATAAGAATAATGATAATAAAAATAATAATAACAACAACAATAATAACAATAATAATTATAATTATTACTATCATTATTATACTAATAACTACTCGCTGCTGCGATTGTATTTCACTTAGGAATGGTCTCTTGCACGGAACGGGTTTTATTGAAGCTATATCTTACCTCTCCAGTTCAAGAAAATCAGTAAATTGCTGAATAAAAGTCTCAAGAGATGGCAAGGAAAAGTATATATGAGAAAAAGAACAAAATCATTTGGTTAAGGGAGGCTTTATCTAACCCCTCCCACTCGAAGCCTCTCTTGACCTGAATGGCATTTGTCTGGAAATGCCAAGAAGAAAGTACGATAAGACCATCGTAGTGATAAGGAAAATCTCTCTCTCTCTCTCTCCTTCCATTATCAGTGTCCGTACATAATAAGTTAATCTGATTTTTTTTTTCGCCTTTTTAACGGACAGTTTCAATTTTTTCTTTAAAGAATTTGAGTTTCATGCAGTTTCAATTTCTTGTGGAAGTATTTTTTTTTACTTCCTTCGACGCTTTTTAAATTAAAGTTTCTCATATCTGCCAACTTGCAATAAAGGAATGGAAAGTGAGGTTCACCGCAGGTCCTACATCTTCAGAGAGAGAGAGAGACAGAGAGAGAGACTTGTTCACCTACAGTCCTAATTTTTACTTCAATAATGATACGAACAGACCATTTTAGTCAGCAGTAACTGTG
This sequence comes from Coenobita brevimanus, assembly GCF_032717465.1. Lineage (NCBI taxonomy): Eukaryota > Metazoa > Arthropoda > Malacostraca > Decapoda > Coenobitidae > Coenobita > Coenobita brevimanus. The sequence goes on from NC_136991.1 coordinate 13,976,737, forward strand.
GTAGTTTTGATGGTAGTGGTGGTAGCTGAGATGATAATGGTGGTGGTAGCTGCTATGATGGTGGTGGTAGCTGAGGTGGTGGTAGCTGAGGTGGTGGTGATGGTGTTGATGGTAGCCGTGATGATAATGGTGGTTGTGGTGGTGGTGTTGGGAACTGTGGTGGTGGTGGTAACTGTGGTGGTGGTAGCTGTGGTGGTGGTAGTGATGTTCTATGGTGATGATGGTGGTAGTGGTGGTGGTCTTGGCAACTGTGGTGGTGGTGGTATCTGTGGTGGTGGTGGTAACGGCTCTTATTTGGGCATATATATATATATATATATATATATATATATATATATATAAGTAAAGTTATATTCACTTTTAGTTTCACATAATTTTACAACGTTTCTCTTCCTCTTTATTTTTTTCTCAAATCCTTAACTGTGTACAGTCGCTCCATGAAGTGATGGCAGAATTTCAGACTGCATTGTTCACTCTGCACTGCCATACGTGCATTGAAAACTTAGTGAATATAAGGTAATAAATCTTTGCCTTCATCACGTCATGTCAAATAAAATATACAGTATATACAGTAACAAATTATATAAAATGAATAACATGAAGCAACGAAATGTGAGAAGTTAAGACTTCTTTTTTCCAGTTTGAATGAATCTATAATGTATTGATCTGCATGCGGCGCGCAGCATAACACCATGTTCCTGATGTATTTGCCCCCCAGGATTTCAAATACAGATGCTCTAGTTTCTTGTGACTCCAATACACTACGTTGTTTTCAAATGCTATGGTGATAATATGGCAACAATATGCGTACCACAACAAGGAAATTATTCTTAGGATACCCTACCCAAGGGAGCAGCTAGACCTTTCTGCCCTTTATTCTTTGTCATTCTCTCACTTTTAATAATTGAAATTAGCTGATTTACTTCCAGTTGATGCAAAACTATTTTTATTTGTACGGAAGTATAACAAATATTACCATTTTCTCTTACACTAAACAATAAAGGGGCCTAAAACATGAGTTTACAAACTCTTCCAATGCAAAAGCACATACTGTTGCTGTATCTTTAAATCTGTATTATCTTTCGTTTTAAATAAACCACTTTGTCCAGTTTAACTGATAATGCTGATTTCAAAGTTTTGAACTTAGTGATTTATGAAACTCTGAATTTTACTACACTTGCCAATCGTTAATGCACTAAGGCTACTCAGCTATGACACAAGTTGGCATTCCCCTAGGAGGTGTGACTGGCGGCAAATTATCGAGGTTCTTTCTCTATGTTTCATTCATTGATAGTCCTCTGGCTTATATTAGATCTTTCAGAGATTTTTCTCAATGAAAAACTAGCCAAATGTAGTGTAATAACAGCATGTCTTTGAGAAAAAGTTGTCTCCTTTCGTGCTTGATCAGACCCGTTGAAACAGCCTACTAACTTACGCCGCTTTCCCGTTTTCTGTCGTCGTCCATGGAGACAACATAAACGGAAATAAATGACTTTATATTATTTTCTAACATTGTTAGAGAAATTATTCAATAAATAATAATGACTGATTTTAATTGTTAATTGCAGCCCTTTTCTTTTCAGTCTTACGCTACTAAAAATGATTGCTTGTTACCACACAAGATTTGAACTCCGCAAATTATTCCTGTCTGTCCCTCAACGACAGTTCTGAATTTTCAATTAGTTCCATTTAGGACTTCCTACTATCGTAACTAACGAATTCTTTCATACAATTTTGAGATATACAGGTACTTTGGCATTTAATTATTGTTTTCTGTAACAACTCTACGTAACAGGTTTCACCATGTAAAGATATAAGGAATAATCTGTGCATTACTGCTGCTCGAAATCTTTTGGATACTCTGCCGTCACTTTTTAGGGCGACTGTACAAGTTTACATTTTGACGTGTTATTATATATACGTTAAAATTTCTTTTGAATTATTCTAAATTTCCAATGTTTCTTTTTTTATATATATCTTTAAATGTTTTTAATGTTTTAAGTTATTCCTTTTAATTTCTCCACATGTAGCTTCAAAGTTTTCGTTGCGTAGCCTTTTTCTCTGGATTCTCTATGTTATTTTTGGAATTATTATTTTTTGTCCAGCTTCTAGTCCTTGTATTTACATAGGCAGCTACATTTTTTTTTCGTTTTAGTACTCTAAGTGTTGTGCAGTTTTCCTTCGTTCTGTCTACCGTTTGACTTATTCTTTTCATATCATCATCATCATCGCCCAGGGTAAGACCGGGTCCAGAATGCAAGGTAAAAGAAATTTGTCAGAATGAGAACTAACGCAAGTCTGCCAGATTAAATGGGCCACAGTCTCAGTAACACAGCATCCACACCCGCGGCATCCTGGCTCTACCCATTCTTTTAAGTTGGGAAAATCGGAAGAATAGCCTACAGAATAATGGAATCGTTTTCATGCTAGTTGTTTCTCTCTGAACCCAAATAATAGTTTGACGAAAACAAGATTAAAGCAAAACAGTATACGTAATTATAGTGAATTAGTTATATTCCCATTCATAACAATTAATTTTTAGATTTAAAGACAGACTGACAAACCGACAGACAGAGAGACAGATAAATAGACATATAAATAGATAGAGGGATGGACAGACAGACAGACAAACTGATCATAGGCTGGATTAAATAATTCTGGTCTTCCCCTTATATAATTACCAGTGGTGACGACAATAAACAATTCATTAGCATCGTCACACAATCAGTAGAGAATCAATTACATCACAGGCCTGATCATAATTATGTTTTCTCAGCCAGTGCTCCTGTACTCTGTTTCCGTAATTAAATAAAAGTAATAAATTAATATGATACTGCGAGTTATACATTGGCTTCATGATACTCTGTTGTAATTAAGGGAGACTATAATTAAAGGGAAAAAATAATCTCTCTCTGGCTCCTATGACGGACGTCCCAAACTAAATGAAATCGTCTGATGTTAGAATAAATACCAGAGTTGATTCGACCATAAGGCAGTTAATGGTACTGGTATGACTCAGCTACATGACTCACTGTTAGCTGAATAAAATCGTCTGTGGTAGCTGGAGTAGAGAATTTTACGCTATTAATTTTATTTCGACCATATGTAGAGATGAATATTCACTGGGTCCTATGACTCATTCAGCTGAATAAAATCGTCTGGCATTAGCTGAAACAGAATTCCAGATATTTTTCCTATCAAGGGAGTGCTACATGGACAACAATAATCACGTAAAATAAAATAATAATTTCTCTCTTCTTTCCATCCAAGGTGTTTTCTTCATGGACACGAATTCGACCTGAGGCTGGGGCAGGGGAGAGTTTGAAGACTTGAATATCGTTAGCCTCTTCATTATAATGGAACGTTTTAAGTTTTATTCTTGCTACTACAGGATGATATTATTCAGTTTAGGACAGATGTCAAGCAGAAAAACAGATTAATGAAGGCTTTACTAAACCCTGCAGTTCGAAAAGACTGTCCTTAGGTGAATATGACTGTCTGGAGATAACAGGAACAAAACAGAAAATACTCAGAGGCCAGAAGGAGCTGAAACAGTCTAAATAAACCTTGCACAAACACCACCGGCATTTCTTACAAACACCCTCGCTAATACCATCACACCAGTCCTCAATGAAGCAGCCTGAGCACTTATTCGATAGAGCCAGTTGAGATTAGCTCCTAAGTGGTGACGTGTGAAGGTGTATGACACGTTAAGTGGATTGCTGGAACTCAGGGAACGGCTTTCAAGTCTATGTCCTGAGTCAGAAGCCTGAAAAATATATTGTTACCACCACTACCACGACCTCGATCACCATCACCATCACCACCACACCACTACCGTCATTACAATCACCACCACCACTACAACTGTCGTAACCATCACCACCACCACTACCACTCATAGCCACCACCACCAGCGCCACCACCACCATTACCTCCAGTCCACCACTAACACTGTCATGATCATCACCGCCAATATGACTACTACTACTGTTGCCACCTCCAACAACACTATCACTACCATTACCACCACCGCTACCACTATCATTGTCACAACCAACATTACCACCATCACCACCACCACCATTATCACCACAACTTGCACCACCACCACTACCACCAACAGCACGATTGCACCACTGCTCTTACCATCACCACTTCCACCACGATACCACTTTCATAGCAACCATCACCAACAACAACATTACTACAACTATAATAAAACTGTCGTAACTGTCCCCAGCACCACCACCTTCACCCATTACTACCACCACCAAAATGACAACTAACATCACTGTTTTACTACTACTACTACTACTACCATATTATCAGCATCACTAATACATCTATTACCAATACCCCCGTCATAACCACCACCACCACCTCCACCACCACCACTGTCATAACTACCACTGTCATAACTACCACCATCAACATTATTGCTGTCATAACCATTATCATCACCACCACCACCATCACCTCCACCACCACCACCACCACCGCCATCATAACAGTCATCACCACCACAACCACTGTCATAAACACCACCACCAACACCACCTCCACAACCACCTCTGTCATAACCACCACCACCATCATCATCATAAGAGCCATCACCATCACAACCTCTGTCATAACCACCACCAACACCACCACCTTCACCTTCACCATCACCACTGTCATAAACACCACCACCACCTCCACCATCACCACCACCATCACCACCACCATCATAACAGCCATCACCACCACAACCACTCTCATAACCACCACCAACACCACCACCTCCACCTTCATCATCGCCACTGTCATAAACACCACCACCACCACCACCACCTCCATCTCCACCATCATTGTCATAACCATCTCCATCTTCACCACCACCATTGGCATTACCGCCACCACCACCACCTCCATCATCATTGTCATAACCACCTCCATCTTCACCACCACCATTGGCATTACCACCACCAACACCACCTCCATCTCCACCACCATTGTCATAATCACCTCCATATTCACCACCATCACTGTCATTACCACCATCACCACCACCACCTCCGTCACATAACCAATACATCGTTTTCCCATTAGCCACAATTACGAAAATGGCACCATTAACAACGACCTCACAGTTACGACATAATTAACTACATTTACCACCACAACAACTACTACCCTCACAACTGTACCCTAAACTACCACTACAGTCACCACAACAACTGCAACCACTACAATTACCACAACAACTACTACCTACAACAACTACCACCACAACTACTACTCACTGCAATCACAGTCGCTACACTTCAACTACCACAACGAAACTGCTACAACTACCACTATTACAACCAGAACCACCCTCACTGTAGTCACAACTAACACCATTACAACTTCAGCCACTACCGCTACAACCACAATTCCAGCCATTACAACCACAACTACCACCATCACACCATCAGCCCTCACCATTACAGGCACAACTCCTGCCATTATAAGCGCAATTACCACCATCACAACATCAACTAGCACCATCACATCATAACTACCACTATTATAACCACAACTACCAACATTACAATCATCACCATTACAACCACATCTACCACCATAACAACCACATCTCCCACCATAACAACTACATCTACCAACTTAACAACCACATCTACCACCATTACAACCACATCTACCAACATAACCACATGTATCACCATTACAACGACATCTACCACCATAACAATCACATCTACCACCACTACAACCACATCTACCACCATTACAACCACATCTACCACCATAACAACCACATCTACCACCATTGTAACCACATCTACCACAATAACAACCACATCTATCACCATTACAACCACATCTACCACCATAACAGCCACATCTACCACCATAACAACCACATCTACCACAATAACAATCACATCTATCACCATTACAACCACATCTACCACCATAACAACCACATCTACCACCATAACAATCACATCTATTACCATTACAACCACATCTACCAACTTAACAACCACATGTACCATCGTTATAGCCACATCTATCGACATAACAACCATGTCTACCACCATTACAACCACATCTACCACCATAACAACCACATCTTCCACCAAAACCACATCTACCACCATTACAACCACACCCACAGTTAAAACGACCACCACCACCTCCGCTCATAGCCAACACCATCACCACAACTACCACAACCACCGCAACTACAAATATTAATACAACTCTAAGGCAGTTATCTTCACTATGGCTCTTCATCACTGCCACAACCAATATTCTTCCTCTGTGTCTACTGCGGGAACTTCAATGATCATTAGCATTTGTAGCTCTCTGTATGGGGGCCCGACTTTCTCATACGGGGAAGCTAAGGGGAAGAGTGACGACCGTTGTTTACCCTACCTCATGATGGATAAGTACGAATATGGACGAGTGTTTGTAGTGAAAGAAGAGGCGAAATTAAGAAGAACAGGTGAGGAATGTTACACCCATAGAGAGAGAGAGAGAGAGAGAGAGAGAGAGAGAGAGAGAGAGAGAGAGAGAGAGAGAGACAGACAGACAGACAGACAGACAGACAGACAGACAGACAGACAGACAGAGACGTTGAGGAAAGGCAGGCCATCAGACGGGGAAGATTAAGCCCGTAAGTGTATTAAACCGAGTGGGAGAAGGAGTGAGAGAGCGAGGGTGGGCGGGAGAGGGAGTGGGAGGGTGTAAGAGGGATTGGGTGGGTACGAAAGGGCGTGAGAGGGTGTGAGGGGGATTGGGAGGGTGTGAAGGGGATTGGGAGGGTGTGAGGGGTATTGGGAGGATGTGAGACGGTATGTGAGGGCGTGAGAGGGAGTGGTAGAGTATAATAGGGAGTGTTAGATAGAGAAAGATGTGAATAGGAGTGAGAACGAGTGAGAGAGTGGGAGGATATGAGTTGAAATGGAAGAGAAAGAGTGGAAGAGGGGAGAAGGGAGTCAGGAGAAATGGAGAGGAAGGGTTCATAATAGAGGTCATAAGGCAACCCGGTATCCTAGTCAGAAGACTGATGGGCCAGTAGTTGTAAGGTCATACGTTGGAATCCACGGCTGGGAAACTAAATCTTGGGACCCCGAGGAAGTAGGTCTATCTATAAGCGATCTGAGCCCATTTACCACCGTGGGATCTAATTTGTTCTTATCTATTGAGGACTTTATTCAATTCAGAAGAGACTTTCCGAATTGGAGGGGTTTTATATAGCTTTCAGTACCCCTTCAGTGCTGTGGAGGTCTCTTTAGTTGAATAATATTGTCTTGCAATATTACAAATGTTTCCTTTTTCCTTAACCTGACATTTAACTTGAGGGATTAATGGAGATGGTGTTTGTCGCTTTCACTGCAGTATCATTAAGGTACTATAATGATTTGGCAGTAACAGTGATAAAATCTGAAAGAGATAATCTTTCTTTGCTGGGGGAGTTATAAAATACAGACTTCATTAACCCCTTTGATACCTAATTATCTTCTAAATCAAAGTTGAATTAAATAATCTAAAAGTAACAAGAAGCAACACTCACAGAGTGCGAGACCCAAACCGTACAAATGGTGTGAAGGCCCGTTCACATTAGCAATTTGGGCACCTGTGGTTTTGGTGTATGATAATGAAAGAAAAAGGAAAATAATCATGTAGACGTAATGAATTGAAGTACAGTACCATCCCGCTTCTGATCTACGGTTTATAGCGTGATTTGTCACCATACTTCGAAGCTGAGAAGCAACGTGATCCGACACGTGAGATGCTCACTGACTGTTTGAAATTACCTCAGTGCCGAGCCTTTTGACTCTGCCCTGAGCAACTGACCGTTGATTGCCCTCTGAATCGAATTACCTCATCCTTACCTGGCAATCAACCTGTCCACCAACATTGGTTCGTATCTGATGAAAAGTGCTCAAGCTGATCTACACCGAAACCTTGACCTTCAGCCTACTGTTCTGAAAACAGAAAAGTCCATTCTTGGCTAACCTTATGTCTACTTTAATTACAATGCCAAGCCATTAACCTTGCCCTGTGACCTTTACCAATGGCAGATTATTCTAAAAAATGAATCATCCCACCCTTTCCTGTCCATCAGTTCTTCCACTAAGTTTGATTAAAATCAGATAAAATATTTTTGAGTTGATCATGCCCTTGACTTATGACCTATGACCTTTTTGTCCAAAATTTAAACTCCCACTTCTTTAATGGTCCTCAGTTATTATGCTAATTTTGATGCAATTCGATTCAATAATATTTCTAAATTGCCAGGAATAGTCACTGAGGGCAACACAACACCCCCGGAAGGAGCCTAAGGAGGGGCAAACAGAGCGCGACCCGACCCCGGGCGACAGGGACATAAGTCCTCCCAGGCCGCACGCCCCTATGACCTGGAACTCGCCCCCCGCCACCATAGCAGGAAACAGAGACTACCTTGTGAGTGATCTGACCCTCGACAGAATCAAAGTTGAGCTACTTCCTTAGCTCCAAGCAGCACCTCAGCAACGGCCAGCAGCCGCACCCTTTGTGAGATGGCCAGTAGCCACTCAGACCTCCCAGAGACAGCCGGTAGCCACTTGGAAGGCTTCCCAGAGACGGCCTGCAGCCGCTCTGTCCTGCAGGAGATGGCCAGTAGCCACTCCCCCTTAAGAGCCAAGGCCTGTAGCTGGGCTCAGGCGACGGCCGGTAGCCGTGTCCATAAAATGCCAGGGCCTGTAGCCGGGCCACATGGCAGGAGACGGCCTGTAGCTGCTCCCCCGTCAAGTGCTGCTATACCACTGTATAGTAACCAGCAACAGTCGGTAGCCATGTTGGGGAGAGAAGGGTACGTCCCCTCTCCTTCTGTAGTTGCCTCAGAGGACATGACACAGGCGATGGCCGATAGCTTCACCCATTGGCAGGAGACGGCCTGCAGCCGCTCCTCGTCAGCACGTCATCCTCTATACGTGGCTCAGGCGACGGCCTGCAGCCGCTCTTCGTCAGCACGTCATCCTCTATACGGGGCTCAGACAACAGCCGGTAGCTGTGCCGACAGGCAAGTGATAACCGGTAGCCGCACCTACGACTAAGGGACAGCCAGTAGATACTCGTTTCCTTGCCACTGGAACCCAGCGACAGTCGGCAGCCATGAAGGGGAGGAGCACCAAAGCCCCTCACCCCCTGTGATTCCACTACGAGAGGGTGCTCTGCCATCATACCTGTCAACTGGCAGGGGCACAGATGACCCTACTGGCCACCACCAGCAAGGCAACCTTCAGGAGGAAGGCCTCAGCCTCAAGGATCTGTGGAGAGGCCCTGTACTATATCCAGGGCTATTCTCCACACAGCCGGCTCCAGAGGGACCTTACCTGACAGACTCCTATGGAGGCCGACACCACAGCCCATCCCTGACAGTGTCCCCGACAGCAGGAGACCACAGCCTACAGGCCCACGAGGCCGCCCCCAGGACCCCCGGGCGAGGCCTCTCCTCACCCTGACTCAGACAACACTTGTCCTCCGTCAGGTGCCTGAATGAGTGCTTCAGGAAACTCTTCAGCCCCAGTCCCGAGGGCTGGACCCCAGTTCCCATCCCCGACAGTGTGAGGCCCTTCACCACAAGCAGCCCCGAACAAGAGAGGATGCCCCTATGAGTGATTCCATTGCCGCAGGACACGGAGGCACCAGGCAGAGCTCAGCCCCCTTCAGGAGCCTGTCTGCGAGCTCTTCCACCACCCTCCGCCAACTCCTCCACCCTACTCAGTCCCAACAGTGAGTGACAGTGGAAGTGCAGTGACAGTGCAACAGTGACCTAGACATCAGGCACTGTGTTAGAATACTAGAGGGAAACTAGGTCCAAATTCTTTCAGTGTTACAGTACCGGGAGAATAGACCAAAAGTGAAACAATAACAGAGTGGGACGGTGACAGAGTGAGAGAAGCGGAGGAGTGATTACACTGATCTGAGTGAAAGTGTATCTCAGCTCTAGTAATATAATTCTTCCGTGACATCAGACCTATAGCCAAGTCACCTATTCCAACCACAGTGGACATTTCCCTTAAAGTAACAGAGATCGATTCCCCTGCCCAACACCTTAACTGCTGTTCATAGTACCATTCACTTTTATCCTGAACTATCGTCTCAACAGTATCCTGCGAGATACTGCCACTTCCGATCTCAGTAGATGTTAGATAATTGACTAGATTCCTGTTTGTGACATCTACCTGTTCCATATTTAGAATTTACCAATATACTTGTAAGGTTGTTGCCCTGAGTTTTTGTGCCCTGTGTCTCTCTTAGTGTACTAAGCTCCAGTCTAGAAAGGGAACCCAGCTGCAGAATAGGTGTTCAAGGGATGGGAGGCCAACCCTTAAACACCTAACATAACACTGGTGGACAATGGTGGTTCTTGATCCGAGCATATGAGAGGGGCATTCAGGGAATACTGGCAGAATGGCAACCGAACCTCACATACAATTGCCTAAATTCGACCCGGAACAATATGACATCCATACGTATCTAGCAATCATAAAACCATTACAAGATATCGGGTTTGAGGACAACAAACAGAAAATAGCAGTTACACTTCCACTACTGGGTAAAGCGGCAGCAAATATTGTGCCAAAAATCGTCCCGGGGCTCACGTGGCAAAACTTCATGAAGCTCGTGATCCAAGCCATCACACCCTCACTAGGAAAAGTAGTGGCACTATCCCAGTTGGATAGTCTGATATATGATGGCAATTTGGATGATACCTTAAAACAGGCCAGACTCCTGGTTACCACCGCTTATCCGGAGGTGGATGATGAAACCTGGGAGCAACACACCTTGAACATCCTCCTCAGAGTCTTCCCCAGCATGGTCAAGGAGCACTTCACGATCCACAACCCGACGGGAGATCTAGACAGGGACATCCAACTCATACGACGTCTTCTTACCTCCCACCCTACCCCACAACAAATCAAAGTGATGAATAAGTTCCCCACAAACAAACCTGCACCACCAATCAAGCCATGTCCGCCTATGCCACACACCAGCCCCACCCCGACTCCCAGCTTGTCCAGGGTGCACCCCACCCACGGACGCCCCAGCCATAAGGAGAACCCTAACCTTATCCTGATAAATCCATGGAAGTTCTCAGTGTGCAGCTCCAGGTGCCCATTCCATGACATCAGGGACCAACTGAAGGCTGCTAGATGTAAGCCAACCACCCCAGACTGATGTAAAGTCTCCTTGGAAAACGAGGAGCCAGCAGGCGAACCTACACCAGCAGAGGAAGCCGACCCCAGGGGGATGGAACAAGAGGAAGAAGAAGGCAGTCCACGACAGTTGGATTTTTAGGACTGCCCCCGCACCTTCCCACGGTGGCGCGTGCCACTTCCCCCAAATATCACCCGCCAGTCTACAACAAGAGGCTGAATGGGGTGAAAGCCAGACTTCTGGTCAACACAGGAGCGGCCAGATCCTGCCTGTACAGTCATTTCTACTCCCGTCATAAGTTGACGTTTGGCCCGTTTCTCCTGATGTCAACTCATCTTGTGGATGTGGGGGATGGATCCCTGCCTATCAGTGGGGAAACTCGGTCCCTCCGTGTTGACACCCACAAACTGGCATCAACACAACATAAATTCATCATATTTGACTTCACCTGCCGCAGCTTTGATGGATACCTGGGACTGGACCTGGTACAGAAATTAGAAGCCACCATTGATTGCCATAACAGACAGCTCCAGTTCCAGAAGTCCCCTGACCCCCCCACCCTTCCGAGCATTGTGCATTTGCATGCCCTGACCCCAGCAAAACCCTCCCCCACCCTCCCCTGCCCTACCCCCCTCCTCTTTCTCTCCCCCTCCCCTCGACATTCATTGCTATCACCTCCTCCATAGTAACAATCTCCCCCCACCATGAAACCTGGTTGCCTCTGAACAAGGCCACGGGGACGTCTGTCCTGTTCTCCCCCCACCTGCCACCCGGAACCCTCTCAGCCTGCATATTGCCCCCAACTTTTCTTCCCCCTCACGTCACAGCAGTCCGCATTGCCAACCTCTCTCCCTTCGCTCCTAACACTACCTAAAGGGCTCATAATACGAGAGATGGAAGAAGCCGAGCCTTGTCCCCCTAGCCCCAGCTCCCCCTTCCCCCTGCCCCCCATTCCCAACCATCTGTACCCCCACCAATCAGACACCCTCCGCCGCCTTCTGGATTTCCAGAACCTATTCGCGGAGGGGCCTGCCAACATTGGACATACCACCCACCTCGCACACGAGATCCACACGACAGGTCCGCCGATCTGCCAACCATCCTGGTGGAAAATCCCAAGCAACTAGAGGAAGAAGACCACCAGGTTCAGGAAATGATCGAGGCTAGAGTCATTTCCCCTTCCACCAGCTCCTGGTCCTCCTCCGTTGTACTCACAAAGAAGAAGGAAGGCACCATGAGGTTTTGTGTAGATTATCTCCAGCTCAATGACATGACCATCAAGGACGCCACCCCACTCTCCAGGATAGACGACTCCCTCCATTCCCTATACGGCGCCTCCCGGTTCTCCACCATTGATCTCCAGTCAGGGTATTGGCAGGTACCAGTGCAACCGGAAGACAGAGGCAACACCACTTGCTCTACCAGCAACGGAAAGCACTATGAGTTTAACGTCCTACCCTTCAGCCTCTGTAACTCCCCTGCCACCTCGCGATTAATGGAGTCTGTCCTCAGCAGCCTCACCTGGGAGATCTGTTTGGCCTACTTAGACGACGTTATTGTGTTCAGCAGGACCTGGGCTGACCACCTCCAGCCCCTCCAAAAATCTTTTCCCTCATCCTACAGGCCGGCCTCAAACCCCGGCCCTCCAAGGGTGTCCTAGCCACCAGAACCATCTCCTTCCTGAGGCACGTCATCTCCCAGGATGGCATCTCCCCCTATCCAGACAAGCTCCACACCATCGCGGACATTCCCCCACCACAAGATGTCCTTGGAGTCCGGGCCTTCTTCGGCCTGACCTCCTATTACCGATGCTTCGCGAAGGGGTTCGCCCACATTCCCAAGCCACTCCACAACCTTACCCAGAAGGGAGAACCTTTTATCTGGACGGATGAAAGATGAGCCACCTTCCAACAACTTAAGGACAAGCTCATCTCCGCCCAATCGTGGCCTTCCCCGACTACTCCCTTCCATTCTGTCTCTACACCGACATCTCACTGATAGCAATAGGCGCTGTGCTAGCCCAAGTCCAAGAGGGTTGTGAGCACATCATTGCCTGCGCTAGCCGCACCCTTAATCAGGTGGAGAAAAACTATGCCGCCACAAAGAGAGAATGCCTGGGCATTGTCTGGGCCTTAGAACATTTCCAGGCATACCAGTCGGGGACCCAAGTTACCATCATTACCCACCACCAGTCCCTTCAATGGCTGCAGCAGTTCGACACACACAACGCCCAGCTTATCAGATGGCGCAAAACACTGGAGGAATTTAACTATGAGATCTCCTACCACCCTGGCAAACTCCACACAAATGCGGACGATCTCTCCCAGCTCCCCATCAACACCATGCAGCCCAAGTCCTATCTCCTCTGACAGTGGCAACACAAAAAAAAAAAAACCTGGATCCCCCCGCATCTTTTCCAAAAATTATACTGCTAGGGCGACCACCTGTTCACCCCACTGGGGCATATCGTCCTCGCCCCCAACACCACCCTCAACGCCCTCCGACACCTACACACCCACAACGGGATCCACCTGGGCACGAAAAAACTCCTGCAGGTTTTCAATGGGGCATTATGGACCACAAACCCATCCACCCTAGCCAAGGACATTATCCAATCCTGCTGGGCATGCGCCTTAGGGAAAGACATCACCCTCACTGCCGGCCTCTCAGGCCACATCACTGCCCAGAAGCCCTGGCAGTTACTATCGATCGTTATAGTGGGGCCCCTGCCACCGGAATCAGGCTAACGGTACATCATCACTTTTGTCGACACGTACTATAAAATCATCATCGCCTGTCTAGCAAGGGAACATCACGCCGTTGCAGTCACCAATGCACTGATCTGTCATGTCTTTCCATATTTTGGCACCCCACGGGCTATCCACTCCGACAACACCCTGGAGTTCACCAGTAAAATCTGGCAGGAGTTAGTTCAAATCTTCAGGTATCACATCTCCCACCCATCCCCCTACTGGCCACAGGGAAACGCCATCTGCGAATGAAGCCACCGTACCTTGATGAACCAGCTCTGCACCAGGATAGAAGAAACAAAGAATGACGACTGGCCCACACACATAAACATAGTGCAATGGGGCATGAACTCTTGTCCACAAGAGGATGGCATCTCGCCTTACGAACGTTTCTTTGGGGAAGCATCTCTCCTCCTACTAATGCGGCAACACCTAAAACCCCTTGCCACCTCCCCCACCTTTGACCCCCTTTACCATCTCAAAAGGCAGCTTTCTCACCTACTGTACATAGTAACCTGGACCTCCGACCAGACACTGCCTCCAACCCGTACAAGTCGGGCAACACTGTCATGATAGCACAGCTCCCTACACCCCACAAGCTTGCACCTTGCTTCACAGGACCCTACACCATCGCCCAGGTCCCCAACCCCTACCACATGACGGTTGATTATCACAACACGCCCAGAACACTCAGGAATTGCCATATGCGGCCAGTCCTTGCCCCTGCTTCGCCAACTCCCACCCCGCACCCCACGCCACCCACCAAGTCCGCCCCACCTACCTCCTATGACTGCTACATATCCCCCTTGCCTTCCATCTCCGTCTCCCCCTTCCAGTCCTCTCCCACCCCTTCCCCCATCGCGCTGCATCACACCTCATCTGATGACTCGCTAACACCACAAAATCCCGACTTTTCCCCCACCCCTTCCCTGCCGTCCTCCCCATCCCCCACACCCACCACCACATGTCCTGACCATGCACCAACCTCTCCTCCACCTGAGCAAACTTCACCCCGCCCACCACCTGCCACCACCCCCAGCCCCGTCACCACCCCTCCACCCCTAAGCACCCCGCCTACCTCCCCATCCCCCATGCCCACCACCACATGTCTTGCCCACGCACCAACCTCTCCTCCACCCACCCACATTTCACCCTGCCCACCACCCATCACCACTCCCAGCCCTGTCGCCGCTCCTCTACCCCCACACACTTTGCCAACCTTCTCACCACACTCGACTCCAATACACTGCCCCCACACACCCAACTCACCACCCACACCCACCCTAAAGACCACCATCACATGCTCCAGCCGCCTGTTATGCCCACCCACATGATATGCCCCCACCCCCACACCACCCAGCTCACCAGAAAACCGCACTCCTTCTCCTAAAATGAGCCCCATCACACTCATGCTACACCAAGTGCAAATCTCAGCCACCACCACTCCCCAGAGACACCACGTTGCATTGCCCCATCATAAAACCCCACTTTCCCCTGTGATCTCCAACATTCAGCACAGCTCTCTACAGGAGACAAGACCTACCAGCATAAGAATCCGACGAGCCACATGGGCACTGCCCTTCAGACACAAACATTGCGTCCATGGGCCCCTCCACCTTCTGTGACTCCTCTGCACCACCACCGACACATCCACCCTCTTCATCACCTGTGCCACCCAAATGGACGAAAACCCGGCCACCACAGCATGGATTGCCCTCCTCCAACATCTCCAACCCATGAACCACACCGACAACACCAAAGTCTATCACCTCTAGTAAAGGGGACGTGACTTTTTCCCTGACGACGGTGGTAAAATGCCGGGAATAGTCACTGAGGGCAACACAACACCCCTGGGAGGAGCCTACGGAGGGGCAGACAGAGCGCGACCCGACCCCGGGTGACAGGGACATAGGTCCGCCTGGGCTGTGCACCCCTATGACCCGGAACTTGCCCGCCACCACCACAGCAGGAAATGGAGACTACCTTGCGGGCGAGCTGACCCTCGACAGGATCCGGGTGGAGCTACTTCTTTAGATCCAAGCAGCACCCCAGTGATGGCCAGGAGCCACACCCTTTGTGAGATGGCTAGTAGCTGCTCAGACCTCCCAGAGACAGCTGGTAGCCACTCAGAAGGCTTCCCAGAGTCGGTCTGCAGCCACTCTGTCCTGCACGAGACAGCCAGTTGCCCTTCCCCCCTAGGAGCCACAGCCTGTAGCCGGGCCACACTGCAGGAGATGGCCGGTAGCAGCTCTCCCGTCAAGTGCTTGTATACCCCTCTACAGGAACCAGCAACAGCTGGTAGCCACGCTGGGGAGAGAAGAGTATGTCTCCTCTCCTCCTGTAGTTGCCTCAGAGGACAGGACACAGGCAACGGCCGGTAATCGCGCCCGTCAGCAGGAGACAGCCTACAGCCGCTCCTCATCGGCACGTCGTCCTCTATACGGGGCTCAGGCGACGGCCGGTAGCTGCGCTGACAGGCAAGTGATGGCTGGTAGCCGCACTTCACCTGCATCTCCATCAGGGAGTCAGGCCCAGGCAACAGTCGGTAGCTGCACCTATGATGAATGGATGGCTGGTAGCAGCCCTCGTTTCGTTGCCCACAGGAACCCAGCGATGGTTGGCAGCCACGCCAGGATGGAGCTCCAAAGCCCTTCGCCCCCTGTGACTCCACTATGAGAGGGCGCTCTGCTATCAGACCTGCCAACCAGTGGGGACGCAGATGACCCTACTGTCCACCACCAGTGAGGCAACCTTCAGTAGGAAGGACTCAGCCTCGAGGATCCGTGGAGAGGCCCTGTACTATCTCCAGGCCTATTCTCCGCACAGTCGGCTCCAGAGGGATCCTACCTGAAGGACTCCCATAGAGGCCAACACCGCAGCCCACCCCTGACGGCATCCCTGACAGCGGGAGACTGCAGCCGACGGGCCCCCGAGGCCGCCCCCAGGACCCCCGGGCGAGGCCTCTCCTCACCTTGATGCAGACGACACTTGTTCTCCATCAGGTGCCTGAGTGAGTGCTTCAGGAAACTCTTCGGCCCCAGTCCCGAAGGCCAGACCCCAGTTCCCAGCCCCAACAGTGTGGGGCCATTCGCCGCATGCAGCCCCGGAGAGAGGATGCCCCTGATTGATCCCGTGGCTGCAGGACATGGAGGCTCCTGGCGGGGCTCAGCCTCCTTCAGGAGCCAGGCTGTGAGCTCTCTCGCCGCCCTCTGCCAATGCCGCCACCCTACCCAGTCCTGACAGTGAGTGACAGTGGAAGTGCAGTGACAGTGCAATAGTGACCTAGATATCGGGCAGTGTGTTAGAATAATAAAGGGAAACTAGGCCCAAATTCTGTGAGTGTTACAGTACTGGGAGAATAGACCAACAGTGAAAGAGTGACAGAGTGGGACGGTGAAAGAGTGAGAGAAGCGATGCAGTGATTACAGTGACCTGAGTAAATGTGTATCTCGGCTCTAGTAATATAATTCTTCCGCGTCATCAGACCTATAGCCAAGTCACGTATTCCAACCACAGTGTACACTTCCCTTCAAGTAACAGCGATCGATTCCCCTGCCCAACACCTTAGTCTGTTCATTGTACCATTCACTTTTATCCTGAAGTATTGTCTCAACTGTATCCTGCGAGATACTGCTACTCCCGATCTCAGTACATGCTATATAATTGACTAGATTCCTGTTTGTGACACCTACCTGTTCCACACTTAGAATTTACTAATATAAGTGTAAGATTGTTGCCCTGAGTTTTTGTGCCCTGTGTCTCTCTTAGTGTACTAAGCTCCAGTCTAGATGCAGAACAGGCGTTCAAGGGACGGGAGGCCGACCCTTAAACACCTAGGATAACAATTTCCACATAATTTAACAGCGCTCCAATCGCACTGAGCCGGTGAAGGTTTATATCCAAGGGATGGTTGGGGTTGATTGCTCATGTAATGCCACCCAAGGATGAGTGAGGCTGGTCACTCTCATCTTAAATGTCGGGCCCAACTGCCTAGTCCCGGGCTCCTACGCTCCTCATGGGGCAATGTAGGATTAGATGATGGATGGATGGATGAAAAGCAAGCGGTGCCAGGTACAACAAACCTCGCTCGAGAGTAGTTATTTTATTGCTATTAAATACTGACTCATTGCTGCCTTTTAGTGTCAGTACACTATTAAAGACTATGGTAATAGTCCAAATGAATTGAACTTAGACCCTCTGAAAGTCTGTAACCTTGCTTTGACCTTTCAAAAGTCACTCAAGGTCAAAGATCATGCTGCCAAACGAAAGCCCATATGAGACTTCCTATATCATGGTATTAGTAAATATCTCTATCTTCAATGAGTTTCGAGTTATTGCACACTTGAGTTTGACCTTTCAAGGTCACTAAAGGACATAAAGATCAAGGCATCAATTAAAAACCCATATGGAATTTCCTACATGTTGATAATAGTAAATATCGCTCTATTGCGAGTTCCTCTATGTTCCTAGTAGTAAATATCTCTATCTTCAACCGTTTTCAAGTTACAGCCCTCAGAAGATCGGTGACATTGATTTTGACTTTTCATGGTCGCTCCATTACCTCTAAAATTTAATCACTTTCTTTGGGGACCAGTGCCCACATATCTAGCTGAAAGTTTTATGTAATTTCATTCAGCCGTTTTTCCATAATGTTGCTAATAAACAAAGAAACAAACTCGACCAAAAACAATACTTCGTCGGACTCCTTCCGGGCAAGGTAACAAAAAAAAAAAAAAAAAAAAAAACACACACACACATACAAAGCTGACCAAACATTTAACTCCCTCGTTTTTTTCGCATGTCGGTATTGAGAAAAAAGTTAAGGGAACCGTGTGGTTAACCCCCGAACTACGTGAGGCCTCGCTAATCCAATAAGGAACGTATCGAAACCTCGAAAACAAATTTCTACGCCCGCTGTGATACGATACAGGAGAATGGTTTTATTTAGGAAGTGCACGTGTGTGTGTGTGTGTGTGTGTGGTAATGAAATAAACAGTTCTGACCCGATTATATCAAAACGTGCCCATTCAGAATCAGCCACAGCGTTAACCAATCATTTTCGATAATAACATAGCAGAGGTTTAGATCAGATGGCCAGATTAATATGAACAGGTTTGTCCCGATTTATATCAAACTTGGTAGAAAGGCTGAGGGGAGGACAAGGATGAAGAGATTTGATTTTTTTTATTTATTTATTTTCTAGTCAGCCAGTCAGAGGCCAAGATTAAAGGTCAACGTTCGCCCCGAGTGTGTCTGTGTATGACAAAATATCTAAAGGCAGATCTAATTTGAACAGAATTTGGTGGAAGAGTTATGGGTTAACCACGAGGTTGATCTGTCGCTTTGGAGAACAATAGGTCAATGGGAAAGCCACAGAGCAAAGTCAGTTTAGTCAGTTTTGTCTGATTTAAACCAAACTTTGTGGGAGGGATTGGCTTAAACGAAAGATGAAAGAATCCTAATTTCAAACCAATCCACTAAATGTTATGGTCAGAGAATAAAGTCAGATAATCCACGCAATAGTTCAGGTAATATTTATTTGATCTGAAACAACCTTGGTCAGAGAAATAAGGGTCAGACAAGGGTAAAAGAGATTCAATTTTGTGAATAACAAGTCAAAGATCAAGGTTACAGAATAAGGTCAATTGCTACAGTTCTGATCCGATTTCGACCAAGTAGGAATTGTGTGATTTGGGGACACTCGGTCAAAAGTCAAGGTTGCAGGGCAAGGTCAAATATTCTGCCCTTAAATCCTCTTTCCGGGTGCTGGAGTAACTAAATGCTTTTCTCTGTATTAATATATTATCGTACTGAAGGGATTAGTATAAGAGAGAGAGAGAGAGAAAGAGACAGACAGACAGACAGACAGACAGACAGAGACAGAGACAGAGGGTGGCATAACTTACGAAAAAAAAAAAAAAAAACAGAAATGCATCTATACCACTAGAATAATAAAGGAAATGAAATGAAAGCAAGAAAGCACATTGTCAAGAAGAAGGGAAAATAAGAATGAGAGTGAAAAATAATGCGAGAGAAGATTTTTGCTCGGCCACACGATCCATTTTCTTTTTTTTATCTCGTTCCCTTTTTAGATCCCGACTCTTGTTTTTCACGGTGGAAGCTGCCAAGATTCTTTTTTTTTTTTTTTTTTTCCTAATCACCTGTTTCGAGGAACTGTTTTGTTCTTTCGTGGGGTTATTAAATTTTATGGCGATTTTATACTGGTCTGTGTGTTTGTTTTATTGTTTAGTGTATTTTTTTGTCTGTTTCGTGATGTTTCTTTTAATTGTTTCTTGGATTCGTTTCCTCCTTGGTGCTTGATTCTCTGTCCTGCGAAATTGTTTACTTCTTCCGTGGCGTTGCTAATTTTCACGGCGCTAGTTTTACTGGTCCCTAGATTTGTTGATTTGTTTTGAATGTTGTTCAGCTAATTCCGTGGTTTGTTCATTTGTCTCGCAGGCTTCCAACTTTTACATCTGTTTCACGAGTTTGTTAATTTGTTTAGATTTTTTTCGACCATTTTGCAGGCTGGTTGTTTGGTTTTGTGTTATTTGTTTCCTATATTTATTTGTTTACTCACTGTTTTAGCTGTTTTGTAGATTTTTTTTTTTTTTGTATTGAACGTTTGCTTAGCTCTTTATTAGGTGGTTAATGATCGTGATATTTGCTGTATCGGTTCATGAATTTATTCAGTTGTTTCGTGTGCTCACCGTATTCATTTCCTTATTCTGCTTTGACTGCGATGGGTTTCACGGAACAATAAAACCATCTGGCGTTCACAGGAAAGATATATAGAGTTCTCAGTGTTTCGTGAGACGTCAATTGTGATGGATTAAAACATTTCTTTTCACAGTGCGTTCCTCTGAGCTTTATACAACTGTCAGACGTTAGACTTACTGAAATACGACTTAGAGCAGGCGGAATAGTTGGTAAACTTTGTCTTTTGTCCAAGTCACCCTCACAGGATGTAGCGTCAAACAGCAGAGACAGAAAGACAGGTAGATGGAAAGAGAGACAAATTATCGAATAGTCAGATTCAGATAGGAAGACTTAGTGAAGCCTTAGGTGGTCGGGTATGTAGCATGTTTGTGCCTGAGTCACAATACCTAAACAAATGAGTGCAAAACGAGCGTGTCTTGCCCTTGTTTTTATCTTTGTTCTTGATGATGGAGAAAAGCCTGGGATAGACCGTCACTGCACTCATGCCATTAATGCTACAGCACCCATTTTCACAGGGGATAATCTCATTGTCCCTCGCCATCCAAAACAACAGTGTCATCTCACTCGCGCATTTCTCTGATCCTCATGTCCATTCCTTTACCCTCCACCCAACCCCTTTCACTCTTGGATATTATAAAGTAGTTTCATTTCTCTCAGATCGCAATCCTAGACCACCTGCTTCCGCAGGGTATACTTCCTAACCCAGTCTTATTGCCGACCAGTATTTATATGCACCCCTCCTATTTCTTTGCACACAATGCCCATTTCTTAATCTCCACTCCATTAACAGATACTCTCTCTCTCTCTCTCTCTCTCTCTCTCTCTCTCTGTCCAGAAAAATAACATATCCATCAACGCGCTTGTTCTACCGCTTCTTAATAATACTTAATTCAGTATTACCAGAGAGATAACATTTAACGCTTTTTGTCCTAGCCGTCCCTACACAGCTGAATAAAATCGTCTGCCGGAAGGAATAACAGAATAAATATTGTCAGACCGAAAGGGTTAATGGTGACTGCTTGCAACCCCTTCAATGTAAAAAGCCTGTCATTCTTTTGGCAATATCAGTTGGTAGTGGAAAGAGGAAAATAAAAGAACACGAAAGTAAAGTGCACCGTAGTATGTCCTTGCATGCATTCTGCAATACTCGCTCTCTGATATTTGGAAACTCTCTCTCTCTCTCTCTCTCTCTCTCTCTCTCACACACACACACACACATACACACACACACACACACATATATACACACACACACACACACACACACACACACACATACACGCACTCACACACACCCCAGAAAACATATCACTTGTAAACATGTAGAGATGTATGGAATGTAGAAGGACTACTGCGCCTTGGGAGCTGGCTGTGAAGCCTATGCATAGACTCGGACACACACAAAAAAAGGAAGAAAAAAATAATACTGCCACACCTGTTCCCAAGAGTGTTGCACGGGGTTGGAGGCGGGTCACTTCCCCAAACAGCAGGAAGTGTTGTCCCTCGGCCGTACAGATCAGCTACCCCTCCAGGATCCAATAAACAAGGCCTGAACGTGTATAGAGCAAGCCCTTGTTCATGTGTAGCCGGCCGCTACAAGCCTAACGTGTACATTATATTCTCGCTCTCTTCTTCCCTTCCCCCCCGTGTGTGTGTGTGTGTGTGTGTGTGTGTGTGTGTGTGTGTGTGTGTGTGTGTGTGTGTGTGTGTGTGTGTGTGTGTGTGTGTGTGTGTGTGTGTTCATTTATCTGTTTTATCTTTAACTTCTTCCAATGTCCCTGTCCTCTCTCTTCTCACCTGTGTGTGTGTGTGTGTGTGTGTGTGTGTGTGTGTGTGTGTGTGTTTACTGATGTGCTTCATCGTTAACTTCTTCCAATGTCCGGTTTCTTTCTCTCCTCTCTTTCTCTCTCTCTCTCTCTCTCTCTCTCTCTCTCTCTCTCTCTCTCTCTCTCTCTCTCTCTCTCTCTCTCTCTCTCTCTCTCTCAGAATGGCATTGTCTGACCTTTTCTCCTCTTGTTGTAACCATCTGTAATACTATGTAGTATATAAGTATAGCATGTAAATGTATTGTAAGTGTGATCTAAGTAGGGCGCTATTGATCCCTTACTAAGGTCTGGCCTGATTCAAATTCTGCGTGAGTTTAGGGGCACGCCAGCCCTAGCCAGCTCTCTCTCTAACAGCAACAGCCAGGGGACGAGTAAGGGTGGTGATTATACGGCTGTGTGAAGATTATAAGGCTGTGCTTAATATATTATCAGAAATCCACTCCAAGACTGAATTCACCGACAACTGACGTCAAGGGGGATTTAACAAGTGGTGCTCGCGAGTGGGATAAGCGTCGCCGGCGGGCAATCTCGGTTTTATTGCCCACTTTCCCACGCTGCTGTTTCTCTGACAACGACACAGTCTATTTCCACTCCAGCCTCCAGCCCTTTTGCAGTCTTGGTGTGGTTCTTCCCTGGTTACGGGATCATCCTTGCAGTTTTGGTGTGGTTTTAGGACTCCTCCACACCAACACCCCACCTACCACCACACCCATTTAAGCCTCCACCATTACCCTCGCTACCTACCTTAACTGTTAGTCCTGTGTGACCTGTTATATTATCAAGCTGTACGGGGTTAGTTTTTGTCCCCCCACAAACTCCAACCAAACCCCCACTTCAGGAAGTAGCCCCCAACCGCCGCCCGACGCCGTTGTCATCGTCCCCCACCCTACCACACAGCCCTGATGTCACGCAGAGAGCGTGGCCACTCACAGCCACCTGCATCACACCCTCACGCTCCTATTAGCTTCTCCCATCACCCAATGCTTGCTGCCGCCCAGTTACATCACGAGTGTCTACGTCCAATCAACACCGTCAGGGGGAGGAGACAGTGTCGGAGAGAGGCTCACTCGACGCCCAGCTATCACATCGAACAGATCTTACCACAAGTATTATCCAAGTATTTTCTATGTGCATTTCCATGCATTTTTTTCTCTTCACATTAATCGATTCCTTTCTACAGAGATGGCGAGCTGTCTCTATAGATTGTGATAATTTATTCATTTACTCCTGTTCATTCATTGCACTTCTCGTCCCTCATTTTTCGTTCACTCAGATATTTCTCGTTCACTCAGTCCTTCTTCATCCCATTTTCTCCCATTTATATTCATTCTCATCTGTAAATAACACTTTCATTTCTACTTTCCCCCCTGGGGGTAGGGGGGTTTCAAGAATACTCCCCCAGTATCCCTGGTTGTCGTACGAGGCGACTAAAAGGGTTGGTGGTGGGTTAGTGCCCCACCCCGTAAAAAGAACTAACTAAAAATGCGAACAAAGCGCCTCGGACCCGGACGGACCATACGTTGACGACTAAGGAACGGACAAAGGACATTCTTAGGGTGGGAACGTGGAATGTGAGAGGAATGAATGATGAAGTGAAAGAGAGAGAGATTGTTCAGGTGCTTGAGGATGCAAAAGTGGATATATGTGGATTGACTGAAACTAAATGAAAAGGTGAAAGGGTGAGAGAATGGGAATATGGTTTAGGTATATGTGCGGGAGTCAATGAAAATGAGAGGGCAACAGAGGGAGTATGTCTGATGATAAGCAAGAAGTGGAAGGAGAATATAAGAGAGTATGGAACAGTGGGTGCAAGGATTGTATGGGTGAAGATGAAAGTAGGTATACAAGCGTGGGCGACTGTATGTGTGTATGCCCCGACAGAGGATCGTGTGGCAAGAGTGAAAGATGAGTTTTGGGCGAGTGTAGAAGCGTGTATGGACAAGTTTGAGAGGAGCGAGAGAGTGCTGTTGATTGGAGACATGAATGGCAAAGTTGGGAATGTACGAATGGATGGAGTGGTTGGTCAGTGGGGTGTGCCAGCTGACGTAGATGAGAATGGAAGTGCTTTGGTGGACATCTGTGCTGGTAATGGGTTGGCAATAGCCAACACCTACTTTCGGCATAAGATGATCCACCGGTATACACGGAGAGTAATGAGGAGGATGGATGGTGAACTTGTTGAACGAAAGGCAATGATAGACTACGTGTGTGTGGATGAGCGAATGAGAAGACAAGTGTTGGATGCAAGAGTGTGGAGAGGATGGGAGAATGGAGTCTTGGACCATCACTTAGTGATGGCCAAGGTAGAGCTGCAAAGAAAGTGGTTGAGGAGACGAAGGGGAAGACAGGAGGAAGCAACTCCTGTAAGAAGAGTGCAGAAATTGCAAGATATTGAGCAAATGACAGAGTATAAGAGCATAGTGGAAGAAAGACTGGGAAGGTATGAGCTAGAGCAGATGGAAGGGATGGAAGACGTATGTAAGATATTCACGGAAGAGATAGGCGCAGCGTGTGAGGCGGTTTGTGGAGTGAGGAGGAGATGCAAGGGTGTGCAAGGGACAGCATGGTGGAATGATGAGGTAAAACGAGCTGTGGAACAAAAGAAGAAGGCATATAGTGAATGGTTAGCGAGTAGAGGTAGGGGAGAAGATGAGAGAGAGAAGAGAGAGGTAAATGTGAGCAGGAGAAGGGAGGTTAAGAGACTGGTGAAGGAGAGTAAAAAGAAAGTGGATGAGGAGTTTGGGAGGAATCTGAGTGTGAAATGGAGGGAGAGTAAGAAATTGTTTTGGAAGGAGGTAAAGAAAGTAAGGCAGTGTGAAAGGGGAAATAGTAGGGGAGTGAAAGATAGGAATAATAGATTGTTGGTGGAGAAGAGAGAGAAACTGAGGACATGGAAGGAGCACTTTGAGGATTTGTTGAATGTGGAGAGTGAGAGCAGTGCGAGTATAAGTGGTTGGGGAATGGCTGGGAGAAGAAGAGATGAGAGGAGGGAGGAAGAGATCAGTAGGGCGGAAGTAGTGGAAGCGATGAAGAATATTAAGTTGGGAAAGGCCCCAGGAATTGATGGAGTGTGTGGTGAAATGCTGAGGTATGGGGGTGAGATTGTTGTGGAGTGGATATGGAAGTTGTGTAGATTGGCTTGGGAAGAGGGAAGGGTTCCAGAGGACTGGAATTCAGGTATAATTGTTCCTTTATACAAAGGAAAAGAGGAGAGAGAAGTATGTGGTAACCATAGGGGTATTTGCCTACTTAGTGTGACTGGTAAAATATATGGTAGAATACTCATTGAAAGGGTTAGGCATATGACAGAGGAGCTAGTTGGAGAAGTACAAGGGGGATTTAGGAAGGGAAAAAGGTGTGTAGATCAGATATTTGTTCTAAGATGTTTAGTGGAGAAGTATCTAGAGAAGAGAAGGAAAGTGTATGCTGCCTTCATGGACTTGGAGAAAGCTTATGACAGAATAGATAGGCAAGGTATGTGGAAGGTATTAAGAATATATGGAGTGGAGGGGAAATTGTTGAGTGCTGTGAAGAGTATGGACGAGGAAGCTAGGGTTACGGTGCGAGTGGATGGTGAGCTGAGTGAGTTCTTTGATCTCAATGTGGGACTGAAACAGGGTTGTGTGATGTCTCCATGGCTGTTTAATATATACATGGATGGGGTTGTAAAATAGGTGCAGGGTAGGGCAGTGGATGTGGGGGTGGCTCTAATGAATGTGGGTGAGATTTGGAAGCTTCCGGTGTTGCTGTTTGCTGATGATACAGTACTGTTGAGTGAAGATGAATGGGAGTTGCAAAGGTTTGGTGAATGAATTTGGGACAGTGTGTAGGAAGAGGAATCTGAAAGTTAATGTAAACAAAAGTAAAGTTATGGTGTTTGAGAGGAATGAAGTCACAGAGTGTGCAGTGAGGTTGGATGGTGAGGATATGGAGAATGTGAGTGCATTCAAGTACTTGGGTAGTGTGATGAGTAAGGATGGAACTTTGGGGGATGAAGTGCGTGAAAGGGTACAGCAGGGAAGGAAGGTTGTTGGTACACTGAAAGCAGTGATGAGAAATAGGGAGGTGAGTATGGAAATTATGAAGTCACTGCATGATAGTACTGTGATCCCTACCCTGACGTATGGAAGCGAGGCATGGACCTTGCAAGAGGGGAACAAGTCAAGAGTGAGAGCAGTGGAAATGAGTTGCTTGAGAGGAGGATGTGGAGTGACGTGGAGGGACAGGTTGACGAATGAAGAAATGAAGGAACTCTGTGGGGTGGATGTGGATGTGGTCGAGAAGAATAGGAGAAATACACTGAGGTGGTTTGGACATGTGAAGAGAATGGAGAATGAAAGACCGATTAAGAAGGTGTATGTAGGTGAGGTGGAGGGAGGGAGAGGGAGAGGTAGACCGAGCATGAGGTGGAGGGATGGAGCTGAGAGGTATATGAGGGAGGGGGGGTGAGTTGGGGGGAGGGTAGTCAAATGGTGGGTGACAGAGCGACTTGGAGGCGTTTTGTCTGCGGCCACCCTTTGCGGGATTAGGGCATCGGGCTATAGATAGATAGATAGATAGATTTCTATTGATATTCATTGTACTGTATATAAATCATTTCTTCATATACTGTAATTATTTTCATTTATCCTTCCCTTCATTCATTTAATCATCCATTTATTCATTTATTCATTTACGTGCTTCCAATTCTATTGATGTCCTTTTTTAAAAGAGTAGATCTCGCCCCAGTTGAATCTGATAGTGAAACAGATGGTCCTGTGTGTAATGATAGCGTAAAGTATCTTCGTAGTGGCAGATCTTATAGTAAGCATGCCATAAGTTCCCTAACTACTACTGTTACGAGTACTCCTACTACTCCTGCCACACCTACTACCACCTATATTGACGCTACTATCGCAATCCTTAATCCAGATATATCGACACCAGATACTCTATCATCTTCCCCAACTGATTCTCTTGAAGTCACACAACCTTCTCCACAGCCACTATCCTTGCCTTCTACTACACGTACACCACCACTAACCACGATACACACCACTACCGCTACCACAGTTCCTTCTCACGCACCGTCTCAGCCTACTACTGTGCCTGCTTCCTCACCTTCGCAGCCTCACTCTCTTCCTACGATGCCGAATCAGGATCCCCCACCTCCCCAGTCCAAATATTTGGACGATACTAACCTACCCAAATTTACGGGAGATGACAGTACAGTTTCCATCTATGACATCCTCAGAGAGGTCGAAACAGACATTCGTAATCAGCAAATCACAACTGAACCCTTAAAAGTTTCTTATCTAAAGGCTCCACTACACCAAGGCAGGTCACTAATAGGAGCTCCTATTTGTGCAGGGCACTTCGAAGATTGTGAGACATTTGATGCCTGTTGCCAACAATTAATTCAGCTTTGTTGTCAACATTCCAATGCCGCATCTCTCATTGGGTTGACAAACCTTCTTAAGCAAATGGAGGAGGATATGAAAATATCTCCCCAACATGCAAAGGTAATTCAAGCAGCCGCTACGATGAAGACGACGACTTCTGAGATGCGCCAATTGTTCTGTGGTACTCAATGGGTAACCGAAGTTAATGGAGACCTTATGGTTTCACTAAACAAATTTGGAGATTTGTGGGGTTACCTAAGATTTATTAACTGGCTTACAGACCATCAGAGAGAAACAGCACTACAGATTGGCTTTAACCCTGGTGACAAAATAGTTAACATCTCAAAGGCCATAGTAGAAAGATTGGGATCAAACTTCACTTGCCAGGCCAGTACTCACACCTCAGCATCTCACTCCGCGGGTAGTACTGAGAGAGGACTGCACACCACCACTACTTCATTGGATTCCTCACGTTCGCGGTCAACTATAAAAAGCAAACCTAGCAATCGGTCTCACTCTCAGCACTGATCACCGTCTAGCAGTCGTGACAAATCCTCGATCGTGTGCTGGCACTGTGGTAATGTTGGTCATCGAGAGTCTAGTTGTACACGCAAACAAAGATGATTTCGCTCATGGGAACGGCAGCGCTCACCTTCGCAATACTGTCGTCTTACATGCAAATATCACAAGAATAGTACAACTCACTCCACTGACGAGTGTCGTTACCTTAAGAGCCATCAGTCGGGGGAAGAGAAGCACTCGGATCAGAAAAATGTAACCTAATAGCGAAAGATCTGTCAGTGTCTGAAAGTAATGTAACAGAATATCAACTCCCCATTTGCCAGGTGGGATCCAAAACTTCTTTAGACCTAGTCATTCTAGGATGGAGTGAAGGGGTATAAAACTCTTTTTTCATGGACACCGGATCTATGGTAAATTTGACTTCTGATTCCTCTCTAAATCACATTAGGGGAACAACTAAAAGGGTTGGGTTTCTTGAACCTCCTGACATTCGCCTATGCGGTGTAGATGGCTCAGAATTTCAGGTCAAATGAAAGATCACTTTAGAAGTAAAATTTGATAAAGCCTTAAAACCCTTCGATGACAAATTTCACTTAACAAATGATCTTAATTATCCAGCGGATATTCTCATTGGCCTTCTGACAGTGGCTCAGCAATCAATTGCCCTCTTACCGGCTTGTCATAGCATAGATTTCAATGGGTTCCCGATATCTAGCATGGAATATCCACGTCCGGTACTCTCCCAAATAAACTCAGTTATTCACTCTCACATGATTCCACCATTACCCGGGAGTAAAGAGGTAAACACACCACTACCTGAACAGCCATATTTACTGACATCTAGTACTACATCATCTGAGCATTTACCGGTGGATACACCCTCTGAGCATTCAGCTGTGGATCATATCAATCCCTCTAACAGTGGCACATTTGCCGACTCAGACACGTCTCATTTAACTACCTCACATAGCGAGAATGATGTTTTACAACACGCAGAGACAAGGCGTGCAGTAACAAATCAGTGCACAATTTTGTTGCTGCATAAATTTACCAAAGTCTCTGTTCGTGTTGTGTGCGAAAGAAGGTGTGGATGTACTAACCTTACCTGAGACGTGTTGTGTGAATGGCTAAGCTTATGAGTCGGCATTGTGTACGGTGCTGGAGGATAACTTACGCTACTTGTATCTAACCAACACTACTAATGCTCCACTTAAGCTGCATACAGGGACACAGATTGGTGATTTCTTGGTATACCCAGTGGCCGTACATGTGTGCCAAAATTTCCCACTCTCTGTTGCAGATGTGTGCTCAGTGACTCAGTTCACCAACATTCTGTCTAATCTTGAATCTCATATGAAACAGAGTGATCACCCAGAATACAGAAGTCAATTGCTTAATCTCCTGTGAGACTATTGTGATGTAGCCCTACCCGGTGAGAACATGGGCAAAACAAACTTAGTCCAGTACCAAATTACGTTACAGCCTGGAGCTCAGCCAGTATATATACCTGCCTACCATTTACCACATAGCATACGCCAACAGGCTGATCGTCTTATTTGGGACATGTTGGACAACAAGGTCATTGAACACTCTGATAGTCCGTTGAACAGCCCACTATTTCTCGTTTCAAAGAAACGAGGTGAGTTACGACCAGTGATAGATTACAGATGCATGAATGAGCTGACTCTCCCGGACAGATTTCCAATTCCTGTATTCACTAATTTGCTGGAATCCATAGGAGAAATCAATTGTGTTTTCTTCTCCCTAGATCTTTTGAGTGGCTACTGGCAAGTAGAAATGGAGGAATCATCTCGTCCTATCACTGCCTTCAGCACCATATCCGGGCATTACCAATTCCATAGACTTCCAGTCGGCTTGAGAAATGCACCATCGGCGTTCATGAGGCTAATTCATACAGTTTTCACCGGCATGATAGGTCACTCAGTCTTTGCTTATCTAGACGATGTCATAATTGCTGGTCACTCAGTAGAGGAACACTTAGAAAAACTGGCTGAAGTATTCACAAGACTCAAACAAGCTGGACTTAAAATCAAACTGTCAAAGTGTCACTTCTTACGTAAGAAACTCCAATTCCTAGGACATGTTGTCAATGCTCACGGAATTCATGCATCAGATGACAAGGTCAGAGCCATAACAACCTTCCTTACTCCAACCAACATCGATGCAGTATGCAGTTTCCTTGGTCGTAGTGGCTATTATTGTCGTTTTATTAACCCGTCACGTCCCGAGGTTTTCCGTACCTATGACATCCCCCAGTCCCGAGCCCTTTTGGAAATTTTTTTTTTTTTGCTAAAACTTCCGCTTAGGTCGAGAAACGAAGGAAAATCACAAAGAGAGTGGTTCCCGCGGTCTATAAGTGGTCCGTACAGGTGCGGTTCCCCCCCGCAGGTATGGTGTTCTCTAATGGGCTGGATATGCGTTTACGTTTTCTATGGTAAGGAATAATGGGAGAAACAACACACAACGCCTCTATATTTATTGAATTTGAACTAATAAACAATAACAGTAACAATATAACGGATTTCAGACACATATATATGAAAAATAAGCATTGTACCATCGCGCGAGCATAGCGAGTTTAGTCCGAGTCGTAACATGCTATATGCTAAGTGTCTGGTAGGAGTCAACCTATCTTTTTTTTTTACTTGTATACTTCTGTTTCAATGACATTTTACCAATTACAACTGTTTGTAAGTGTTTTCAGATGTTTTCATTCATTATGATGACATGCAGCATAAGTATAGCGCACATCAGCTTAGTAAGCGCACTCGCTATGACTCGTATTTCAACATACCAAATTGTTTTATCACTTTCCAATTATTTTCCCCTTTACATAGAACCTTTCCCCCACCACTGTAAAGGTTTTCAATTATTTTCATTCATTACGAGGGCATTTAGCGATATGCTAGCGCATATTCACGTAGCAACCACGATCTCAAACACTCCTGTTTCAGCATCTACTTTATTTATTCACTCCACTTATAATTTCCCACTTACATTACACACGTTTACACCCCTATAATGCACTGTACATACTTACTGCCATTATTTATTCAAGTGAGCGTGAGAATATCGCCTGAAAATACCCTCGCAAGGAATGTTTCGACAAACATAATACTCACACACTTATATACTAATTCACTCACACACTTATATACTAATTATTCACTTTATCACTTGCTGACTTTTATTTTGACTAATACGTGCCTTATTCATTCAACTGAGCGTCAGGAAATCGCATCTCTATACACACGCTATGAATATTTGACTTAGAATATATATCATCACATACAATAATTTGAACTTATATTATACCCGTAAGAATGTCCCATAATAATAATTATATAATTACGGGCCGTATTTATTGCACTGAGCGACAGAATATCGCATCATAAAACCCTCGCTATGTAAGTTTCAACTTAGGGCAGATTTATATACTTACATACAATGTTTTCACTTATGTTCTACCCGTATGCACTTTATACTAATATTTGGAGATCGACATGACTGATAATTTCACTGAGCGTCTGTCTGTCGCATTTACCTCATAATTTCAGCGTCCTTTCGCATTCACACCATACTAAAATTGCATCAACGTGTGATATTCACTAAAACATGGGTGAATACAGAGACCCACGTCACACTGCACGCACTCATAGCGGGTGTCCTTCCTCTGTGTCGTGAGTCTCACCTGGGAATTACTGCACACGTGACACCTGCGTTGGGGCCTAGGTCTGTTTGGCTGGGGAGGGATAGGAGTGGGGAAATGGCGGCCGGATATTCTCTGGGGAGTTTGGGCAATATGGGCAGTGCGGGTGCGATGTTCGGGCATTTCAACAGCATACTTTGCAAAGATTTCTCTTGTGAGCTCCCTCACAAACCTTCAGATGTTTCCTGAACTCCTGTGGTCATGGCGTGAAGGTGGTGGCAATTCAGAGCAGTGATATCTAGCAAGTGAAAGAACAGTTTTTTATACCACTTCATCGTGGTCCAGGCACACTCTACCGTCGATATCATGGAGTCTGACTGGTCCATGAGGCACATGTTTGTATTGTAATCCATAACACACTCAGGTTTCCAAACACGACGCCTGCTCTCGCTACGGTAATCTACTGAATCAGTACGGTGCATCAAGGGGCGGTGAACCGTGGACAAGAGGCTTACTTCTCTGTTGTGGTTCCACATTGTTGCAAGAATGTTGTTGGCTTTGAAGAAGACAACCTCATTCCTTGCAAGTTTCCGCCCTACCTTGGCCATGTGACGCCGGTTCACCTTTAAGGTTCCACAGACTCCCGTTTCATGTGTGTGAAGATAACGAGCGAGAAGAGGGCTAGTGTACCAATTGTCGAGGTAGAGAACGTGACCACGATGAAGGTAGTCTTCTATCATCGTCTTTACCACTGCTCCCGACAGTCCAATACTTCGATCTTCTATTATGTCTGTCTGTGCACCGGTGTACAAGACTATGTCTTGCACGTATCCAGTCCTACAGTCACACATAACAAAGATTTTGAACCCAAAACGGTGCCTTTTGCTGGGTATATACTGTCTGAATGAAATATTGCCTCTCCACAACACGAGACTCTCGTCTATGACGAGGTCTCTATAGGGATAGAATGAGGAACGAAAGGTTTGCCTGAGGTGATCAAAGACCAACCGAATTCGCCTCATTTTATCAGTGTTGTTGCATTTGCAGGGTCATGAGCATCATAGAAATGGAGGCGACTTAGAATTTGTTGAAACCGATTACGGCTCATCACTTGACCAAATATGGGGGTAAACATGACAGGGTCCCTAGTCCAGTAAGCAGGAATTCTATTCTTTCTTATAATACCCATCAAAAGGACCAGGGCAAAAAATAAGAACATTTCTGGAAGGGAGACAGGGTAATCATAGATCATAGAATGCCTACTCCTTGTTCCCAATCTTTCACTCTCTAGGCGCTGGGCGCTTGCAAACAGGTTTGTTTGGTATACAATCTGATCAACAAATGTCTCACTGAAAAACAGGTGGAAAAAATCCAACCTGGTGGAATTACGGTCAATTCCTGGTGCAATGCAGCCAGATCGCCCCTGCTCAGTGAAGGGGTGAATGAGGGGAGAAAAATCACTCCCATCCTCCCAATCCCACGACACAAATCCCTCGTCCCCATCAGCCCCATCACCGCCTTCGTTTGGGTGGGGAGGAGATCCTGGTTGGGGAGGTTGGGGAGAAGGAGTGCGGAGGGCTTCCCCACTGTCACTCCTCTTCCCTTTGCCTT
Source organism: Coenobita brevimanus (assembly GCF_032717465.1). Lineage (NCBI taxonomy): Eukaryota > Metazoa > Arthropoda > Malacostraca > Decapoda > Coenobitidae > Coenobita > Coenobita brevimanus. Next base: position 14,010,419 of record NC_136991.1, read on the forward strand.
TACCCTTTCCCTTTCCCTTACCCTTACGGCCTTGAGGAACATTAGGGGGCTGTGGGGATGAAATAGGGGAATATTGGGGAGCAGAAGACGTGCTGGGGAGTGGTTCCTCCCCACCTTCCCCCTCCATTACAACACCACGTGCTCTCTCATGCAACTTAGCTCGACCACGTGTTAGGGGATATTGGGGAGCATAAGACGTGCTTTAGAGTGGTTCCTCCCCACCTTCCCCCTCCCTCACAACCCCACGTGATAAGGAACGCTCCGCACTGGCCCACGTGATCCACTACGCCGCCTCACACTACGTAGGGAGAGCAATGACTCACTCACATCACTGTCACTTTCCCTAATCCTCCCTGGACTTTCCCTTTCACTCCCCACTCCCTCCACTTGACTTCCTAGCTCCCCAAACAGAATGCTAGGCCCATACCTGCTCATACGACGTGGTGTGCGCTCTGGGCCACGATGTGTAATCACCTCCCATCCATACCACGTGGCAGCACGTCCCACGGCTCCGTTCTCGCCCTCGTCCTCGAATTCTGGTTCCAAATCACGCTGGGGATAGGGATAGGATATAGCACGTGCCTTCTTTGCCTCCTGCTCCTCTCTAGCAGCACGGTAAGTCATGTACTGCCGCTTCCTGGGAGACGGAACTTCCTCGTCACTGCTGGTGGTTTCTTCCTCCTCTGGCTGAACATAATCCTTGTCCATATCCTCGTCGTCCAGTGGGGAATCACTGTCGCCGGTAAAGGTGTCCAGGGCGACTTGAATTTTGCTGTCTGAGAGACCTCTCTTAGCCATGTCTGAGCAGGACCGTGGCTACCAGGTGAGTGGACGAGTGGTGGGCTAGCGCGGGTCGCGCGGGGTCGCCGAGTGTCCCCGCCTGGTGGCAGGTAGGGGAAGGTCATGCGAGGGTACGTACCACAAATCAAGGGCGAAATTTGAAAATTGTCGAAATTATGCAAATTGCAATTGCACGACGTACTGGTATGTCACCGGGACTGGCAAATGCAAATCGTTGCAACGTACCCATACGGTGACAGGACGGGGCGGGTTAAAGGGTACGCCCAGATAGCTGTGCCGTTAACAAAACTGCTAAAGAACGATGCGCCTTTTGTATAGGCTGATGAACAAGCAACCGCATTTACAACAATGAAAAATGCCCTGGCACAAGTCCTGGTTTTGGCATTCCCTGATTATTCAAAACCATTTCTTCTCAGTACTGATGCTTCCAGAGTAGGCATAGATGCCATTTTCATGCAAAATGACTCCGAAGGAATGAAATGTGTCATTGCCTATGCCAGCCGTTTGTTAAACTCTGCAGAAAAGAATTACAGTGTAACTCATTGGGAAGCTCTAGCCATGGTCTTGTCTCTTAAACATTTCTGCGACATCATCTGCGGTCATCCTGTTCACATCCAAACAGACCATCTTCCCTAATGTGACCTGTTTTGGGGATGTAACCTTACCGGTCGACTTGCACGTTTACCAATCACTGTGAATGACTATTATCCGACATTTGAATACGTTCCTGGAAAGTCCAGTGTCGCAGCCGATGCCCTTTTGCGGCATGTAGCCACAGTCTCAACTGGTTGTGTTGTAAACTTAGCCTTCAGTTGTGACACACTCCATGGGTTCCAGCGCGTGAAGCCTATATGATCACAGGTTATATATTTTCTAGAGTCAGGCTATGATTCTTTCTTGCCCAAGTTACCAGTCCCTGTATCTGATTTCTTCCTCAACAATGAAATGTTCTATAAACATTCAGTACTGAAAGGTATACATGGAGAGTAATGCGGAGGATGGATGGTGAACTTGTTGAACGAAAAGCAATGATAGACTACGTGTGTGTGGATGAGCGAATGAGAAGACAAGTGTTGGATGCAAGAGTGTGGAGAGGGTGCGGGAATGGAGTCCCGGACCATCACTTAATGATGGCCAATGTAAAGCTGCAAAGAAAAAGGTTGAAGAGATGAAGGAGAAGACATAAGGAAACAGCTCATGTGAGAAGAGTGGAGAAATTGCAAGATAGTGAGAAAATGGCAGAGTATAAGAGCATAATGGAAGAAAGGTTGGGAAGTATGAGTTAGAGCAGATGGAAGGGGTGGAAGACGTATGTAAGATATTCACGGAAGAGATAGGTGCAGCGTGTGAGGTGGTTTGTGGAGTGAGGAGGAAATGCAAGGGTGTGCAAGGGACAGCATGGTGGAATGATGAGGTGAAACGAGCTGTGGGAAAAAAGAAGAAGGCACAATAGTGAATGGCTAGCGAGCAGAGGTAGGGGAAAAGATGACAGAGAGAAAAGAGAGGTATATGTGAACAGGAGAAGGGAGGTGAAGAAACTGGTGAAGGAGAATAAGAAGAAAGTGGATGAAGAATTTGGGAGGAATCTGAGGGTGAAATGGAGGGAGAGTAAGAAATTGTTTTGGAAGGAGGTAAAGAAAGAATGGCAGTGTGAATGGGGAAATAGTAGGGGTGTGAAAGATAGGAATAATAAAATGTTGATGGAGAAGAGAAAGAAATTAAGGAGATGGAAGGAGCACTTTGAGGATTTGCTGAATGTAGAGAGTGAGAGCAGTGCGAGTATAAGTGGTTGGGGAATGGTTGGGAAAGAAGAGATGAGTGGAAGGAGGATGAGATCAGTAGGCGGAAGTAGTGGAAGCAATGAAGAAGATCAAGATGGGAAAGACCCCAGGAATTCATGAAGTGTGTGGTGAAATGCTGAGGTATGGAGGTGAGATTGTTGTAGAGTGGATATGGAAGTTGTGTAGATTGGCTTGGGAAGAAGGAAGGGTTCCAGAGGACTGGAAATCAGGTATAATTGTTCCTTTATACAAAGGAAAAGGGGAGAGAGAAGTATATGGTAACCATAGGGGTGTTTGCCTTCTTAGTGTGACTGGAAAAATATATGGTAGAATACTCATTGATAGGGTTAGGCATATGACAGAGGAGCTAGTTGGAGAAGAACAAGGGGGATTTAGGAAGGGAAAAATGTATGTAGATCAGATATTTGTTCTAAGATGTTTAGTGGAGAAGTATCAAGAAAAGGAAAAGAAAGTGTATGCTGCCTTCATGAACTTGGAGAAAGCTTATGACAGAATAGATAGGCAAGGTATGTGGAAGGTATTAAGAATATATGGAGTGGAGGGGAAATAGTTGAGTGCTGTGAAGAGTATGTACGATGGAGCTAGGGTTACGGTGCGAGTGGATGGTGAGCTGAGTGAGTTCTTTGATCTCAATGTGGGACTGAAACAGGGTTGTGTGATGTCTCCATGGCTGTTTAATATATACATGGATGGGGTTGTAAAAGAGGTGCAAGGTAGGACAGTGGATGTGAGGGTGGCTCCAATAAATGAGGGTGAGATTTGCAAGATTCCAGTGTTGCTGTTTGCTGATGTTACAGTATTGTTGAGTGAAGATGAATGGGAGTTGCAAGGTTTGGTGAATGAATTTGGGACAGTGTGTAGGAAGAAGAATCTGAAAGTTAATGTAAACAAGAGTAATGTTATGGTGTTTGAGAGAAATGAAGTTACAGGATGTACAGTGAGGTTGGATGGTGAGGATATGGAGAATGTGAGTGCATTTAAGTACTTGGGTAGTGTGATGAGTAAGGATGGAACGTTGGGGGATGAAATGCGTGAAAGGGTACAGCAGGAAAGGAAGGTTGTTGGTTCACTGAAAGCAGTGATGAGAAATAGGGAGGTGAGTATGGAAGTTAAGAAGTCACTGCATGATAGTACTGTGATCCCTACCCTGACGTATGGAAGCGAGGCATGGACCTTGCAAGAGGGGAACAAGTCAAGAGTGAGAGCAGTCGAAATGAGTTACTTGAGAGGAGCATGTGGAGTGACATGAAGGGACAGGCTGACGAATGAAGAAATGAAGGAATGTTGTGAGATGGATGTGGATGTGGTTGAGAAGATTAGGAGAAATACACTGAGGTGGTTTGGACATGTGGAGAGAATGGAGAATGAAAGACTGACAAAGAGGGTGTATGTAGGTGAGGTGGAGAGAGGGAGAGGGAGGGGTAGACCGAGGATGAAGTGGAGGGATGGAGTTGAGAGGTAGATGACTTAGGGGGGAGTGAGTTGGGGGGAGGTTAGTCAAATGGTTTGGTGACAGAGCGACCTGGAGGCGTTTTGTCTGTGGCCACCCTTTGCGGGATTTGGGCTTCGGGCTATAGATAGATAGATAGACTGAAAGGTAATAACATACCTCATTGTGAAGTTAAGCAACTAGTCATGCCAACAGACTTAATTCCTGCTGCTCTTCATTTAATCCACGACACCCCTCATGCATCACACCCTGACAAAGACAGAAGCTTACGGGAAGCACGTCTGTCATATTATTGGCCCACAATGCGAAAGGATATAGAAGCGCACTGCGATGGATGTTTATCGTGTGCCCATCATAAGGAAACAACATGTCAGCCTGCTCCTATATTGCAGTACCTAGTACCGTCAAAGCCTTGGCAAACTCTCTCTCTTGATCTTCTGAAGCTGCCTCGTACAGAATCTGGCTTCGTCTACCTATTAGTGAAAGTCAATCATTTCTCTAGATTTATTATCTTAGCCCCATTGTGGGACAAATCTGCTGATGCAGTGGCACGTGCCTTTCTTAATTCAGTAATTTGCCATTTCACAACACCAGAAGTAATTTTAAGTGATAACAGGTCAGAGTTCAATAATTCAGTGCTGGAAGAAATTTGTCTTTAATACAGAATTAGGAAATGCAACATAGTGGCCCATCATCCAGCCTCGAATGGCCTAGTAGAGTTCCAGAATAGGAAGATATTGGAGAGTCTGCATCACATAGTGGGATATCAGACTTCCACTGGGACTAGTGGATCCTGCACGTAGCTCCTTCAATTAATTCATCCATTAATAAGTCAGTTGGTGAAACACCATTCTTTGTCATCTATGGCTTTGACAAAAGACTACCTTATTCATTGTTGCAATCCAGACCTGATCCGATCTACAACTATGATGACTATGTACAAGTCCACTTGTCCAACTTCCAGAAAATTCATAAATATGTTCAGGATAATCTGGCCCTTACAAATGCAGAAATGATACATAACCAACATGCCGCTGCCTCAGATGTTACCATCCAAGTAGGTGACTTAGTTTTTGCCCTAGATCATGACCAAGATTCATAACTGGATAGTAAATTCTTGGGTCCCTTCTGTGTCATATCTCGTAAGAGGAATAAATTCGAAATAAAAGATCCATACAAGGCAGAGACAAAATGGGTGCATGCAGATGATCTAAAACGTGCATCGAAGCACATAGTCTTGGAGGAGCCACTGGGAGAGGCCACATCTCCTCAACAAGGAAATGCTTCTTTTTCAAGTCCTGCTTCTGACACTTCTACTCCACCTTCCCCTGCTACTGATAACTATCGTGAGAAATTGCGTTCTGCCACTAAGTCCCCTGCATAATGCCATCATCTCACACTCTTGCCATCCTCTGCATTAACGTCACCTCTAACATCAACTAATTTTATAGGAAAGATGTTGTGTGTTTACGTGCTGGCAGTGCTGGCATTGGTCGGGTCTGGATTGGGTGAGGACGATGGTGTTGTACGGCCTGGGGCCTCGGTTGGCGCAGGAGGCAAGGTAATGATGGTGAAGGATGTAGTCTCCTTGCGCTACGACCTAGAGCCGATGGCCACCATGACCATCGCCCTTCCTGACTTTGCATGTCAGCTAGATGACCTACAGGGACTCTTGTCAGGTATTAATTAAAGACAAACATCCTACAGATACATTTTGGTACCCACTCTACCTACCAATCTGCTGGAAACTGGAGTATGTTCATTACCAGTTCAACCATCTCCCAGATTCCTTCCCTAATCAAACACATGTGGGCCGTTCACGAGTGAAACGTGGACTCTTTGATCTTGGAGGAGAAATTATGAGCGGATTATTTGGTGCAGCGACTACCCGTGACCTTTCTGGATTTAAGGAAGACTTGGTTCAATTAGAAAATGCTTTACAATCACATGAAAAGGTAATAAGTGTTCAACATTCTATGCTACAAGAGATCACACACCATTTACATGATGTTACAGACACGTTAAGTAATTTTACCGGAATTCTTAAGCATGAAGTGTCGAAGGTAAATATTGTATCATATTTGCTCTATGTCAGACTACATGTAGATAATTTGCAAGGTTCTGTGGACTCTCTTGTCTCCCAAGTATCTAGCTTAATTCGTATTCTAGTCAATGCTGTCGATGGTCGTGTCACCCCATATTTAGTACCTATCTCTGACCTTTGCTCTACATTGGAATGGGCTCACTCTACTTTCGACTTGTCTCCTGTGATTTCATTTTCTTCTTTAGAATACTACTACCCCAATAACTGAGGTCACATTCCTTACTAAAGATATAATTGTTCATATCCCTCATCGTTCTTCTATCGTATTCGACCTCTTTCACATCATTCCCTTTCTCTTTTGGTACAATAATTCCCTGGTACAAGTCTCTGTCTCTTCAGAGTACTTCCTTCTCTCCCATGATCATCTCTATATTGCCTTCACTTCCTCCAGTGACCTTGACAGATGTGCTTTTCTTACACCAAACTCTCGAGTTTGTGCTGCATACCTCCTAACAATCTTTCCTGGCAGAGTTGCTCCTTGCGAATCTGCCTTAGTCTGTAACTTCTCAGTACAACCTGTCTGTACCTTTGTTCCGGCCCCCAAGCTCCAAGTGCACCATGCTTGTCTGAATCACATCCGCTATTTCTTCTTTAGTGTCTCAACTCCTGTCAGTCTTATTTGTCCAGGAACTCCTGTCCGCTCACTATCCGCAGTTGGTTCGTATAAGGCACTTGATTACTGTACAGTAAAGTCTGAATCAGTAATAGCCCACCCTACATATTATCACATCGCACTTCGCTCCCACAAATATGACATCTTTAACCCCTGTACCGCAGGCTTGTTTACCAATGACTTGCGTGTCCCGCGGGGTTATTTGGGCTCCAACAGACTCTCAAAAAATATTTGCCAAAAATCAGTTATTAGTCCTAGAATAATAAAATTACATATGCTTATGGCACATACCTTCAGCTTTCACCTGGAATGATTGTTGAGCCTTCGTCTGTTACCGTAGGACTTGTGGAGACCTCTGAAGTAGGGTAACGAAGTCTCCACTTTACACTTCCCGACAACCCGTAATATGATTACCACAGCCAGATTCAAACACTATAAACACTATTCTACAATTTTCAAGTAGTTTGGGATCCATACTAAAAAAAAAAAACACTGTGAAAGCAATGGAAATTATGAGCACGTCTGATCGTCACACTTGCGCTAGTTCGCTCTAGGCACTCTGTCATTTATTATTCATAAAACCCCTCACACTTAATATTTCTATTACTATATCACACTTATATATATCTGGAGTCTTTCTCCATAACTTTCCTTCAGTCGTATTAGTTTATTGTCACTGAAGTCATTAAATTTTTCAGTCAGTAAAATACGTAGAGAGCCACGGATTCACTCTCACTGTTATAACATAAATTATTTGTACTCATATTCTTATATTACTAATTACTTACATTACTATTTACATTTTCTATTCTATTTTCAATATTTACCCTGCTATTTTACTTGCACTATGTTATTCACTGTCACTTTCAGTAAGATAAAACTATAATACACTGTTCAATCACATGAACTGAACATCCATTGCTTTCACCTGCTATTTACACATTATTTGCACATTATTTCCAAATAATTCTGCTTCCACACTTACACTGTTAGAACTGCTTCTGGCTGTGGTAATCGAAGAAGCAGGTAACACAGAGGGGAACCTGGCACTCAGCGCACTGCCAAGAGGTGCGTTTATGCTCAGGTGTGCGGCGTGTGGTATGCGCACATACCTGACACCTGCGAATCGCAGCCTTCCTTTTCCCTGTGGCAGGCATTAGCTCAAGTCTGTGCCGATCCATATACGCCCTCTGCTCAAGTCGGTCGGGAAGTGTTACTGGATGGCACCTTGGAGTTGCTGCTTTCTCCCTACCATATCTTTCCAGCAGCTGCTGTACACAAGTCCTGGTGAACAACCTCAGGGAGAAGGACTTGGGTGGCTTTACCTTCATCTTGTACAGGATGAAGGCGTTCAGCATCGTCATATCTATGAGATGCAGAAAAACTTTCCTGTACCACCTAGTGTTCTTCCTGAGGCAGTCGATCTCACCAATCATCATGTCGGACTTGTCCACCAGCTGCATGTTGATATTATAGTCCAACACAGCATCAGGTTTCATCACAGGTTCGCCTGTCCTACGGTCGACCTTCCCACTGTCTCTCATCTCCCCCTTATGTACGGTGGTGAGCATGTGCACAACTCTCTTGTCATGCCACCGTATTGCCAGCATCTTCTCACACTTGCATAGGTGCACGTCTCCTCGCTGCGAGGTTCCCGCCTCTGGGAATTTGGGTAAGTTGGCACGATTACTTTTCAGAGAGCCGCAGGAGCCAATGCCGTGCTCAGAAAGGTATTTGGCAAGTTTCGGTGCTGTATAGTAGTTGTCTGTATACAGCACATGATTCCCACCAAAATACTTTTCTAGGAGCACTTTCACTACACAGCCTGAGAAGCCAAGGGGGTGTGTTTTATCGAGATCGACAGTGCTGGCTGAATATATGACGAAGTCAAGGATGTACCCCGTCTTACAGTCGCACAGTACAAAGAACTTAATTCCAAAGCGATGGCGTTTGCTTGGAATGTACTGAACAAACCGAAGACGTCGTCTGAACAAAACCAAGGATTCATCAATGACAACCTTCTGAAATGGGTGGAAGAATGACATGAACTTATCCTTCATTCTGCTCAGAATCTCCCGGATCTTCCAGAGTGGGTCGGTTTGGGAAGGTACATCGTTGTCGGCAAAGTGCAGGTTTCCCATGATGTTCCGGAAGCGATCTCTGGCCATGTACTTATTGAAGGTGGGTGAGGGTAGTAAGGGGTCCATGGACCAGTATTTTTCCAACTCATGCTTCTTGGAGTGTGGCATGAGAAGCATGAGGGCGAAGAACACATACAGCTCCTGCACTCCCAGCATGGACCACTGTTGCATCTTGGCTGCACCTGTACCACTAGCAGCACGTTGTGATTCATACCTGTTGGTCTCATCACATATGTGCTGCATGACTTCGTCATCTAGGAAGGCCAAAAGGTAGTCAACACACTCAGCATTTTCGTCCATAGTGAAGGCAGGCTGAACTCCCGAGGAGCTCTCATCGAAAACAAGATTTTCGGGGACAAAATATGACCCTTCCATCCACGCAAAGGCGTCCAGGATTCCCTGTCGTGGCGGTGTAGGGCGGGTGGTGGTGGTGGTGGTGGAGGTTGGCTGTGAGGGAGGCTTATCTCTGTCAAGGTCACTCTCACTGACCCTAGGTTGCCGTACAGCACTAGCAGCCCTTACCCTACTAGCTACACTACTTTTCACTCTCTTAGATCTACCTCTACCTCTACGGGCTGCCTTCACTGTTGATGCTGGTGGTGACTCCGACGACGAAGACTCCGGAGATAACTCAGCCGACAATGATGACGAGATGAGTAAAGCGGGGTTTGGGGAACGGGGAGGTGAATGCACTCGTGACTCATGGCGGGCTGGGTCACGTGGGGGCATTGTTCTGGGGCTAACACGCCGCCTTTTCACTCCCTTCCCAAATTCTTGTCCTTTCTGCACTAAAGGCTCCTTTCCCTTGGAGCTAGACACTGATTCACTTATTGAAGCACTCGTCGCTGTTTCTGGCGCGATAACCTCACCCGGCTCATCACACGATTCACCCGAATCGTCATAGTCACTGTCCATCATTATCATGGACAATTCTGCCAGTTCTCGTGCCACTGCAGAGTCACTGAGGCCTTTCCTGCTTGCCTCGCCACTTTTCTTTGGAGTAGAGGTCACGGGGCCCTTTGCAATGGGCGCAGAAGCGGCAGGAATGGCAGGGCGCGAGTGCGACATGTTTTCTCTACAGCGGAGGACAAGGAACTAAATGCCGCGGCTTATCTGAGAAGGGAAGGATTGACAATGACACTTTAGGCTGACTGCTGCTAACTTACAGGCTAATTTTTTATAGGTAGAAAATCTCGGCAATAAATAAAGAAATAGGTAGTTCCAGGTGAATGTAAATGTCAGTTAGGATTCTCCCTTCCTTTCTGATATATATTTTTATTACAGACATCGATTACAAGGCATAAATCAAAGGGGAAATTACCGTGGAAATGTAGCGAATGAATGCACGTGAGGTTTTGTCAGGTGATAATTAGCCAATTTCTGGAGTATAACACTATCACTTACCTGTGTTTTTTTTTGGTATATATTATTTGGTATAAATATAGGGCATAGGGCTTATTTCAATGGATGAAATCTGTGGAAAAATCAGGGGGAAATTTCCATAGCGCAGTGCGGCGTGGGAGGTGAGAGAAGAGGGTAATAGAGGGCAGGTAGGGAGGGGAGTCACGAAGGGGGTAAAATCGCTAAAATGTCAACAATGGATGGGAGTACAGATGAGATTAGGAGTGCTGACTAGTGTTGGACATTGGCAGTACTGATAGATGATACAAGCCACCACTTGAGAGCCCGGGATAATTCAAAATAACACAGAATCACAAAAGTGACGCCCCGCGGTATGATCCATTGTGGCCGAGCGTCACGAAAGTGACGCCCCACGGTTAAGGGGTTAAACCCATTAATACTACCTTTCATATACCAACAGACAATCTTTCCATCACATCAGACAACCTACGTATGTTGAACTTTCTAAATCAGTCTTATTTCCTTATGAACCAGTTGTCTTCAGCCTTTAACCGCTCCTGGGTACATCCAGTCATTGTATTTCCTCCAGTGGTACTTTGTCTTATTGAATTTTTTGTTTCTATATGTATCCTATACTGTTGTGTCAAGCGAATGGACAAAAGACTGCACGAGATTCGTGTTGCAACAAAGTTAGTGCGATAACCAAGAGACCTGGAAACTGGTAGCTCTAAGTGACACTCATTATGACTGATGATGTGAAGATTATACTGAAGCAAAAAAAAATCCCTGTGGAAAAATTGAAAGTTGAACTAATTGAAACAAATGTAATAATATCAATATAATAACTACACAGTGAGGCAACGACATCAAAATTAGTAAAATACAAATATAATAGGAGAAATGAATGTATGATCACCCTCAAACAGTGCCCTCTATGTAAGATAAACTTTAGTGTATTTAATGGTGTATTCAGTTGCTATATGTTGCTTACCATATATATATATATATATATTATTCATTTCAATATTTGATCAAACCTATATATGTATACTATCACTACGCTTTTCATGTACTACTTGCTTAGTTAATTTGCAGCCTAAACCATGATAGCACGATTGTTCATTGTTTACATTCCATCTCTCTATAGCCCGACGCCCTAATCCCGCAAAGGGTGGCCGCAGACAAAACGCCTACAAGTCACTCTATCACCCACCATTTGACTAACCTCCCCCCAACTCACTGCCCCCTCCCTCATATACCTCTCAACTCCATTCCTCCACCTCATCCTCAGTCTACCCCTCCCTCTCCCTCCCTCCACCTCACCTACATACACCCTCTTAGTCTTTCATTCTCCATTCTCCACATGTCCAAACCACCTCATTGTATTTCTCCTAATCTTCTCAACCACATCCACCCCACAACGTTCCTTCACTTCTTCATTCGACAACCTGTCCCACCATGTCACTCCACATGCTCCTCTCAAGTAACTCATTTCCACTGCTCTCACTCTTGAAATGTTCCCGTCTTGCAAGGTCCACGCCTCGCTTCCATACATGAGAGTAGGGATCACAATATTATCATGCAGTGACTTCTTAACTTCCATACTCACCTCCCTATTTCTCATCATTGCTTTCAGTGAACCAACAACCTTCTTTCCCTGCTGTACCCTTTCACGCACTTAATCCCCCAACGTTCCATCCTTACTCATCACACTATCCAAGTACTTGAATGCACTCACATTCTCCATATCCTCACCATCCAACCTCACTGTACATTCTGTGACTTCATTCCTCTCAAACACCACAACTTTACTCTTGTTTACATTAACTTTCAGATTCCTTTTCCTACACACTGTCCCAAATTCATTCACCAAACCTTGCAACTCCCATTCATCTTCACTCAACAATATCATCAGCAAACAGCAACACTGGAATCTTCCAAATCTCACCCTCATTCATTAGAGCCACACCCACATCAACTGCCCTTCCTTGCACCTCCTTTACAACCCCATCCATGTATATATTAAACAGCCATGGAGACAACACACAACCATGTTTCAGTCCCACACTGAGATCAATGAACTCACTCAGGTCACCATCCTGTAGCCCTAGCTCCATCGTGCATACTCTTCACAGCACTCAACTATTTCCCCTCCACTCCATATATTCTTAATACCTTCCACATACCTTGCCTATCTATTCTGTCATAAGCTTTCTCCAAGTCCATGAAGGCAGCATACACTTTCTTTCCCTTCTCTAGATACTGCTTTACTAAACATCTTAGAACAAATATCTGATCTACACACTTTTTTCCCTTCCTAAATCCCCCTTGTTCTTCTCCAACTAGCTCCTCTGTCATGTGCCTAACCCTATCAATGAGTATTCTACCATATATTTTTCCAGTCACACTAAGAAGGCAAATACCCCTATGGTTACCACATACTTCTCTCTCCCCTTTTCCTTTGTATAAAGGAACAATTATACCTGATTTCCAGTCCTCTGGAACCCTTCCCTTTTCCCAAGCCAATCTACACAACTTCCATATCCACTCTACAACAATCTCACCCCCATACCTCAGCATTTCACCACACACTTCATGAATTCCTGGGGTCTTTCCCATCTTGATCTTCTTCATTGCTTCCACTACTTCCGCCCTACTGATCTCTTCCTCCCTCCTCTCCTCCCTTCTTCTCCCAGCCATTCCTCAACCACTTATACGCGCACTGCTCTCACTCTCTACATTCAACAAATCCTCAAAGTGCTCCTTCCATCTGCCCTCAGTTTCTCCCTCTTCTCCACCAACAATTTATTATTCCTATCTTTCACTCCCCTACTATTTCCCATTCACATTGCCTTACTTTCCTCTTCCCAAAACAATTTCTTACTCTCCCTCCATTTCACACTCAGATTCCTCCCAAATTCTTCATCCACTTTCTTCTTACTCTCCTTCACCAGTCTCTTCACCTCCCTTCTGCTCACTTATATCTCTCTCTTCTCTCATCTTCTCTCCTACCTGTACTCGCTAGCCATTCACTATATGCCTTCTTTTTTTGTTCCACAGCTCGTTACACCTCATGATTCCACCATGCTGTCCCTTGCACACCCCTGCATCTCCTCCTCACTCCACAAACCACCTCACACGCTGCGCCTATCTCTTCCATGAATATCTTACATACGTCTTCCACCCCTTCCATCTGCTCTAACTCATATCTTCCCAATCTTTCTTTCACTATGCTCTTTTACTCTGCCATTTTCTCACTATCTTGCAAGTTCTCCACTCTTCTCACAGGAGCTGTTTCCTCCTGTCTTCCCCTTCGTCTCTTCAACCATTTTCTTGCAGCTTTACCTTGGCCATCACTAAGTGATGGTCCAAGACTCCATTCCCGCAACCTCTCCACACTCTTGCATCCAACACTTGTCTTCTCATTAGCTCATCCACACACACATAGTGAATCATTGTCTTTCGTTCAACAAGTTCACCATCCATCCTCCTCATTACTCTCCATGTATACCTGTGGATCATCTCATGCCGAAAGTAGGTGTTAGCTATTGCCAACCCCTTACCAGCACAGATGTCCACCAAAGCACTACCATTCCCATCTACTTCAGCTGGCACACCCCACTGACCAACCACTCCATCCACTCGTACATTCCCAACTTTGCCACTCACGTCTCCAATCAAAAGCACTCTCTCGCTCCTCTCGAATTTTCTATACATGCTTCTACACTCGCCCAAAACTCATCTTTCTTGCTTACCACTCGGTCCTATATCGGCGCATACGCACATGCAATCGCCCACGCTTGTATACCTACTTTCATCCACACCCATACAATCCTTGCACCCACTGTTCCATACTCTCTTATATTCTCCTTCCACTTCTTGCTTATCATCAGATATGCTCCCTCTCTTGCCCTCTCATTCTCATTAACTCCCGCACATATGCCTAAACCATATTCCCACTCTCTCACCCTTTCACCTTTTCATTTAGTTTCAGTCAAACCACATATATCCACTCTTGCATCCTGAAGCACCTGATCAATCTCTCTCTTTCACTTCATCATTCACTCCTCTCACATTCCATGTCCCCATTCTACTTTTGCATTTATTGGTACTTATCACCTTCCTTGCCTTTCCAACATGGCCATGTATTGTAAATATATTTCTTCTTTATTGCATCCAGCTTCTTACATTATACTATAATACCCCTTATATTATTATACTCCCATGTAGTCCCCAGTAAACTATATAATCTATCCAATTACATACACTCTTGCCACATTATGATTTAATGCCTCCACCACTGTCAGGATACCCTTTTTTTTTTTTTTATGAGGGGGAAAATTGTTGTAACCATCTGTAATAATATGTAGTATGTAAGTATAGGATGTAAGTGTATCGTAAGTGGGATCTAAGTAGGGCGTCACTGATCGCTTAGAAAGGTCTGGCCTGATTCAAATTCTGCTGAACTCTGAGTTTTGGGGCGCGCCAGCCCTAACTGGCTCTCTCTCTAACAGTTAGCAACAGCCAGGGGACGAGTAAGGGTGGTGATTATACGGCTGTGTGGAGATTATAAGGCTGTGCTTAATATATTATCGGAAAACTACTCCTGGACTTTGAATTCACCTACGGCTGACGTCAAGGGGGGTGTAACACTCTCATTTCTGGCCAGTTGTGTCCTTATATATTTTTTCCAATTAACCCTGTATCGACAAGAGATCTTATTGTTCTACAGAATAGCTTGGTTCTTTTTCTTTTCTTTTCGTGTCAATGAATGAAAATGTGAACTGAAGAGACTGACAAATGGAGAGAGCTAAAAGGCAGGGAATGAAGATAGGAACGAGAGAGAGAGAGAGAGAGAGAGAGAGAGAGAGAGAGAGAGAGAGAGAGAGAGAGAGAGAGAGAGAAGGGGGGGGACTGGCAAAAGGAGAGAGCTAAAAGACAGGGAATGCAGACAGGAAAGTGAGAGAGAGAGAGAGAGAGAGAGAGAATAGATGTAAAGTGAGCGAAGTCAGGAAAGGAGAAGTAAAGGATAGGTAAGAAAGAGGCGAGGAACAAAGAAGGAAGAGGTAGAAGGTATGGAAAAGGTAGGGAATAATTAAGGAAGAGGAGATAAGAAAGAGGCAGGAAAGAAGTAAGGAAGAGGTATGAGGTAAGGAACATCTGAGAATGAGATATGAAGAAAAGAAAAGGGGACCAGAGAACTGAGGGACTGAAGAAGAAGCAAGAGGAAATCAAAGACATGTTGGAAGAAATTAAAAAAAAAAAAAAAGGGAAGGAGTTAATAGAAATAGGAAAGAGATTAGGATTAAGGAGAAGACTTAGAAGTGAAAGAAGTGGAAGACGTAACAGAGC
The DNA here is from genome assembly GCF_032717465.1 of Coenobita brevimanus. Classification (NCBI taxonomy): domain Eukaryota; kingdom Metazoa; phylum Arthropoda; class Malacostraca; order Decapoda; family Coenobitidae; genus Coenobita; species Coenobita brevimanus. The sequence continues at coordinate 14,026,044 of NC_136991.1, forward strand.
TAAAGGAGAGGGAGATAGGTTTAAGAGGTGAAAGAGGATGGAGAAGAGGGGAGATGTGAATGAATGGGAGAATAAGAAAAGAGAGTGAGGAGAGAGGATAGAAAGGGGAAAGGGTGGGGAGAAAGAAAGAAAGGAAATAGTGAGAGATAATAGTGAAGAGTGGAGAGAAGACAGAGTGAGAGAAAAATATGCAAGGAATGGAGAGAGAAAGGAAGAGAAAATAATGCGATGAGAAGAGATTAGAAGAGTGTTGGAGAAAACACAGATAAGATCGATGCGGTTTGTTTGGAGAGAGAGAGAGAGAGAGAGAGAGAGAGAGAGAGAGAGAGAGAGAGAGAGAGAGAGAGAGAGAGAGAGAGAGAGAGAGAGAGAGAGAGAGAGAGAGAGAGAGAGAGAGAGAGAGAATCGGGAAGTATGTGAAGTGAGAGAAGAAAGAGAGGGGGGGAGAAAGAAATAAGAATGGTAATAAGTATATAACAGAATAATCAGGAAGAAGAAACGAAAAGATGTAAGAGAAGACTAGAGGGAAGTTTGGGAAAATAATGAAAAGAGAAGAACTATACACGTAGAGAAAATAGACAGGAGAGACAGAGAGTTTGAAAAATGTGAGGAAACTGAAGAGGAAAAGGCAGATATGAGTGGAAAGGGAGGAGGAAGGAGTAAGGAAAGAAAAATATGAAAGGAGAAGAGAACGAAAACGAGAGAGAGAGAGAGAGAGAGAGAGAGAGAGAGAGACGCAGATAGATAGACCACAGCTACATTAATATAAAACATTCAACCAGTAAAATATTTACAGTACAAAATATTCTATCTAAATTAAAAAGAAAACTGTAGTCCACAAAATACAGTATTGCACCTTATACCACAATGCAAATATAAACCAAATGAACAACAAACGAGCGAAAATTCTATTTGAACACCTCCAGCACATCATGCATAATCTTACAACTTATGTCACGGGGAAGAGTATCAGTGAACAAATCATTCAGACTTAATATTATAGTTGTGTCTTATATCTGTTGTTAGTGGGGAGGCTTCAACCACATGCCTCTCCGTTTATACTTGGCCACAAATACATAATCGTTCCTCAAGTGGAAGGCATCCACGCCCCCGCCTATTCCATCGCCTTGTCTCCGCCGCCGGGTTGTGTCCAGATACACGGAACTGTGTGAATGATATTCGGTGGAACTCACTGATTAGTTATTTTTTGTAAATGTCGTGTCCAGAGTAACTTTAGTTCATCTCTTTGTATGTTAGACACCTTGATGAGTTTCAGTTGGCAATCGCGTTACGAACATTGCTGATTAATGAAACATTCGGAATTTCATTTCTGACAGAGTCTGCCACTAGTTTCCCTGTACAGGTATCCATAGAAATTTTAATAGCCAGTGATAAAGGATCGTCATGCATAGTGGACCTTTCGGACCACATCTTGTTGGAGAATTTATGTTGATAGTATCTGACCAAATCTGGTAGCGACGGGCATCCTACTTCAGTGTAGCACACCATGTTCGATGTGGTCCTGTTACCCCTGACAGTTGTTTTAATGCCCAGTTGTACAATTTGATGACTGGCTTGATATCAGCCCCAACCCACATCTCATACCCGTATATGAGAGACGACATCAACGCCGCATCAAATACCCGTCGCTTCACAGTAAATGACACATCGTTTTTCTTTTTAATAAACGATACAAACTTCAACAGGTGACACATCTTATTCTTTACATGTACTCTGACAGCCGATGACACAGAACCGTCGCTGGTGACCGGTGAACCTAAGTAAGCATAACTTGTACAGTGTTCAACCACAAATTCGTTCACGCAATTAGGTTCATCGTCCCCATCACCACCATTTATTACAAAGAATTTGGTTTTTTACTATTGTTTACAGTCATGCCACAATATCTACAAAATTGTTGCAATAACTATCTTTTATCATAGTTTGCTTACTTGTTAATAGCACAGTATCGTTCATTAGTACAAAAATGTGCAAACATTCTAAAAATCTTTCCCTTTCACAGTTTTGTTTCATCACTCTGATTAACTCATTCACAAGAAGTATGAAAAATAAACATGAAGTTGGTGAACCTCGCCTAACCCCCAGTGTGGTTGTGATGACGACACCACCTAATATACCATTGGTTACATGGCACATTGCCACTATCGCTGCCAGTATCAACATCCAACATCACAGTCCCTTTAATACCGCGAATAACTTTTTCCTAGGGACTAAGTAGTAGGCTTTCGTAATGTCAGCGAAAGTCACAAACAGCTTTATCTTTTTATGTCTAGCTGTATCAGTGAGATGACGTAAGGCAACAATGTGCTCCACACAACCTCTGCCTCTCTGTGCCCCTGCTTGCTCTCTAAATGGCCGAAACCACTGACTCAATCTCTCGCACAGCACCTTGTTATATAGTTTAGAAATGCAATTAATGACACTGATCCCTCGATAATTATTGATGTTTGATCTATCGCCCTTCTGAAAAATCGTGACCACTTTAGTCCTTAACCAAGACTGGGTACACACCTGATACGAATATACTATTAAATAGGGTCGTTATAGATAATATCCACTGTGCTGGCAGGAGTGAAAACACACCCGGTGGGAGTCCGTCTGGTCCACATGCTTTCTCAGGTTTCATCATCGTCACTTGTTGATACACCTCGGTGGGAGAGATAGAGTCATCTAGGACAGGAATATAGACACCTGTGTTCACATCACCTTCGCCCCCACCAGCCACATCTGTGGGATTCAGGACAGCCTCGAAATGTGCCCTAAATTCCTCATCACTGGGACTCGAAGCATCACTGTGTTTATCAATACTATAATCACCCTTCCAATTAATAGCTCTCCACACCCTGGCATCGTCCGAATCACGTAACAGCCTCTCCCATCTCCCTAGATTTCCACCATTCTGTTTCTCTTCGTGTTCAATTGCACACACACTGCTCTTGACACAGTCATATAAGACACTTGTTATATTTCTTTCAAATCATCAATATCCAAGTTTCCCTCAACAGGACTAGACTATGAGACACTGTATAAAAACATTTCCTGATGAATTTTGTTAAACTGCAATAGTCTCCTAACCAGCCTCGTCTTCCCAGCACTGCCATGGAGATGCGGCGTGATCCCCCATCATAGTCGCCCTGGCCAGTAGGCCATCCAAATCAACACCTGTGCTGGTACCAGTTACCGTGATTGGGGCGTGATCAGAGGGGAGATCACCTCGCTGTAACACAGAGAAATCACTTAAATGGCCAATCAACGCCGGAGACGAGACACATGTGTCCAACTCAGAGATCCATGCGTCATGCCTCCGGTACGTTTTATTCCCTGAATAATGTTTATGACGACACTGGAGATTATTAATCACAAGAAGAGTACTGTCAACACATACGGTACAATAATTCAGCATTGTCATTAGGGACACTGATTTCATCGGGAATCTCTGGATAAGAGAATTCATGAAAATTAGGCAGCTCTATTAATGACAATAACTCCCTCACACTCCTACCAAACTTCGCATTCATGTCGCCAATTATAATAACCTCATTATTTATATACCTAGAGTTTAGCTTTTCCTGAATTGATGTGAAAGAGATAAGGGAATAATACTGTGAATCATTTGGCGGAATATAACAGAAGCCAAACAATATCCCTTGTATATCGCAAAATTGCATCCACGCTAGGTCTCCTGTGTTTGTGTCAATATCATGCACCGAATGAGAAAGACAACTTCTAACACATACCACTGTACCTCCCCAGTCAGCTGAGCCAACTACCTTACTTCTGAACGTTACATATCCAGGGAATGACACTGGTAGGGGAGTCTTAACTTCGGTAATGCAAATCACATCATAATCAAGTAGTAATCGTTGTACATTGGGCTTTTCCAATTTCATACATACACCATTAATATTCCACGATAATATTCTCAAGTTGCTCACATGCTGTGGTGGATTTATAAAAACTGCGAATTCCAACCATCGATAACTACATCATCCTTGTACAGCTTTCGTTCTCGCGTGTCAAGACGAATGATGCACAAGCATTATCTGGGAGTGCTTTCTCCGTTGCCTCAGCATCCCGCAGCCGACGCCACTCCCTCCTGACTCTGGGGTGGACATTTTTCTTTATGTATATTCTACTAAAATTATCTTCGGAACTTTTCAGATGATTAACGTTGTCCAGGATACAGGTAAGTTGACTCTCGTCTGCCAGCGTGAACAAGATGGGGCGGCGGCGAGACGTCCTAGTCTCACCGGATCGTGTGTTGCCTCCAAGCCGACGATGTGTAGGCTACCAGCTGCGCTATCAACGCCAGTCTTTGACCAGATCTTGCAAATTTTATCTTGATCTGATATAGTGCCATCCAGAGCCTCATGCTCATCAGGCACACCCAGGATCACGATGTTGGCGTCTCTCTTCCTCTGATCCAGCACTTCCCAGAATTGTTGCTGCTTCGAAATAATTTCCGCCAGCATATCCACCCTAGACTTCAGTTCAATGTAGTTCTTACTAATCTGACTGTCAGGAGATGTAATCATATCTTTCAGCCTCTGCATTTCATTCATGACCACTCCAAGCCTCTCATTGATCCTTGCGAGCTCGCCTTCTTCATTAGATGATAATATACTATCTATTAAGTCATCTTTGTTGATTTTCACAAGCAGGTGACACTGTAATTTCCGCAGCTCAGTAAGTGGTTTGGTTGCCATGGTTACGCGAAGCCACCACAGCTGAACCAGCTGTCGAAGAAGAACAGTCAGGTGTTGACACAGGCTCGCTTGTTTCTGCGCATGCACATAAGCCAGGGGACGGGGTCGAGGGGCTGTTTCATATATCAAATCTGTAATATCGGACTCTGAAACGGAAAGCAATCGGCAGTACCATGCATATTTCAGCAGTAATGTGAATCATCCACCTCAGACACCGGACCCAATCAGCACGCAGGGAGACCCCACAACATAGCAACACATGCCAGCCATTCACGATGTGTTGCCAGAGCCGTCTACCAGATGAACCAAGCCAACCATCCACCCCTCCACCCCTCATGCCTCACTCGTTGCTGCATTGCTGTGATTTCGCTTATGGCCCCTTTGTGCACCATGCCCTTGTGCCCTGACTACTGTACCCTAGTTCTGCATGATGGCTGAGACTGTGGCTTTGTAGTGATGCTAATACCACGTGAGTATGATTATGATTATAGTATTTACTGTATTACTGTACTATATGCGCACTCACAAGCAGTGATTTCTGCTCAGGGGTGCCCCCTTCCTACAACTGTATACTCAGCGAAGGGGGAAGAGAGGGACGGAACGAGCTCCACCAACCTATACCCCAGCTTCCAATCTTCTCCCATACCCCTACCCAACCTCTCCCCACCCATCATTTTTAACTGGAGGTTAAATGCAAAGGCAACCTCATAGTGAACATTCTTGGCCACACTATTATTACACAAGCATGAAACACTGAGGTATGTAAAAAGTATATGATGTAACTATCGGCTCCCTGCAGCAAGAAAATAATGAACTGTGCCATTGACAGTAAAACAATAATGTTAACAACGGCCACTCCAGCCCTCATGCGTTGGGTGCACTGCTTTGAACACACACACATCTACACACACAAGGAGTAAAGGAGAACAGATGTGCGTCGACAGCGCTCCATACCGAGCCAGCATGGCCAGTGGCATTACCTAAATTAGTATCTTTATATGAGTCAAGCTCTGTACCAGGTTAGACTAAATGATTTTTTATAAAATAAAAAAAATAAGAAGTTTAAACAAGACTTGTTCAAACAGAAAAGAGAACCGAGTGGCGAAAGAATGCGCTCAGTCAGTTGAAGTTTGTTTAAACTACAACTGCCCCGGGGAATGTAAGTACACTGTGCTTTTAGTATTGCAAAATGGACACATACTTTAGTAAAGCAAATTTGGAAAAGAAAAGGGATCAAGGTAGAAAGCAAGATGATTTCTACCAAGAACTGGTTGAAGTGGAGACACAATAGACTAGTTGAACGTGTACACAAACTGGAGATGGCTTTCAAAAATGAAATTGATGAAATAAAGAAGCAGATGCACTTGCAAAAGGAAGAAATAGAAAAACTAGGAAGGGAGGCCAACAAGAAAGACACAACCATCAGTGAACTAACAGTGGAATTGAGTACACTTAGGAAGAAAATGAGTGAAATGGCAAGTACAGTATTCAATCACGAGAGTATTATGGAAGAGTTCAAAAATGATACAGAGACAATTAGGCAAGTAAGCAGTCTGATAGACCAGAGCAGTGATATTGATAAGATAACACAGGTGAATGAAGCTGTGCAAAGCTACAAAAATGATGTGGAAACCACTTATGCTGAAATGGTGAAAGTAAAGAAAGACTAAGAAACAAGGGTTGAGGAAAAAATCATTAAAAAGGAAGTGAAAAGAATAATCCAAAACAACCCAAAGTTAGTCAGAGATTCAGTAGATATCAACAAATCTATAGTAATCACTGGTATAGAAGAGGAAGAAGTAAAAAACAAGATCACAAGAGACAAAAAGGAGATGGCAAATGTAATGAGCTTACTGCAAGAAGTATCAGAGGAAATCTGTAGTAAAGATATAGAGGAACACAAAAGGTTAGGGAAATACGAAAAAAGCAAGACAAGACCCCTAAAGGTAACTTTCCAGAGTGTAAACACTGTGGAGGAGATACTAAAAAATGCAAAGAATCTTATGGAAAAATAGTTCAAAAATGTATGGATAAAAAGATCCCTAACACAAGAGGAACTGGAATTACTGAAAGAGAAGAGGGAGGAAGCAAAAACAAAAAATGAGGGACGATCAGAAGAGGAGAAGAACACATTTTTTACAAAGTAATAGGATTGCAGGTACGAAAATGGTACACAAACAGGAGGGAATAAAAAGGAGGAAGGTAGTAGAACCATGTCATGACAAGTATATAAACAAGATGATAACGTTGATGTACTCAAATGTGGATGGAATGGTATCTAAATTACTAGAGACGAATGATTATGTCAGAGAAAATGAACCACATATAATATGCCTAACTGAAACAAAATTAACACCAAGGATATCCAATGACATACTAAACTTAGAGGAACACAATATATGGAGAAGAGACAGAAATTTAAAAAAAGGAGGAATTATAATATTAACTAAGAAAAATCTAAAAGTCAATGAAATAAAACTAGATATACCATCACAAGTAGAACTGATTGCAATAGAGATCAACAAATCTGAAGGGAAAGTAATTGTAGCCAATTTGTACATGCCACCCAGATCAAACACATGGGAAAGAGACGAATATGAGGACCTGGCAGAGAGTACAATTCAGAGTTTAAGATCATTACTACATAAAATGGAAGAGAAATCGGAAAGAATTATACTAACTGGAGATTTTAATACAAATATAAATTGGAATACTCTAGATATAATTAGCCAAGAAAGCTGTTGGGACCAAAAGCTCCTGGATCTCGTGCAAGAGTTTTTCCTAACGCAACATGTGAGGGAAACCACCAGAAAAAGAGGACTCGATGTACCTTCAATGCTAAATCTAATATTTACTAGGGAAGAAAATGATATTGACAGTTTAATATATCACCCTCCACTCGGCAAAAGTGATCATGCAGTACTAAACTACAACTTCAGGATTGTATATGACATAGTTAACAGCAATGAAAGTTACAAAAAGAGGCTAAAATATAAAAAGGGAAATTATCAAGACCTAAAGAAGTATTTCTTAGAAGTTGATTGGGAAAATGAGCTTAGAGGACAAAATATAAATGCTGTATATAATATATTCTGTGAATTTTATGAAATAGGAGTCCAGAAGTACATCCCACAGCACAAAGAAGCAGATAAGAAAATACAGAAATGGTTCAATACAGAATGTAAAAAATCAAAAGAAAGAAGAGATTTGTTGTGGACTAGATACAGAAGACACAATAGTGAAAGGGCGTATAATAATTACAAACAGGCAAGAAACGATTATACAAGAATAAGGTTGAAACCCAAAAACAGTTTGAGGAGGATATAATAAATAAAAGTTGTAATCAACCAAAGCTATTTTACAGCTACATCAGAAGCAAAACCAAAGTAAAAGATATAATACAATCCATTACGGACGAGAGAATCACCTATACACAAGAGAAAGATATTTGTGAAGCGCTAAATAAGAATTTCCAATTAGTTTATACAGAATAAAAAAATTTTGAGAGGGACTATGTGGAACATGTATGTCCACACATACTACCAGATATACAAATATCAGAAAAAGTAATACAGGAGGAGTTAAGTAAATTAGACAGAGGAAAAGCAAGTGGTCCTGATGAAATTTCATGTTGGGTACTACGAAAATGTGCAAAGGAGTTAAGTAAACCATTATTTTTAGTTTTCAAGAAATCCTTGAGTCAAGGTAAACTACCTGATATTTGGAAGAAAGCAAATATTGTCCCCTTATTCAAGAAAGGAAATAGACAAAATCCACTCAACTACCGACCAGTATCGCTGACCAGTGTTGTAAGCAAGGTATTAGAAAAGCTTATAAGAAAAGCTTGGGTAAATCATCTAGAAGAACACAGTATGATAACAGAAAGACAGTTTGGTTTCAAAAAAGGAAAATCATGTGTTACTAATCTGTTGAGCTACTATGACAGAGTAACAAACACAATACAGGAAAGAGAAGGATGGGTGGACAGTATCTATTTAGATTTCAAGAAAGCATTTGACACAGTACCACATCAAAGACTTTTATGGAAACTGTACTACCAAGGAGGAATTCGAGGCCAACTGTTTTGTTGGATGCAAGATTTTCTCATAAAAAGAGAAATGAGAACAGTACTAAGGGGAAACTACTCATCATGGAAAGAAGTGACTAGTGGAGTACCACAGGGTTCAGTGCTGGCACCGATCATGTTTTTAGTGTATATAAATGATGTAAACAGTAACACTGGAAATGAAAGCTATCTGAATATGTTTGCAGATGATGCAAAAATACAAAGGAGAATTACTAACACAGACTCTTGTAAAGAGCTGCAAGAAGAATTAAATAAACTTCATGAATGGAGTAATACATGGCAAATGGAATTCAATGTGGACAAGTGTCATGTAATCAAGTTTGGTAAAAGTGGAAAAAGACCTGATTGGGATTATACGTTAGGAAATAAAACCCTATACACATCAGAAAGAGAGAAGGACCTAGGTGTGATTATCAATAACAGACTATCTCCAGCTGACCACATCAGCGAGAAGGTACGGAACATGTATACACTGCTTGCAAATATGAGAATAGCATTCACATACATAAATGAAGACATGCTAAGAAGGATAATAACATCATTCATTAGACCAACCCTGGAATATGCATCAGTAGTCTGGAGTCCTCATCTCAAAAAACACATAGACAAGATTGAAAAAGTTCAAAGGGCCACTACAAGATGGATACCAAGCTTATGGGACCTAAGCTACGAAGAAAGACTAAATAAACTGAATCTACCAACACCACAGGAGAGAAGGAAAAGAGGTGACATGATAATGCTATATAAATGCATATCAGGGAAGGAGAAAATAGACATAAATGATTACTTACCCTATGTGGAAGCATCAGCAAGAGGACACTGCAAAAAACTGCATAAGAAGAGAGGTGATAAAGACGTAAGGAAATTTAGTTTCCCAAACAGAGCAATTGATCAATGGAATGCACTACCGCATGAAATAGTGTGTGCCAAAACAATTCATAAATTTAAGGATATGTACGATAAATATGGTTTAAGACACGGGACAGTACGAGCTTGACTCATTCCTGTAAAGAAACAATTAGGTAAGAACATACACACACACACACACACACACCGAGGAGAGCAGACGCACGCCGCCACTGCTCCATACCCGGCCAGCTTGACCAGTGGCATTACCTAAATTAGTATCTTGATATGAGTCAAGCTCTGTACCAGGTTAGACTAAATGGTGTTCTAATATTAAAAAAAAAAAAAAAAAAAAAAAAAGTTTTAAGCAAGACTTGTTCAAACAGAATAGAAAACAAAGTAGCACAAGAATGTGCACAATCAGCTGATCGTTTGTTTAGTCTACAACTGCCCCAGGGAATGTAATTACTATATGTGCGTTTAATACTGCAAAATGACCACATACTTTAGTAAAACAAATCTGGAAAAGAAAATGGATAAAGGTAGAAAGCAGGATGATGATTTCTACCAAGAACTGGTTGAAATGGAGACTCACAATAAACTGGTGGAATGAGTACACAGACTAGAGGCGGCTTTTCAGAATTCGATTGATGAAATTAAGAAACAGATGCACTTGCAAAAGGAAGAAATTTAAAAATTAGGAAAGGAAGTCAACAAGAAAGACACAACCATAGATGAGCTAACAGTAGAAGTGGGTACACTTAGGACGAAAATTAGTGAAATGGCAAGTACAGTAGTCAACCACGAGAGTATTATGGAAGAGTTCCAAAATGATACAGAGACAATTAGGCAAGTAGGCAATATGATAGATCAGAGCAGTGATACTGAGGAGAAGATAACACAGGTGACTGATGCTGTACAAAGTTACAAAAATGACGTGGAAACCACTTATGCTGAAATGGTGAAAGTAAAGAAAGACTTAGAAACAAGAGAGGAATAAAAAAAGCATTAAAAAGGAAGTGAAAAGAATAATCCAAAGCAATCCTAAGTTAGTCAGAGATTCAGTTGATATCAACAAATCTATACCAATCACTAGTATAGAAGAGGAAGAAGTAAAAAACAAGATCTCAAGAGACAAAAAGGAGATGGCAAATGTAATGAGCATACTGAAAGAAATATCAGAGGAAATCTGCAGTAAAGACATAGAGGAATACAAAAGGTTAGGGAAATACAAGAGAAGCAAGTCAAGACCCTTAAAGGCAACTTTCCAGAGTGTAAACACTGTGGAGGAGATACTAAAAAATGCAAGGAATCTTATGGAAAAAGAGTAGTTCAAAAATGTATGGATAAAAAGATGCCTAACACAAGAGGAACTGGAATTACTGAAAGAGAAGAGGGAGGAAGCAAAAACAGAAAATGAGGGAAGATCAGAGGAGGAGAATACATTTTCTTACAAAGTAATAGGATTGCAGGTACGAAAGTGGTACATACACAGGAGGGAATAAAAAGGAGGAAGGTAGCAGAACCAAGACATGACAAGTATATAAACAAGATGATTAAGCTGATGTACTCAAATGTGGATGGAATGGTATCTAAATTATTAGAGATGAATGATTGTCAGAGAAAATGAACCACATATAATATGCCTAACTGAAACAAAATTAACACCAAGGATATCAAAAAATATCCTAAACTTAGATGAATATAATATATGGAGAAGAGATAGGAACTTAAAAAAAGGAGGAGGAATTTTAATATTAACTAAGAAAAATCTAAAAGTCAAAGAAATAAAACTAGATATACCCTCACATGTAGAACTGATTGCAGTAGAGATCAATTCATCTGAAGGGAAAGTAATTGTAACCAATTTGTACATGCCACCCACATCAAACTCATAGGAAAGAGACTAATATGAGGACCTGGCAGAGAGTACAATTCAGAGTTTAAGAGCATTACTACATAAAATGGAAGAGAAATCGGAAGAGGAGATTTTAATACAAATATAAATTGGAATACTCTAGATATAATAAGCCAAGAAAGCTGTTGGGACCAAAAGCTCCTGGATCTCGTGCAAGAGTTTTTCCTAACGCAACATATAAGGGAAAGCACCAGAAAAAGAGGACTCGATGTACCCTCAGTGCTAGATCTCATATTTACTAGGCAAGAAAACGATACTGACAATTTAATATATCACCCTTCATTCGGCAAAAGCGATCATGCAGTACTAAATTGCAACTTCAGGATAGCATATGACATAGTTAACAGCAATGAAAGTTAGAAAAAGAGCCTAAACTATAAAAAGGAAACTATCATGACCTAAAGAAGTCTATCTATCTATCTATATACCTAGGCTGCTTCCCCCAAGGAAAGGGAGGTAGCCGAGACAGGACGACACACTCTCCATTTACTCATCCATTTAAACACATTCATTCACATCTTAGCCCCAAAGGGGAGAACGGACAGATCCTCACCGCACCACACCGCACAAGGGGCAACTGCGCAATGCAATCAGTGACATCCGCAGCAGGGCCCGACAGCAGAGCTGGTTTACCCCTGCCACATCATAACATACCCATCCCCTTACCCGCACCTGACCTGACTAGCTGATCAGACCAAATGCGGGAGAATATCCCCTCAGGGCTGCGTCATCACTTATTTATTCACAATTTCTCTCCATTTATTTCTGTCACGCACAGCCACTCTTCCTTGCTCGACAGACATCCCTCTCGCATCCAGCGCTCTCTTCACACTATCCATCCATCCTATTCGTGGTCTTCCTCTCAGCCTTACACCTCTCACATCAGATCTAGTTATCTTTTTCACCAATCGCTCATTATCCATTCTCTCCATATGCCCAAACCATCGCAACACCCTCTGCTCAACTCTACCAGCCATCTCCTGAACAACTCCAGTTCTCCTTCGCACTTCATCATTTCGCACCCGATCCATACGCGTCACTCCACACATACTCCTCAGACACCTCATCTCCATTACATTCAAACTTTTCCTCTCTGCTACACCCATATTCCATGTTTCAGCCCCATATAATGCAGTCGGTACCACAACACCCTCATACAGCCTTCTCTTTACATCCATTCTAAGCGAACGACATTTAAACACTTTTTTCATTCCTCCCAGCACCTTTCCTACTTCATTTATTCTAAACTTCACTTCTGCATCTATTCTTCCATCCACAGCAACATGTGACCCTAGATATTTAAAACAATCTACCTCCTCAAGCAACTCACCATTCAAAACTATATTCATCCCCCTACCATCTATCAACCTCGTACACTTCATCACTTTACTCTTATTCTCATTTACTTTCAAATTCCTCCTTTCACACACCCTTCCAAACTCCTCTACCAACTGTCTCAATCTCTCCTCTGAATCAGTCACCAGTGCAGTATCATCTGCAAACAGCAGCTGCTTCAGATTCCAATCTCCACCATCAACATTTACCAGACTCAGACCACCTAAAACTCTTGCATTCACCTCCCTTACAACACCATCCATGTAAATATTAAACAACCAAGGTGACATCACACATCCCTGTCGCAGCCCCACTCTCACGGGAAACCAATCACTCACAGCATTTCCCACTCTTACACATGCTCTACTATTTACATAAAAACTTTTCACCCCTTTTAGTAACCTACCATCAAGTCCATACAATCTTAAAACAGTCCACAAAGCCTCCCTATCAATTCTATCATACGCTTTCTCTAAATCCATAAATGCCCAAAACACATCCTTGCCTTTCGCTAAATACTTTTCACACACTTGTCTCACAGCAAACACCTGATCAACGCATCCCCTCCCTCTCCTAAAGCCACACTGCTCATCACTAATCACTCCCTCTGTACCCTCTCTAACTCTCATAATTAACACTCTACCATACACCTTACCTACAACACTCAACAGACTTATACCCCTAAAGCTAGTACATTCATACTTATCACCCTTGCCTTTATACAACGGGACCACACAAGCACTTGCCCAGTCAATTGGCACCATACCTTTCTCAAAGCACACATTCAACAATCTTACTAACCAGTCAACAATAGTCACTCCACCACCCTTCAGGCATTCCACAGCACACCCATCCATACCTGCAGCTTTCCCTGTTTTCATCTCCTTTACTGCCTTCTCCACTTCCTCCTTCGTGATCAAAGAATCATTCAACTTTCCCAACACATTTATTCCTTGCACCCTTCCATCCGCCACAATCTCAGCCACCCTTTCCTCCTCTACATTTAATAATCTTTCAAAATACTCTGCCCATCTCTTCCTTACTGCATCCATCTCAATTAACATCCTTCCATCCTCTGCTTTTACTCGTTCTTCCTTCCCAGACTCTCCCTTTCGCACCCTTTTCACCTCCTTCCAAAACATTTTCTTATTCTGTTGAAAATTCTCTGTCAGCCGCCTACCCCACCTCTCATCTGCTGCCACTTTAGCATCACGCACAGCCCTTCTCGCTCTATTCCTCTTTTCCTTATACCTTTCATATGACATCTCATCCTTCCTCTGCAGCCACACTTCATATGCACGTCTCTTCTCGGCCACAGCCATACATACTTCCTCGCACCACCATTCACTTCCTTTTCTTACACCACCACCCACACGTCTCACACCACACACCTCTTCTGCATGCCCCACCACAGCACTCTTAAACAACTGCCATTCCTCCTCCACGCTGCCATTTTCCCGATCTTTCACTGCGCTCCACTCATCTTTCAATTTCTCCTGATACTCTATCTTTTTCTCTCTTTTATGCAACTGACTCACTTTCAAAACCTCCCTGCCACACCTAACCCTCCTAGCTCTCACCCATCTCTTACTTCTTAGAATTGATTGGGAAAAGGAGCTTAGAGGACATGATCTAAATGCTATATATAAAAAATTTTGTGAACTTTATGAAATAGGAGTCCAGAAGTACATCCCACAGCACAAAGAAGCAGAAAAGAAAATAAAGAAATGGTTCAATACAGAATGTAAAAAATCAAAAGAAAAAAGAGATGTGTTGTGGAACAGATATAGAGGACATAATAGTGAAAGGGTATATTATCACTGGCCTGCATTTGGGATTTGATTTTTTTTAAATTTTATTCATGGTTGTGATCTTACATATTCTTGGGTTGCTGATTTCAAATATCTAAACCATTTTGCTCTATCACATAAGGATGTTGAATAAAATACAAATAAATGATAATAAAAAATGTGAATTTTTAATAAATTGATACTTTATTAAAATTAAGCAAGTAATCATGGAAAAGCACATTCTGTTAGTTTTAAGAACATATGTATTCCAAATCAACATGGATCACGTTCATCATGAAATGAATCACAATCATCAACATCAAATCAAATGATATTGTTAAAAAATAAGCTCCTAGTGGTTAGCCTACATATCGATTCAAAGGAAAGAGGACCGCTTTGATTTTCGCTTGTGCTGTGCATCGAGACCATCACGTTTCAATGACCAGCAGTAATCCGCCATCATGCTGACATTCCATTTGCCCTGGTATCGAGTTTCCATGGTGCAAATATCCTGATGGAACCGCTCTCCTTGTTCCTCACTGTAGTCTCCACAATTCTTGGGAAAATAGTCAAGATGTGAGTGCAAAAAGTGCATCTTCACACTCATTCTAGGCCCAAGTTGCTGGAAACTTGAAATCAGGTCTTGGATCGTTTTTTCATATTCGGGGGAGCGCCCGTTTCCCAAGAAGTTTTGAACAATCTGCTTGAAGGAAAACCAGGCATTCACCTCGACACCTGCTAATGCTTCCTCAAAATGCTTGTCCTTCATCAATTCCCGAATCTGAGGGCCAACAAAGATTCCTGCCCTTAGCTTGCCTTCACTTATACAAGGAAACTTTGACTCCAGGTACTTGAAAGCAGCTCCATTCTTGTTCAGGGCCTTCACAACATTTTTCATAAGCCCTAATTTGATGTGGAGTGGTGGCAGCAGAATTTTCTTGAGGTCAACTAGTGGCACAGCTTTCACGTTGTGATTTCCGGGTAAGAAGCTGGTCCTTGGTGGCCAGTCTTTTTGTTCATAGTGCTGGCTGTCTGCCCTACTATCCCAAAGACACAGAAAACAGGGACACTTGGTGTATCCCCCTTGAAGACCTAGTAGGAGAGCAATAACGTTTAAATCACCACAAATGAGAAAATTGTGATTCTGGTACTTGATTGTAGTTATTAGTGTCTTCATATTTTCGTAAGTTTCTGACATTTGGACACTATGGCCAATTGGCACAGATGCAGCTGTGTTGCCATTGTAGCGAAGAACAGCCTTTAAACTTCTTTTAGAAGAATCAATGAAGAGCCTCCATTCATCTGCTTTGTACGACATCCCCATGTGTTCAATAAGGCCAGAAATATCTGAACAGAAAACTAAAGAATCCTCTTTCTCAAAGAACCGAGTGAGTTCCGCTTCGCGATGACGGTACCAAGCAAATGTTGTTCCAGGAGCTAGAAGCCTGTGTTCCTTCAGTCTAGAGCCAAGTAACTGTGCACTTTCTTTTGGAAGGTTAAGGTCTCTCACCACGTCATTGAGCTCAACTTGGTTGAAGAGTTTGGGATCGTCATTTGTTGGTGGTTCATAGTCTACTTCCATCTCATTAGTATCACTAGTATCAGACTCTGATTAAATTTCCAATGTCTCAGGTGGCATAGGTACAGGAATATCATCAGTGTGGAACAGGCCTTATTGCTGAAGGAATATTTGGGTATATTATGCGATCTTTAGTCTTCTTGTTGAATCCCGCTACTTTAGTCATACAAAAGTAGCAGTCATCATGGTGGTTCATCTGCCCCCGCCATACCATTGGTACTCCAAAGGGCATACATTTAAGTTTTCCAACTGACCACATTTGGAGCTTACTGATCCAACTCTTGCAAGCTTTGTGTGGTGCAAATGGCATGTCCTGGTCTCCAAGTTTGCAGCCAAAATAAGCAAAGTAGCAGTGCTTCAACAAAGGAATAATATTGCTCCGGGAATCTGAAGGGGTGAATTGTCCGCAGACTTAGCAAAATATGTCTGGTGAATTTATGCAGCCTCTAGACATATTAACAATCAGAGAAAAAGAAAAATATATTAGATTTAACACTTAAGTCAATATAAGGTAAGCATTTTAATTGATAATATACTTTATCATTTACTTATGTTATACAAAAAGAGAAAAGTAACGTCTTCGTATAACTTGACAACCTGATGTGATAGAGATGAATAAAAAACACAATGAATCACTATTTTTCATATATATTTCGAAAAAGATACCATACAGTCAATAAAAAAAATCATGCAGACCAGTGTAATAATTACAAACAGGCACGAAACGATTATACAAGAATAAGGAGGGAAGCCCAAAAACAGTTTGAGGAAGATATCATAAATAAAAGTAGTCATCAACCGAAGCTATTTTACAGCTACATCAGAAGCTAAACCAAAGTAGATGATAAAATACAACCCATTGCGGACGAGGGAATCACCTATACACAAGAGAAGGATATTTGTGAAGCATTAAACAATCATTTCCAATCAGTTTTTACAGAGGAAAAAAATAATTTGGAGGGATTATGTGGAACATGCATGCCCACACATACTACCAGATATACAAACATCAGAAAAAGTAATGCAGGAGGAGCTCAGTATATTAGACAAAGGAAAAGCAAATGGTCCTGATGAAATTTCATGTTGGGTGCTATGTGAATGTGCAAAGGAATTAAGTAAACCATTATTTTTAATTTTCAAAAAAGCCTTGAGTCAAGGTAAACTACCTGATATTTGGAAGAAAGCAAACATTGTTCCCTTATTCAAGAAAGGGAATAGACAGAATCCACACAACTACCAACCAATATCATTAACCAGTGTTGTAAGCAAGGTACTAGAAAAGCTTATAAGAAAAGCTTGGGTAAATCATCTAGAACAACACAATATGATAACAGAAAGACAGTTTGGTTTCAGAAAAGGAAAATCGTTTATTACTAATCTGTTGATCTACTATGACTGTTAACAGACACATTACAGGAAAGAGAAGGATGGGTGAACAGTATCTATTTAGATTTCAAGAAAGCATTTGACACAGTACCACACCAAAGACGTTTATGGAAACTGTACCATCAAGGAGGAATTCGAGGCAAACTGTATTGTTGGATGCCAGATTTTCTCATAAAAAGAAAAATGAGAATAGTTCTAAAGGGAAATTACTCATCATGGAAAGAAGTGACTAGTGGAGTACCACAGGGCTCATTGCTGCCACGAATCATGTTTTTAGTGCATATAAATGATATAGACAGTAACACTGGAAATGAAAGCCATCTAAATATGTTTGCAGATGATGCAAAAATACAAAGGAGAATTACTAACACAGACTCTTGTAAAGAGCTACAAGAAGAATTAAATAAACTTCATGAATGGAGTAATACATGGCAAATGGATTTCAATGTGGACAAGTGTCATGTAATCAAGTTTGGTAAAAGTGGAGACCTGATTGGGATTATACATCAGGAAAATAAACCTACACACATCAGAAAGAGAGAAGGACCTAGGTGTGATTATCTATAACAGACTATCTCCGGCTGACCACATCAGTGAGAAGGTACGGAACATGTATACACTGCTTGCAAATATGAGAATAGCATTCACATTCATCAATAAAGACATGCTAAGAAAGATAATAACATCATTCATCAGACCAACCCTGGAGTATGCATCAGGAGTCTGGAGTCCTCATCTCAAAAAACACATAGACAAGATTGAAAAAGTTCAAAGGGCCGCTACAAGATGGGTACCAAGCTTAAGGGATCTAAGCTACGAAGAAAGACTAAATAAACTGAATCTACCAACACCACAGGAGAGAAGGAAAAGAGGTGACATGATTATGCTATATGAATGCATATTAGGGAAGGAGAAAATAGACATAAATGATTACTTACCCTATGTGGAAGCATCAGCAAGAGGACACTGCAAAAAACTGCATAAGAAGAGAGGTGATAAAGACGTAAGGAAATTTAGTTTCCCAAACAGAGCAATTGATCAGTGGAATGCACTACCGAATGAAAAGTGTGTGCCAAAACAATTCACAAATTTAAGGATATATACGATAAATATGGTTTAAGACATGGGACAGTACGAGCTTGACTCATTCCTGTAAAGATGCAATTAGGTAAGAACAGATACGTACACATATATACACGCACATACTGACACATGCACACACACATAGTCAGACACAGATGCACATACCCACACGTGCACACAGACATACACACCTACACATACACGCACACGAATTCACATACATACAAACACGCAGATGCATACACATACATACACACATAAGCACACACACACATATATACACACATAAGCACACACACACATGCAGAAACCCATGCATGCAAACACACACACACACACACACACACACACACACACACACACACACACACAAACACCCCCCCCACACACACAGGTACGCTCTCTCTCTCTCTCTCTCTCTCTCTGCATATGGGTTTGTCTGTCATTCTCTTTTAACGTCACTGCCTGGCTGCAATGCTAACTCTTTAGCTGTTCTTGTCTGTATCGCGTTCAGTGTCTGTCTGTCTGACACACACACACACACACACACACACACACACACACACACACACATGCAATGAAGAAGATATTTGTGAAGCACTAAACTAAAAATTCCAATCAGTATTTCCTAAAGAAATTAGATTTGCGAGAGATGAAAAGAACAAGCATACCCACACATAATAAATATATATACTGTATATCAAAACAAGATGTCCAGAAGGAGATGAGGAAATTAGGCAAAGGAAAAGCTACTGGCCCTGACGAGATTTCGTGTTGAGTATTACAGGAATGTGGAAAAGAGCTATGCAGCCCATTACTTTTAATATTTAGGAAATCCCTAAGACAGGGTAAACTACCTGATATTTGGAAGAAAACATTGTACCCCTTTTCAAGAAAGGAAATAGACAAAATCCACTTAACTACCGGCCAGTACCAGAGACCAGCATCGTAAGCAAGATTTTAGAACAACCAATACGAAAAAATTGGGAATATCACCTGGAAAAACACAATATGATAACAGAAAGACAGTTAGGTTTTAGAAAGGGAAAATCATGTGTTACTAACCTATTAAGCACCAATTGAGTTACTATGATGGAGTTGCAGAAATACTACAGAAAATAGATGACTGGGTAGACAGCATATATTTGGATTTCAAGAAGGCATTTGACAGACTACTACACAAAAGACTTTTATGGAAACTGTACCATCAAGAAGGAGTTCAATGTTATCTGTATGATTGGATGCAAACTCAGTCAAAGAGAGATGAGAACAGTGCTAAGGGGAAATTACATATCATGGAGAGAAGTGACAAGTGAAGTTCCACAGGAATCGGTGTTAGCACCAATTATTTTTTTAGTATATATATAAATGACATAGCAACATCGGAAATGGAATCTATCAAAATGTGCTGATGATGCAAAAACAAAAAGGAAAATTACACAGACTTTTGCATAGAGCTACAACAGGAATTAAATAAGCTTCATGAATGGAGCAGTAGATGGTAAATGGAATTCAGTGTGGACAAATGTCATGTAATAAAATTTGGTAAAGCAAAAAGAAAAAAAAAAAAAAAAATACAGACTGGGACTATATTTTAGGAAGTTCAACCCAACACATATAAGAAAAGGAAAAGGATTTAGGAGTGATTATCAATAACAGACTATCACCGGCTGAACACATAAATGAAAAAGTAAGGAACATCTACACACTGCTTGCTAATATGAGGGCAGCATTCACAAATATATATATATATATATATATATATATATATATATATATATATATATATATATATGATGACATGCTGAGAATGACAATAACATCAATCAATCAGACCAACTCTGGAGTATGCATCAATAGTCAGGAATCCACATCTCAAAAAACACACAGATAAGATTGAAAAGGTACAAATGGCCGCTACAAGATGGGCACCAAGCTTAAGGAATCTAAGTTATGAAGAAGGACTTGAAAATTAAACCTACCAGCATCACAGAAGGGAAAAAGGAGACATGATTATTTTATATAAATGCATCATAGGAAACGAGAAAATAGACATAAATGAGTATGTAACTTATGGGGAAGCAACATTTAGAGAACGCAGCAAAAAACTATGCAAAAATAGAGGTGATAAAGACGTAGGGAAATTCAGTTTGCCAAACAGAGCAATTGATCAGTGGATTGTACTAGCCAATGAAATAGTGTGTGGCAAAACTATTCATAAACTTAAAGTCATGTATGATAAAAATGGTTCAAAACACGGGACAGTACGAACTTGACTCATTCCTGTAAAGATACAATTAGAGACTTCACCAGATCCTGTTTCAGAAATCTGCCACTAGGTTCGCTTCCATCGCCCAGATTTGATGCGGGGTAGGCACTGAAAAAGTAGCCAGTGCTTAATTTCTTTTTAATTTTCACACAAAGTAATACACCTTAAACATATTTTACTCATTATATTACCTAGATGGCATGATATGCTACAAAGAAATTACAATATGGGAGCCCTTTGATTATATAAAAAATAATATGTGTCATTTTGTAAACTCAGCTTTCGTCAGTTTACTCATCTCTGTAAGCATAACGTAGACACAGATCTTAGGCAATTTTACTAGAACCATCCATAAAGCACGATAACAATGATTAAAATATTTGTCATTCGTTAGTATCCACAAAAGAAAACGGATATGTAGCCGCATATTTAGCAGCACCTTTCGATATGCTGCCCTGCCTGACGTATGACTTTTCCGAACAATACGGACCTGTTGGACGTCTTGGTTATCTTAGTAACCAAAGTCTAACACAAATAATTCTTTTAAATGTTTCCCTGGCTCCACTGCACAGTTTAGTAAGTTTACACTTCAGCTCCTCGTACTCTGTTATGGTTATAGTGTCGTACCACACTGCCGTTTGTTTGAATTAATATGGCTGATTGACCAACTAAGCAATCGTTCAGTACATTATTTTCAGTGGAACTGCTTACTTCTTTAAAGCATGCTAAAACACACACATCAGAAGTCCTGAAAGTAATCTCCTTTTACTAACTGCACACTATTTTTTCAGATATATGTAAATAGATAGCACACTATTTTAGTCCCCAAGCTAAGATTCTCTGCAAACCTGGTTATTCTCTCTTTACAGGTATACGTATATGTGCTTGATTGAATAGGAAAAAAAAGTCCTATATATAGCAATATTATTATAAACTTAGTATTAGGTACAATTTCACAGGTCTTTAAAACCCCCAAAAAAAATTTAATCAAGGCTGGGCGACGCTAGACCACCTGGTGGCAGACCTCTAAAACAGGGTTTGGTGAAGCCTCTAATTAGGTAAGAACAGAGAGAGAGAGAGAGTACATGTGCGCGGGTGCATGCATGAGTGCGTGCTTCTCTGTGCGTGCGTGTACATGCGTGTGTGCACTTGCAGGTACGCATGCGTGCGTGTGCGTGTGTGCTTGTGCATGTATCTTTATGTTTGGGCGGTAAACTCTAAGTCCGTCACCAGAGATATTCTCTACTATGACTAAAGGTAATACAGTCTGCCCAAGATGACGACCTGGTATGAGTCCCGCGTGCTCCCAGCCCTAGCTTTCAAAAGCTGCTACATAATTAAAATCAAGCAGTGGCGAGACCTAAAGAAGTGAAATCAGTCACGTAGCCTTTCTGACAGCTAAACACAGTTACACACAGCTACATACTACCCACATTAACATTTACATAAGCATAAACAAGGTTGACAAATTATACTGTGTCCTGTTAATAAGAAAATATTAGTAACAGCTTCCTCGGGGTAACTAGAAGTTGTTTCTCCTGACACAGTGGGAAAATACATAGATAAAAAGTCCCATTACCTCGGGAATGAAGAAAAAGAGTATAATACTAAGAATACAATACATAAAAAATGTACCTAGGTTGCTGATCATTGATGAGTACAATGGATCTTGTAAAAGAAGGAAGGTATGCGTTGCAACGTAAATAGTTGGCTTACGTAAGATCAGTGAAAATAAGAACTATAATACAAACGCCTGACCATGGTAAAAATACAATAAAATATGAGTTAAAGATGGTATGAGAAGAGTATATATTATTAGTAACAATTTATCACTGCTGCTAGAAATCACAGGGGAATTAAGTATATATATATATATATATATATATATATATATATATATATATATATATATATATATGTATATATAAGAAATAAGGACAGTAGGGAAGATATTAAAGAAAGGGATAGGAGAAGAATAAAGTTCAAATGGATTTTACAGTAAAGTGGCATATAGTCGTGAGACAATAGAAATTTAGAGTCCAACAGGAATTTAGAATACAACAGAGTACAACAGGAAGGAATTTAGAGTACAAGAATAATGTATTAAAAGTGCCAATGAGAGGTAGATGGAAAGGTATCGGTTGGAAGAGATGAGAACAACTGCAAAACGATCAGGAATATGATAGTAAGAACATAATAACATATAGAATTAAGGATGAAGTGAGAGTGAGCCCTGGGTGAAATCAGATGAAACTTGACTTTGGAACAAAGTCTATGGTAATACAGCAGCTGATAATGTCATAACTTGCAGCATAAATTGTTGGAGAGTGGCATACATTATTTCTGTGATAACGCCGAAATTATCATTTCCTTAAGACTGCAGCTATTTCAGTCATATTTGTGTCAATACTACCTAATTACAAGAGTGAAATGATATCAGTCATGATACTAGCTAGTAACAAAGATGGAATCAAGGTTGCCTACACTCTAGACAATGTCATATTTATGAAAGGCTAAATCAATGGCCAGGTCGAAGAGATGATAATGAAGAGGACTTGGTTGTGACTATATGGCATCAATGATGTTGCTTGGGTGACACAAGAAACCGGAGATTTGGACGTCAAACTAATTTTGGAATAATAGTTATTAACAGCAGGAGATGGTGGCAGTGTCTCCGAATGAGAAGGAGAAGATGAAGGAGTGTCAGAAAAAGGAATGGGAGAGGAAGCATTTCCTGGCTGAGAAGAAGGTGAGGCATTTCCAGGTGATTCCTCCACTGGTGATTCCTCCAACACTATGTCTCTCGGTGCACGCGCTTAAGGTGATCGACATGCACCCATTTGTTTGCGTCGTTAGACTGATCCTTTGTTTCAAATTTGTTACCCTTACAAGAGATGACACGGAAAGAACCTAGGAATTTACTGTCAGTTTTTGATGCATGCTTCTGGTCCAGGGTAAAAACTAAGTCACCTTACTGGATGATTACATCGGAGGCAGGTGCGTGTTGTTTATGTACCATTTCTGCATTTGAAAGGGCCAGATTTCCCTGAATGAACTTATGAATTTTCTGAAAATTTGAGAGGTGAACTTTGACATAATCATCGTGATTGTAGATCGGATCAGGCTTAGATTGCAACAAAGAATAAGGTAGTCTCTTGTCAAAGCCATAGATGACGAATTGACTGATTCAGTGTTTCATTAATTGCCGTAGCTATCTGCGCCATCCATTCTTCCACATGGAGTTCTGATCACCCACGATATGACAGGCGTTCTACTATCTTCCTGTTCAGGCACTCCATGAGGCCATTAGAGGCTAGATGATGGGCAACAACATTACACTTACCGTACTAATTCCATAGTAGCAGCAAATTTCTTCCAGCACTGAATTGTTGAACTCTGACCCGTTATCCATTAGAATTACTTCTGAAGCTGCGAAGGGACAAATGATTGAATTAACAAAAGTATGGGCAACTGCATTAACAGATTTGTCTCGCAATCACGAACCTGGAAAAATGATTGCCTGCCACTAACAGATAAACGAAGCCAGATTCTGTACGTGGTATTTCAGAAGATCAAGGGATACAGATTGCCAAGACCTTGATGGTACAGGGTATTGCAGTATGGGTGCAGGTCGACCAGTAGTTCTTTTATGATGAGCACAAGATAGACATGCATAGCAGTACGCTTCTACATCCTTTCACATAGTGGGCCAATAATATGAAAGATGCACCTGTCGTAAGCATCTGTCCTTACCCGGGTAATATGAGTGAGAGTGTCGTGGATTAAATGGTAGGCAGCAGGAATTAAGTCTGTTGGAATGACTAGTTGCCTAACTTTGCGACGTGGCACATCGGTACGTGTGAGTACCGTCTTTTTGAAAAGTAAGTCATTATTGAGGAAGAAATCAGACACAGGAACTGGTACTGTAACTCTGGCAAGGAAGAATCGGCACCAGACTTAAGAAAGTATGTGACCTAAGATCATAGAGGGTCAACATGCTGGAACTCATGGAGTGTCATAACTGAATGGCAAATTTACATCACAACCAGTCGAGACTGTGGCAACATAACAAGAAAGAGCATCTGCCACAACATTTACTTTTCCAGGAACGTATTCAAACGTTGCATTATAGTCATTAACAATAACTGACTTGCGTGCAGGGCGACCAGTAAGATTACATCCTCGAAACAGGTCGCAAGGAGGAAGATGGTCTGTCTGGATATGAACAAGGTAACCATGGATGATGTTACGGAAATGTTTTAGTGACCAGACCACGGCGAGGGCTTCCCAGTGGTTACACTGTAATTCTTTTCTGCAGAGTTTAACACTCGATTGGCATAGGCAGCAACATGGTTCCTCCTTTCAGAGTCATGTTGCATGAAAACAGCACCGAGGCCCACTCAGGAAGCATCTATGCATAGTAAAAAAAAGTTTGGAATAACCAGGAAATGCAAAACCCAGAACTAGAGCAAGAGCAGTTTTCAGGGTGGTAAACACGGTCGTTTGTTCATCTGACCACATAAAAGGAACTTCTTTCTTCAACAGTTAGTCAGTGGTGCAGCAATTTGGGCACACCTCTTGATGAAACGACAATACTAGCCACTAATACCAACGAAACTATATAGTGCACCTGTGTTGGTAGGAGTAGAGAAATTGTTTACTGCATTTACCTTTTTGTCTGATGTATGGATGCCATGAGCATCGACAACATGCCCCAGAAACTTCAGTTTCTTGTGTATTAAATGAAAGTTTGAGTCTTTGACAGCTTGATTTCCAACTTGTTTGAGTCTAGTGAATACCTCTGCCAGTTTCTTCTCTAAGTGATTCAGAACAGAGCGACGAGCAATTATGACATCATCAAAATACGCAAAGACTGAGTGACCTCTTATGCCAGCGAAGACTATGAATTAATTGCATGAACACCGAAGGTGCATTTCTCTAACCAAATGGGAGTCTAAGGAATTGGTAATGACCAGTAGGGGTGCTGAAGACAGTGACTGAATGAGAAGATTCTTCCACTTCTACTTGCCAATAGCCACTCAAGAAATCTAGGGAGGAGAAAACACAATTGTTATCTCCTAATGACTCGAGCAAATCAGTGACCGCAGGAATTGGGAATCTGTCTAGAATGGTTAAGGCATTTATTCAGCGGTATTCGATGACTGGCCATAGTTTACCATCTTTCTTGGGAACGAGAAATAACACACTCTTCCACAGACTGTCAGAGTGTTTGATAACATCTGATTACAACATTTCCTGCATGGGACGATCAGCTTGTTGACGAAGACTATGAGGTAAATGATAGGTATGAACATACAGTACACGGGTTGAGCACCAGGCTGTAATGTAATTGAGTACGTTACAAGATTAGTATTGCCCATGCTCTCACCGGGTAGGCTACAACTTGATGAAAGTCTCACAAAAGATCAAGCAAATGACGTCTGTACTCAGGATAATTGCCTCATTTCACATGAGATTCATGATTAGTTTGGGTAGTACTATCAGTTCAATGAACAACTGGGCACACATCTGCGACAGAAAATGGGAAATCTTGGCACACACGTACAGCCACTGGCTATACCAAAAAATCACCAATCTGTGTGTACAGGTTGAAAATTAATGTCAATAATATTTTTACACCTTGCACTACAATATTCCATGTGTTATACATTATTACCATGATATGTATTCTTTACATCGATTCAGTATTTATTTTTTTCAGTTGAACTATGACACTTGAGGCTAATATGTTACCAGTGAGTTCCTATATATTATGTGCTATTTATCCATATTTCTAAAAGAAAATATCATAGGCAGTTTAAAAGTTCTCTTTATCATAAGTGTCCCTAAGGGGAGATTTGGCATCACTGGAGAAAGGAAACGAGTTAATCCTGGAGATGCCCGGTCTCTTTTCTGTGTTGATTTCTTTGGAGCAGGATCACGGCCTCCTGCCTGGAGTTCTCTTTCTCCTAGCCCCATTATGAGTTAGTGCATCGACTTCTATTCCCCCAGAAGGTATTTCGATTGTATTGTGCCTATGTCAGTAATGTCTGGAAAGTGAAATCTGCCCTAGAAACTGTATGATATGAGAAGAGTACAGACCAGCCGTGTGCAAGGAGAGGCAGAAACAGCTGTTGTCAGCAGTTTGACGCCCTGGGATAAGGCCGGCGAGTCACGTACACCACTGTGATACTAAAATCTGTGTTACTGTATAATTATGAAATAAGGCGACGAATTCTTATCCTAAGCAGTATCATCCTAACACCTAGAGGTTATGGTAGTCAAATGGCAGCTGCATTGTCTAATTCCTTGAAAAATTCCCATGAAAAGTTGTGATTCTTCACATGAAAGTATACTACTTTTATTTTCTTACTTTGCTTGAACCTGCCTGAAAGTTCTACTTTCAGGGGTGCAAGTCTTGGAGCAAGTCTTGGAGTAAGTCATTGTGCAAGTCTGAATATATGTCTGGGAGTGGACTCGCCTTTGTCAGGTCCATTTATTTTTCTGTTTTAAAATGGATTACTAATAACAGTTCCAAAAACGTTTCATATACTCATAAACTTTTTTAATTTTAAATGTGCTGGTCACTTATTATTAATATTTTTTTTCCCATCAGTACATAATGGTGATCAGTACATGTGTCCCAGTATGCAGCTGAGTGGGGCATTAGTAGTATTGGCTAGGCACAAATAGCATAAGCCATCGTCTGAAACCAAGCACATCACAGATTCGTAACTCAAGCCCGTAACACGACAGGTCTCATGCTGAGAAATAGCAGACACCATTAGGTGACCAAACAATCCTCAGGGCAACCTGAGTACTGTATATACACTGGGGGGTAAAACCGTGCACTGTTTTGTTGAGGACTGCATAAGGTTTGCTAGGGGCAATGAGGTAAATAATGGCGAGTCCAGTGACTGCTCAGTGCCAACGGATGGCTCACCAAGATCAAGCATGGATGAGTACAGTTCATCATTAAGGGAATCAGACAAGTCAGTAACTGGATCAGGTAAATCAGAGAAGGATGGATCTGATGATGGATCATTAGGAGGGATAGTAATTATACGAGTATTTACTAGTGACTGTGAAGCCTGGTCTGTGTTACTTGGCACAAACATGAATAGTGACTGCCCCTTTTGCTGGTAACACATTGCTATTTTCATCAAACATGGTTTGAACACCGGTTAAAACATTGGCAGGGCAGCTAATCCAGGGTGTAACATAGAAATCAGCATTGAATGGGTCTGCCAAATCATGTAAAGAAATTCTAAGCTGGGTTTTGCCTTTAATGTCTATATATGACCCATCTATCATACAATCATACATAGATTTCGGTCCGGGGGCTCAAGGAAGCTAACACGTTATAATCTCTTACACTTAATTCTTTCTAACGCCGCTTCAGATAGTTGGTTGATGGCAGAAAAAGTGAGGCATCCACCTGACTGAAACTTCCTCGCACAACTACCCCTAAGTCGTCTAATAAAGGAACAGTATTGAGGGGCAACTCATTGTTTTCTGTAACTATTTTGGAAGTATTTGAACGTTGCACTGTTCTTCGGCCGAATACTGTCTTCTCAGGTAGCGACATTCACAAGTAGTGTGACTTATGGAATGTTTGCGATACTTACACAGCTCATTACTGGACCCTGGCATTGTCGCGAGTCATATTGGCTATAATATCCATTTCCAGACCACGAATTACGGGATTGTCTGTTTTCACGGAATTGTCTCTACCTGCGATAACAATGTGACTGGCTATGTCCAGAGACACCACACTTCCAGCAAATAAGAGAGGATTTCGCTCTCTGACATGAAGTTGAACGGTAATGCTCATCAGACTGACACGAATTGAAGCAGATGTATGTAATCTGCATTGCAAGTATTGTCAGACACTGTTGATCGGTGAAAATGAGCGAGTAGAGGAATACATAGTGGTGCATGTCTTTTTTGTTCGCATAAGTGGATGAAATCGTGAGAATGTTTAAGGAGTGGGTTAAATATGCAGAGTAGAAAATGAGAGAGATAAAGGGGGTAACTACAGCTGAGTGAATGTTGAGGGAGTTTAAGTATGCACGGAAGAAAATGAGAGAGAGAGAGAGAGAGAATGAGGGGTAACTAAGGTAGAAGTAAATGTTTAAACAACAGTTGAAGCATACAGGGTAGGAACGAGAAGCTTGGGGGGGGGGGGGAGTACTTCTGGAAAAAGGAGTAAGTTATTCGACAGAACGCACAAATACTATTAGAAGTTGGAGTAATAGTTGCAATAGCAGCAACTGTGTTAGAATTGCTTTTACGTAAAAATTAGATGATACGAACATAATCATCTCTAGACTACTGGCGAGTTGGGGAAAGTTGAAGTGATGGGATATAGGCATATTGCTTATGATAGGTAGGTCAAGTATAAGCAGAGGAATATATATATATATATATATATATATATATATGTGTGTGTGTGTGTGTGTGTGTGTGTGTGTGTGTGAGGAAAAAAAAATTATAGACATTACACACAAAATGACAGGAAACAGGGAATTTTACACAGAAGGAATAAAGTGTGTATGAATAAACGAGAGAATTAATGAATGAAGAATGACCGAATGAATAAATGAATCAAGGATTAATATACGATCTAATTAGTATAGGAGTAATAAATAAAGAATGAATAAAAACGAATTATACATAACAGAGTTAGTATGAAGGAAAATGAAAATATACAATGAATATTATTTTAAAGAGTGAATTATAGGGGTAGGGGGATACTCCCCCAGGATCCCTGCTTGTCCTATAAGGCGACTTAAAGGGTTCGTGGTGGGTTAGTGCCCCACCCTGTAAAAAGAACTAACTAAACAAGCGAATAAAGCGCCTCGGACTAGGACGGACCATACGCTGACGACTAAGGAACGGACAAACGACATTCTAGGGGTGGGACATGGAATGTGAGAGGAGTAAATGATGAAGTGAAAGAGAGATTGCTCAGGTGCTTGAGGATCCAAGAGTGGATGTATGTGGATTGACTGAAACTAAATGGAGAGGTGAAAGGGTGAGACAATGGGAATGGAACAGTGGGTGCAAGGACTGTATGGGTGAGGATGAAAGTAGGTATACAAGGTTGGGCGATTGTATGTGCGTATGCACCGACAGAGGACAGAGTGGCAAGAGTGAAAGATAAGTTTTGGGCAAGTGTAGAAGCATGTATGGATAAGTTTGGGAGGAGCGAGAAATTGTTTTTGATTGGAGACATGAATGGCAAAGTTGGGAATGTACGAGTGGATAGAGTGGTTGGTCAGTGGGGTGTGCCAGCTGAAGTAGATGGGAATGGTAGTGCTTTGGTGGGCATCCGTGTTGGTAAGGAGTTGGCAATAGCCAACACCTTCTTTCGGCATTAGATGATCCACAGGTATACATGGAGAGTCATGAGGAGGATGGATGGTGAACTTGTTGAATGAAAGGCAATGATAGATTACGTGTGTGTGTGGATAAGCGAATGAGAAGACAAGTGTTGGATGCAAGAGTGTGGAGAGGGTGGGGGAATGGAATCTTGGAACATCACTTAGTGATGGCCAAGGTAAGGCTGCAAAGAAAATGAGTGAAGAGACGAAGGGGAGGACAGGAGGAAACAGCTCCCGTGAGAAGAGAGGATAAGTAGGAAGATAGTGAGAAAATGGCAGAGTATAAGAGCATAGTGGAAGAAAGATTGGGAGGGTATGAGTTAGAGCAAATGGAAGGGGTGGAAGCTGTATGTAAGATATTCACGGAAGGGATAGGCGCAGCGTGTGAGGTGGTTCGAGGAGTGAGGAGGAGATGCAGGGGTGTACAAGGGACAGCATGGTGGAATGATGAGGAGAAACGAGCTGTGGAACAAAAGAAGAAGGCATATAATGAATGGCTAGTGAGTAGAGGTAGGAGAGAAGATGAGAGAGAGAAGAGAGAGGTATATGTGAACAGGAGAAGGGAGGTGAAGAGACTGGTGAAGGAGAGCAAAGAAAGTGGATGAAGAGTTTGGGAGGAATCTGGGTGTAAAATGGAGGGAAGTAAGAAATTGTTTTGGAAGGAGGTTAAGAAAGTAAGACAGTGTGAAAGAAGAAATAGTAGGGGTGTGAAAGATGGGAATAATAGATTGCTGGTGGAGAAGAGAGAGAAGCTGAGGAGATGGAAGGAGCACTTTGAGGATTTGTTGAATGTAGAGAGTGAGAGCAGTGCAAGTATAAGTGGTTGGGGAATGGCTTAGAGAAGAGATGAGAGGAGGGAGGAAGAGATCAGTAAGGCGTAAGTAGTGGAAACAGTGAAGAAGATGAAGATGGGAAAGGCCCCAGTATTTGATGGAGTGTGTGATGAAATGCTTAAGTATGGGGGTGAGATTGTTGTGGAGTGGATATGGAAGTTTTGCAGATTGGCTTGGGAAGAGGGAAGGGTTCCAGAGGACTGGAAATCAGGTATAACTGTTCCTTTATACAAAGGAAAAGGGGAGAGAGAAGTATGTGGTAACCATAGGGGTATTTGCCTTCTTGGTGTAACTGGAAAAATATATGATAGAATACTCATTGATAGGGTTAGGGAAATAACAGAGGAACTAGTTGGAGAAGAACAAGGGTGATTTAAGAAGGGAAAAGTGTGTGTAAATCAGATATTCGTTCTAAGATGTTTAGTGGAGAAGTATCTAGAGAAGGGGAAAGAAAGTGTATACTGCCTTCATGGACTTAGAAAAAACTTAAGACAGAATGGATAGGCAAGGTATGTGGAAGGTATTAACCCCTTAACCGCGGGTATTGTTTTGGTCTGACTGTCCTCTCCCGCGGGGGTTTCAGCCAAATGTAAACAAACCTTTAAACCTTAATAACTCTGCACAGAATAAAGCTAGAGAAAAAAATAAGGTACCATTAGAAAGTACAAACCTTCAGCTTTCCATTGATGTAGGTTTCATGACTTCGTTGACTTTCACAGGACGGGAAGAGCCGTTAGAAGTGAGGGGTGTGAAATAACTATTTTACGCCCCACACACCAGTACCAAATGCCAACCACTCTCTCATAATAGTAATATAAACATATATGAACACTGTACATACGATAAACACCCACTCTGTGTTCACTGAGGTAGGTAAAAGGCACTTCCCTGCGGCTGCGCCCGCTCTTCACTGCGGCTGCGCCTCACTTCACTGCGGCGGCACCCGCTCACTGACGTTTCCTGCGATCTTTTCATTCTTTCTAACTTCTAATATTATTTTACATATAATATGGGCAATGTACATTATATTTACAATGCACTTATTACTATATTGCGTCACTGGCGCATCACAGAATTACATAAGTGCCGCAGAATTCCACAAGTGCCGCAGATTCTCTTATTACAATATCACTTATTATACTGGCCAATATTTCCTTTATTTTCTAGGCAAAATATCCCTTATTACTACATTATCCATTATACAATTATTGGCAAAGCACGTCACTGTCGCATCACTATATATCACTGTCACTTTCAGTATTTACTCAGAGAGTGGTACTCGGCAAAGCACGGAGTTACACATAGAGCGACTTGGCATTCAAGGCACTGGTGTGTGCTCATTTTTCTCGTCGTAGGCCTTCGTGTGGTGGTTGAACATACTCTGCAGCGGCCCTGTGACAACCTGCCGCCTGCTTTAGGAGGCAATTTCACAAGCTGGTGCCGGCTCATATAATTGCGGCACTCAAGACGGTCAGGTTGTGTGTCAGAGTGTCGCCTCGGGATCAATGCCGTCACCTGACCAAATCGTTCAAGTAGCTGCTGGACGACAGTCTTGGAAAACTGTCTCAGTGATGGTTGCCTTATGCCCCCGACTTTTGTCTTGTAAAGAATGAAGGCATTGAGCATGCACATATCGAGCATGTGCAGGCAAGCCTTCCTGTACCATCGGGTGTTTCTCCTGAGACAGTCTATTTCGCCAATCATCATATCAGACTTATCAACGAGTCTCATATTTACATTATAATCAATGACGGCATCAGGCTTCATGATTGGCTCTCCCGTCCTGTAGCTGACCTTCCCAGTTCTCTTCATTTCCCCCTTGTGGATGGTGCTGATCATATTGACAACCTTCTTGTCATGCCACCTGATCGCAAGAAGCTTGTCTGACTTCTTCAGGTGAACATCTCCCCTGGATGATGATGATGCTTCGGGGAAACTAGGCCACTCTTTCCTATAGCTCCGTACAGTGCCAACAGTGCCAATGCCGTGTTCAGCAAGGTATTTGGAGAGTTTCGGTGCTGTGTAATAATTGTCTGTGTACACCACATGATTACCACCAAAATACCTCTCCATCAGCACTTTTACAACGGAGCCAGAGAAGCCAAGGGGGTCTTTCCTGTTCACATCCATTGTGCTAGCCGAGTAAATGACAAAATCCATTATATACCCCGTCTCACAGTCACACAGCACAAAGAACTTTATCCCAAAGCGGTGGCGTTCGCTGGGGATGTACTGCCTGAATTTGAGACGTCCTCTGAACAATACCAGGGACTCGTCTATGACGACTTTCTGCATAGGCCTGAAAAATCGCATAAATCGATCCCTAATCTTGTTGAGGAAATCCCTCACTTTCCACAAAGGGTCAGTTTGGGACGGGTTGTCATTATCAGCGAAGTGCAGGTATCCAAGCAGCTGTCGGAACCGATCCCGTGACATATACTTCCCGAATATGGGGATAGTAGTTATGTCATCCACGAGCCAGTACTCCTCCAACTCATGTCTCTTTATATGGGGCATCAAAAACATGAGTGCAAAAAACATACAGCTCTCTGATCCCGACAGGCAACCACGACACTTGCTTTGGCGAGCCAATAGGTCCCAGCCCTTGTGCTGCACACTGAGTTGCATACCTATTGGTCTCATCGCTGACATGCTGTACAATTTCATCATCAAGGAAGGCCAGGAAGTAATCAACAAACTCATCACCTGCGTTGCATGGGAAGGCAGGCTGTATTCCAGCATTTGTCATATCAAACGGTGGATTGTGTGGCTGGAAATCTCCACCGTCAGTCCAAACAAATGCATCAACTTGCCCTGTGCGTGGTTCAGTGGCAGGGGCAGGTTGCATTCCACTCGTTTCCCCGTGAGAAGGAGCTGATGTAGAGGCAATGGGTGAGGCAGGAGGTGAGGCAGGAGGCAAGCGGGAGGTGGGTGAGGCAGGAGGCAACGGGGAGGGGGGTGAGTGCGGGGGCGGTGAGTGGGGGGTGGCGCGGGTGAGGGAACTGAGCGGGGGCAGGCGGGGGGTTTCTGACCTGGTGCGTGGTGAAACTTGACCCTTTCTACCCCGCTTATCACCTCGCTTATCGCCTCGCTTATCGCCCAGCTTTGCCCTCCAACTGCCACGCATCCCCTTTGTTCTAGGCCTGCCTGCATGGCCTGCACGGCCTGCCTTCCCTCGCTTTGCAGGCTTTGGTAATTCGTACTCCTCAGATGATGTAGACTGAGGAGAGGGCACGACAGATGATGATGATGATGATGTGAGGGCAATTGGGCTAGGGGAACGGGAAATTGATGGGAAATGCGTACTAGGGCCTGGTGTGGGAGACGTGAGCCTGCGCTTCACTCCCTTCCCACGTGCAATACCAGATTTGCCCATAGGAGCCTTTCCTTTCCCAGAGTAAGTTGGGGGTGGTGGGGGGGAATCAACACGATCACTTTCATCACTGTCACTATCAATGGAAAATGGTTCACCACCAATCACTGCCAAATCATCACTGCTTGCTGTGAGTGTGTCACTTTCACTGCCACAATCAAGAGTAGTACTTACTGTTTTGTCCAGCTCAGTTCTAATTTCAGGAGTGCTCAACCCCTTCTGCCTCGCCGTCGGCAGTTCCTTTACCGGTGTAGAGGTAGAGGGAACACTAGCACTAAACATTGTAGAGGAGGAAGCGAGCGACGATGAGTCGGGACGGAGCGCCATTATCACGCACAGAGCTGGACAGATACTGACTGACGCGGGTCAGGGCAGGGGTGGGGGGAGTCCCCTCGGGGTTGGAGGAGGGAGGTGTGGGATGGCTGGCGTGAAAGAACTCGACAGCTACTCTTGCGTGAGAATATTTGCGCGCCGGGAAAACGCGCGGTGTTCAAAATATTCATGATCATTCCAGAATGCCACCCGCGGTTTGGTCCAGTTTTGTCGCCGTCATTCTGGAATGACACCCGCGGTTAAGGGGTTAAGAATATATGGAGTGGAGGGGAAATTGTTGAGTGCTGTGAAGAATATGTACGAAGAGGCTAGGGCAACAGTGTGAGTGGGTGGTAAGCTGAGTGAGTTCTTTGATTTCGATGTGGGACTGAAACAGGGATGTGTGATGTCTCTAAGACTGTTTAATATATACACAGATGGGGTTGTAATGGAGGTGCAAGATAGGGCAGTGGATGTTGGGGCGGCTGTATTGAATGGGGGTGAGATGTGGAAGATTCCGGTGTTGCTCTTTGCTGATGATACAGTATTGTTGAGTGAAGATGAATGGGAGTTGCAAGGTTCGGTGAATGAATTTGGGAGAATGTGTAGGAAAAAGAATCTGAAAGTTAATGTAAGCAAGAGTAAAGTTATGGTGTTTGAGGGGAATGAAGTCACAGGATGCACTGTGAGGTTGGATGGTACTCAAGTACTTGGGTAGTGTGATGAGAAAGGATGGAACTTCTGGGGATGAAGTGCTTGAAAGGGTACAGCAGGGAAGGAAGGTTGTCGGTTCCCTGAACGCAGTGATGAGAAACAGGGAGGTGAGTATGGAAGTCAAGAAGTCACTGCATGATAATATTGTGATCCCTACCCTGAAGTATGGAAGCGAGACATGGACCTTGCTAGAGGGGAACAAGTCAAGAGTGAGAGCAGTGGAAATGAGTTACTTGAGAGGAGCATGTGGAGTGACATGGAGAGACAGGTTGACGAATGAAGAAGTGAAGGAACGTTGTGGAGTGGATGTGGATGTGGTTGAGAAGATTAGGAGAAATACACTAAGGTGGTTTGGACATGTGGAAAGAATGGAGAATGAAAGACTGACTAAGAGGGTGTATGTAGGTAAAGTGGAGGGAGGGAGAGGGACGGGAAGACCGACGATGAGGTGGAGGGATGGAGCTGAGAGGTATATGAGGGAGGGGGAGTGAGTTGGGGGGAGGGCAGTCAAATGGTGGGTGACAGCGACCTTGAGGCGTATTGTCTGCGACCACCCTTTGCGGAATTAGGGCGTCGGGCTATAGATAGATAGATAGATAGATGGATACTGATAGGGGGTTAGGAGATGAACAAGAATAAAAGATAATAAAGTGAAAGAGCTAAGACACTGAATAAAATCAGGAATCAATAAGAATCACAAAATGCAAAGAAAATTACTTGCAATTTCTAAAGAAACCGAAAGGATGATAATTATATATAAGGTGTTCGCTGAGGTGAATGTTGTTTTAGAATGAGGTGGGAAGGTAACAAAAAATAATAATTACAAAAATATACACTAGGAGGAAGTTCCTTTCAGAGAGTAGGGTGAGACAGTCTTGATGGGGAAGTTAAGCAATCCGGGCAGCGCCTCACAGCAGAGAATTGTGACGTAATGCCTGGGTGCTGCTGCCAGGCAGCAAAGGTGAGTGAGGGGAGTGAATTTTTCACCAGTGGGCCGTTATACTTATTTTTTATTATTTTCTTATTGCTTCATAGACAATTGTAATAAATCACTACATAGATAAGGGGCACACACTCTTCTGTTCTATACAGTGTAAGGCAGTAAGTGTAGGCCCCGAAATAAACAATATTCACATTGTTAACTAGAGGGTATC
The DNA here is from genome assembly GCF_032717465.1 of Coenobita brevimanus. NCBI lineage: Eukaryota > Metazoa > Arthropoda > Malacostraca > Decapoda > Coenobitidae > Coenobita > Coenobita brevimanus. Next base: position 14,062,836 of record NC_136991.1, read on the forward strand.
CTAGTATAGGAGATTGTTGTAAGGTAAGGATGGTCAGTAGGGTGGCATTGACAGTTTATTATTACTCACACAACAGGCGTAATATTCCATGCACAACAGACCTGATTTGGGGCGATGATAGGTTAACCACACTGCGAAGGCGCAGGACACACAGAAAATAGGACCACACAACGAAGAGTGGTACTCACTGGAACTGTTGTTATAAAGAACTGCAGGTTCAGGACAGGCAGGGTACATGCAGTGTGAAGGCAGGACAGGTAGTGGGAATTATTTAGGCCACCAGAAGGATATAAGCGAACAACCATAAGGCAGGTTTGCAAGGTGTAGAGGGCAGGGCTGGTGGAGAAAGGTGGCTGTGGTTTGGAGGCTGATGGAGGTTGAGTCAGCAGGGTTTAGTGGGGCGTCTTAAGTCCAAGATACGTTATAAATACAACTGGCTCTGCGGGGTGCTCGCTCTGGTTGTGGTAGGGTGTGGAGGTAGGTGACGATAACGTTATTTTCACACAGCAGCAGGACAGGATCTCACTAGAATTCACAGGACACAGAGGCAGAACAGGATCTCATCAGATATGCACAGGACACAATGGTAGGACACACACCAGGCGAGTGGAGGGATGCAGCAGGGTGTTTCAGGACGCCTGGCAGGTTGTGACGGATTTATTTTTCCCAGAAGTGGCAGGGCATGAGTAAAGTCAATAATAGTTTCACGGACTTCAGGTCACTGGCAGGCTGAGGTGCCAATTTTGGGACTAGGCTTTAGAGAAGACCAGGGCGTTTTGCACGTTACAGGGTGTGGCAAGGCAGCTTCCCACAATACAGGGTGTGTCTTGGTGGCAGTTTTAGTGAAAATAATTGTAGGAGACGTGCTGATACGTGTTCACCGCTGCCACCTTTATAAAATGAATTAGTTATGCAAAGGGTTAACTCAAAGTTCGTCGCCAGACTTCTTCTTTACTATGAATAGGTGTAATGCAGTCTGCCCTGGATGGCGACCAGGTATAAACCGCCAGAGAACCGGGAGCACTCCCAGCCCTAGCTTTCAAAAGATGCTACATAATCAAAATCCAAGCTGTGGCAAGACCTAAGTCAGCAAACTCAGTCATGTAGCCTTTCTCACAGCTACACATAGGTACACATAGCTACATATTACCCACATTAATATTTGCATAAGAATAAACAAGGTTGACAAACTGTTAAATGTCCGGTTAATAAAAATTTAGTAGTAACGTGTTTGCGTGTGTGTGGGTGGGTGTTTGTGTGTGTGTGTGTGTGTGTGTGTGTGTGTGTGTGTGTGTGTGTGTGTGTGTGTGTGTGTGTGTGTGTGTGATATGTTGGTGTGTAAGAATAACTCTGAAGAAATGCAACATTATCCCAAAACATCTAAAAAAAATACCTGACAGAAAACAATATAGACCCTGCAGATACCTCTGCAACCAAGGAACCCTTCAACTTGAAGAAGTTCGGAACTTGGTCAGAGAGGTCCTAGACAACAAAGACAACCAAAGCAGAGGTCTCAGCAAACCCGGACTAGACATGCCGACTCTGTGATAAAGCTTGTTGTTCCAAAATTGGTCTACAAAGTCACATATGTTGGCACCAAAGACTGAGAAGCACACCATCTCAGTATGTATAAAATTAGTCATCTTCTGAAGTAGAAGGACAGCTTCATGTTAAATGTATGTGTGTGTGTGTGTGTGTGTGTGTGTGTGTGTGTTCAAAGCAGTGTGCCCAAGGCATGAGGCCTGGGAAGGCTTTTGTCAGCATTTTTGTTTTACTGTTCATGTTAAAATGCATTAATCTCCTCCTGTAGCGTGCTGATAGCTATATTACCATATATACTTTTATATTTCCTAGTGTTTTTTGTTAGTGTAATAGTACAGTAGTGTGACCAAGAGTGTTAAGTATGGGGTCAGTTTGAGATGTAACTACCAGTTAATAATGACTATTGAGTTAGGGAGGACTGGGGTATGAGGGGAGGGTTGCGAGCTGGGGTAAATCCTGGAGCTTGTTTTGTTCCCCCTTCCCTTTTTCCTGGGTATACAGGCGTAGGAAAGGGGGCCCCCTGAGCAGAAGTTAGTGGTTATGAGTTTACTGCATCATTACTGTATTGTATTTTGTGCTTGATATTCATCATTTTCTCATTGTTAAAATTATTGGAAAGTTTTTAGAATATAGAGCAAAAACGGAGAGCTTTAAGTAGTGACACATTATCTGGCTTAATGCCGAATAGATCATGGTCGGAATAAGTAACGTCTTGTCACACGCAGGTTCGTGGGGAGAAAAAATAGCCGTGAGGCTGTGACGTCACGCACGGTTACGAAAGAGAATCGCAGTGAACAGAGACTAAGTTATTTATAACTTTTGCCGGGAGGTCCATTTCTTCCATTAGGAAGTTTAATATTTTACCTGTCATGCTGATGCTATTATAGGGTGGATAAAACTAAATGTGGGATTCTGAGAAGCGGTGAAATATGCCGATGATCACTGCAAATACAGATATAACTTGGGCATTGTGGGATGCACTTGTTACGGTGGCTCAGACCAGACAAGCGCCAGCTTCGCCAAGTTCGACAGTGGACTGAGCAGCCGATCTCCCATGTGACGTCATGTGCAAGGAGGAAGTGTTTTCTAATGGAAATGATGAGACCTTATTTATCTAGACACTAGACTGGATATCTGATTGGGGGTACACTCACCCACAAAAGTCCTGTCCTTTTTTCGAACCCCGTAGAAGTGTGAGAAGGTTTGTCGAAGCCACAGGGAGACTCATGCGTATCCGGGAACAGTGTCAGTGGAGGTTGGGGGAATTGGGAGTGGAGGGGGTGGTGCGGTAGTGGGCGAGTTGTATGCTGCAGTCATGATATTGTGTAGCTTTTCCTGCTCTTGGCTTTGTTCTATACAAACAATGGAGATGGAAAGGGTTAATGAAAATTATGATATATTACTACATGCTAAAGCAGACATGCAGCTTCTAAAAAATCGAGTTGAGCTGCAACAAGGAGGTTCCTCTTGCCATCCCTGCACACTCCCGGTCCACCATAATACTACCTTGGTTCCCACCAACTGACTCCATTTCCTTGGGCAGCTGTATAGCACATAGTCGACAAAACATTATGACATAATAACAAAACAAAGAAAACATTGCCTTGTTGGCTCACATGTCTGTAATATGAGACGATGTAGCAGAACTTTATTTTGTGGCGACATCTGAAACCTTTACAGTAGTTAAGTGTCAAACCACCTATTAACCAGAGACAACGCAGGTTGGTGATGGTGGGGAGTCTAAACTCTGGTATAGACCACAGCTGTGATGTAATGTGATGATGCATGGTGAGGTAAGGTGTAAGCACCACAGTCAGGCAAGGTCACGAAGCAAGGTGGCCATGGCTGTTGAATATAATATCGATTCATTTTATATGATTACCGTGGCACAAAAATGTAATCATAATCAAGCTCTCAGTGTTTTACACTGCTGATTAATAGGAATTAATGCAAAGTATTCAGATATTTGAAAATATCCCCCCATGCACTGCTTGTGGAAACTAACCACCCACAGTTATGTTGTTTCCCAAGTAGTGCAGAAACAAAACCCATATCAAATTTTGACATAATGGTCCAAATGTGTTTGTCATGTAATCATATGAGAAGTAAACCAGCGTTTAACTTTTCATTATATTCAGTATTCATTCACTGATATATATGTTTACTATTCTTCCCCCAGCAATTTCAGTAAAAAATGAATAAGTAAACAATTTGTAATCTTGCACTTTATTCCACTTTACGGTTATATTACATTTAACATGAAACTCACATTTCTCAAAAAAATAATAATAATAATAATAATGGAAAATAATTAGTGGTAGGTGGTCGCGACCATCATCCACTCACTTGATGTAGTGCTGTCAACTTCTTCCTTAGCCTTTATCATTCTTTTTCTGTGCCTGCCCTCCTCTCTTCCTATTTCTCCCATCTTTCCTGTCACATTTTATTGCTTTTCTTTCCTTTACAGGTGGCTTTACGTTGAGTGACAACCCAAATGGTTTCCTGTAAGCCAAGAAACCATTTACAACGCTGGGTGGGAACCATATAACCAAACCATACATGCTCCCTACGTGTCAACAAGTGGGATGGTGGAGGGTTAGTACTCCTCCCCGTAAAACAAGTAACTCAAAGTGAAATGGCCACCCCTTACGGAATTATGGCGTCTGGCAATAGATAGGTAGAAAATAATTCATTTACTATGCTGTCTCCCAATGAATGCAGGGTCTCCAGTCAACATCAGAAATAAATGGAATTTTATAACTAAAGTAGGTCACATATTATAGTCAGGAAATGAAGAAATTACCATCTTATAAGTCAGAATGCTTAGAAGGTAAATATTTACACATCTGAATATTACTTCATATAGGTTGAGGGTATCTACACCTAACAAAATGCTATGAACCCCAGCAATATAAAAGGTAAAGCATTAGTACGATAAAACGTGTATTACACTGTGGTGAGTTACAAAAAATTGTTTCCATTATAGCCTATCCAACATGAACTGTGCCTCTAATACGATGTCCAGCCACCGTGTGGAGAAACAACCTCATCTAATCTGTGTGGCATTGACTGGACAAGAGTCAAGCAAACACTAGGACGACGTCTAATACTTTCCCAGACCTGAGCATGACTTTCCAAAGCTTGCCTAGTGGGTTGCTCACCAATATCCCAGTTGCGACACATAATTGCCCATAGGTTCTCTATGGGATTAAGGTCGCATGATTTTGCTGGCTACCTTACGGGCTGTAATAGAGCGTGTTGCTCAAACCATGCTTTTACCACACTGCTTGCATGCATGGAGCTGTTATCATGCTCCAGTATAATTGGTTCTGGGTGGGGAATTGCCATGGCTCTAACTGAGGGTATCAACACATCTTCCAACACTTGTATGTAATCCACACTGGTGAATCTCCCTTCCAGTACCACAAGCACCCCGGGACCGTAAGCCCACAACCATCCCCACATATTTACATTAATACGACCACTAGTGGCTTTCTCTGCAATGTTCTTTTCCATATACTGTGTACTGATCGGTCGCCAACAATGTCGTGCTCCTTCTGACACCGATGAGAATGACTTTTCATCCGTAAAAATAACATTCTTCCAAAAACTGACGTCAACGGGAAGATATTCCAACGCAAATCCCAGACGTGCTTCTCTGTGAGCTTGTGTTAATTTCTGCTTTTGATCTGGGACGTAGCAGTGTATGCTGCTCTTGTGAAGTCGTTGTCTACAAGTCTCAGGATGACAGGGGAGGTTGTCTCAAGTAACCTGTATGACTGTCTTCTTGGGCGTGTCTTCTATAGCGGCCAGTAAACGGTTATCGTCCTTCTGAGTCGTTACCCATCGTCAGCCGCTCCTGGGTTTTGTCGTCACTGAACCCTCCTCCTGCCACCTTATCCACCTCTGGATTGTTTTCTTCAAGAATCCACAGACTGCAGCAATATTGTGGACTGGCATACCACTCTTCCACGTCCAGTTATTCTACCACGGTCTGGGATTACCTCTGGTCTATTCGCTCTCCCCGTGGCCATAGCTGTGGAAAAATTTTTCAAATACACAACGCAAATGTTACAAAATATTTACCAGACAAAGTGTATTATATACCGATATATATATATATACAGATAGATAGATAGATGGATAGATATAGATAGATAGAGATAGAAAGATAGATAGACAGATAGATAGGTAGATATGGATAGATATATAGATAGATATAGATACATAAAGAGATAGATAGATAGATTTAGATAGATAGATAGATATCTTTGAGAGAGGTGAAGTCAGTGAATGAACAGCGAGGTTGGATGGTGAGGAATTGGAAAATGTGAGTACGTTTAAGTACTTGGGTAGTGTGATGAGTAAGGATGGAGGTTTGGAGGGTGAAGTGCTTGAAATGGTACAGCAGGGAAGAAAGGTTGCTAGTTCCTTGAAAGCAGTGATAAGAAGCCGGAAAGTGAGCATGGAAGTGAAAAAGTTACTACATGACAGTATTGTGATACCAACTCTAACGTATGGAAGTGAAGCTTGGACGTTGCTGGAAGGACACAAGTCAAGAGTGAGAGCAGTGGAAATGAGTTATTTAAGAGGAGCCTGTGGAGTCACATGGAGAGACAAGCTGACAAATGAGGATATAAAAGAGCGTTGTGGTGTGGATGTGGATGTGATAGGAAGAGTTATGAGGAACACACTGAGGTGGTTTGGCCATGTGGAGAGGATGGAGGGTGAAAGACTGACGAAGAGAGTGTATGTGAGTGAGGTGGAGGGGGGAAGAGGGAGGAGGAGGCCGAGGATGAGATGAAGGGATGGGGTGGAGAGGTATATGAGAGCGGGGGGTGCAAGTTGGGAGTGGGGCATTGAAATAACGGAGGACAGGGCGACGTGGAGGCGATTTGTTTGTGGCCACCTCGAACGGGATTGAGGAGTCTGGTAATAGATAGATAGATATAGATAGAAAGATAGATATGGTTAGATAGAAAAATAGATAGATATAAATAGGTAGATACAGATAGATAGATATAAATAAGTAGATACTGATAGATAGATAGATAGCTATATAAATAAATAGATATGTAAATAGATAAGTAGATAGATAAATAGACACATTACATAAATATAGATAAGTAAATATATATAAATAAATAAATAAGTAAATAGATAAGTACATAGATAGATAAATAGATAAATATATAAATATATAAATAGACAGACAGACAAACATCCACATATTATATATATATATATATATATATATATATATATATAAATATATATATATATATATATATATATATATATATATATATATATTTATACGTATGTGTAGTGAGGATATAATTTTGAGGCTGTTAATCTAGTTATCTTCTTTTTCATAATTTATGTGTTTTAATATATGGGTTAAGGGAACAATTATATTGCAATAACCACATGTCACCATGAGTATGGGCATAAAAAAAATAAATATAATAAAAAAAATACCTGCATATTGAACACCAGGTTGCGTCAGTAGCTGGGGTGAATCACTCCTATGGCAGACGACATCTGATGGAGATAAATGGCCAGACAATATTACAGATGGTTTGGTGTATGGATACCAGCTTATATGGATAACAGGTTATCAAGACCACAATATTACACATATTTCATTCTTATGCAGTTAAACAACCAAAACAAGATGATCACTAGTGGCTTGAGAATGGACATAGGACGTGTGGTCACCTACTACAGGGAGAGTTAGCCTACTTTGTTGAGGGGGGATAGCCAAGGCAAGTGGCCACTGCGCCTCACTTCTGTTATAGAGAAATGATAACTGAACACGTCACATACGATGTTTACATGTGTATACATTTCATTTTATACCACAGTCGTTATATAAATATTACACTATATTTTTTTACATATATTGCACAAGATCTGTAACGGTTTAGAATATGATAGAAGATTCAGGTGTAACAGTGTTAATATGACTGATATGTCTCACCTGCACCTATGTAACGATGAGCCTGTGAGTCGATAGAGGAGTCGACGGAAGAAACTCGCCATGACCTCGCCAAAGGGCTGCCGGTTTTATACCCTGCAGTCGTCCCCCCCCCCCCATCTTCCCCTCAGATGCGTGGAAACAAGCAGTTACTTCTCCTTGTTATTGTTCACATTCAAATCATTAGACATATTTAGCACGGATATGTCTTTGTCATATATACAATCCTTGGTCTTCATTTTCCTTATATAACAAAAATATACTGAGTCTATACTCGACTTTAGACTCCCCACCATCACCACCCTGCGTTGTCTCTGGTTAATAGGTGGTTTGACACTTAACTACTGTAAAGGTTTCAGATGTCGCCACAAAATAAAGTTCTGCTACATCGTCTCCTATTACAGACATGTGAGCCAACAAGGCAATGTTTTCTTTGTTTTGTTATTATGTCGTAATGTTTTGTCGACTATGTGCTATACAGCTGCCCAAGGAAATGGAGTCAGTTGGTGGGAACCAAGGTAGTATTATGGTGGACCGGGAGTGTGCGGGGATGGCAAGAGGAACCTCCTTGTTGCAGCTCAACTCGATTTTTTAGAAGCTGCATGTCTGCTTTAGCATGTAGTAATATATCATAATTTTCATTAACCCTTTCCATCTCCATTGTTTGTATAGAACAAAGCCAAGAGCAGGAAAAGCTACACAATATCATGACTGCAGCATACAACTCGCCCACTACCGCACCACCCCCTCCACTCCCAATTCCCCCAACCTCCACTGACACTGTTCCCGGATACGCATGAGTCTCCCTGTGGCTTCGACAAACCTACTCACACATTTACGGGGCTCATAAAAACGACAGGACTTTTGTGGGTGAGTGTACCAACACAGTATCGGTCGTTCTGTAACATCCGGCAGGAGGTTTGGCTGAATTATGCCAGATAATTAAGAGATTATTGAATGTGTATTGTAGGGTTTTTGGCTGTGAGTCAGAGAATTATCTTATTTGTAACTCTCTGTTTAGTATACTTAGTGTACTCGTATAATGAGATTTTAGATGTAAAGATTGTAAACATTATTGTCATACGAAATCTTTAGTAGATATGTCCTTCAATGATGCCAATGTTAATTACACATATAAAGTTATGCCAAAGAAATGGCAGATGAATACAGGACCAAAGTAGGGGAGGAGTTAGAATCAGTGAATTGGAATGGAATGGATCTGGACAGCCTGTGGAATACATATAGGGATTGCTTAATTAGGAATCATAGAGTGGTGTTTGGTATGGCAAGAGTAAAAACAAAGAAGAAAGGTACGGCATGGTGGGATGTAGAGGTTAGGAGAGCAGTGGAGGAAAAGAGGAAGAAATGGCCAGAGTAGTTACAGAACTGGGGTTCAACTGAAATAAGAACTACGTTGAGGGCAAGAAGCACATAAAGAGACTAGAGAGGAGGGAAAAGAAGAAGGTAAATGATGATCTAGGAAGAGAAATGAATGCAAATTATTCTGAAAATAGGAACTTATTCTGGAAAAAGGTGCGGAAATGTATCACTGACAGCGGAAAGAAACGTGAAAGTGGCATATTAACCCATAGGGATGAAGTAAGGACTAGATGGAAAGAATATTTTGAAACCCTGATGAACGGAAAAAGAGAGAAAAGAGTGGCTGTTAACGTGATTGGTTTTTGGGGTGTGCAGAGACGGAAGGCAGTGCCAGGAAACGTGACACACGCACAGGTGAAGAACGCTGTGAAGCAGCTGAAAAATGGGAAAGCAGCTGGGGTTGATGAGAAGCATGCAGAGACGATTAAGTACAGTGGAGTGAGAAGAATGAAGTGCTTCTTGGAGATACTGCATGTAAGAAGGCATGGATGAGTGAAACTGTGTCAGCAGAGTGGAAAAAGGCTGTGGTTGTACCTCTGTTAAAAAAATAAAGGTGAACGAAGTGAGTACAAGAATTATCATGGCATAAGTTTATTGAGTGTTGTAGGGAAGGTATGTTGAAGAATTATTCCAAAGAAAGTAAGACAGATACAAGAAGTTGCAATGCAGGGGTGGGGAACGTCCGGCCTCCAGGCCGTATAAGACCTGCATGACCATTTGATCAGGCCCGCAGGGCATTTCATAAATGCAATTTCATAAACTCATGAAGGAATATATATACCTGTGTATATATATATATATATGTACTGGGCTACAGTTGATTTTAAGATGAAAATTTTGTATGGCCCCCGATTGATGTTAAAAATATCCTAATGGCCTTTAATAGGAAAAAGGTTCCCCACCCCTGTCGTAGTGAGTGATGAACAGGGTGGCTTTAGGAGAGGCAGAGGATGTGGATCAAATATTTGCAGTGAGACAGATACTGAAGAAGGCTTGTGAGAAGGGCTTTATGATGTTTATGGCAATTATGGATCTGGAAAAGGCAAACAACAAAGTAGACAGAGAAGGATTGTTGAAGGTTTTGCGCATGTACGGTGTAGATGGTAAGCTGCTTGGTGCCGTCAAGAGTCTTTGTGATGGTCGTGAAGCAAGTGTAAGGGTAAATGGGCAGGTATGTGAATAGTTCACGATTAGTGTGGGCGTGCAACAAGGCTGTGTGATGTTCCCATGATTGTTCAGTATATACTCGTATATACGGATGGCGTGATGAGAGAAGTAAAAATACGAGTAATGGAGAGAGGGATGGCGTTGGTAATGATTGGTGATGGATGAAATATTTGAAATGTGTTGTATGCTGATGATGCAGTGCTACTTGCGAACACCGGACAAAAACTTGGTAGACTAATGCAGAGTTTTGCTGATGTCTGTGAGCATCGTGCCTTCAGAGTAAATGTAGAGAAGATTAAAGTGATGGTAATCGAGAGAGAAGGTGACCCAGTGTGATGTTACAGTGAATGGAGAGATACTGAAATTGGTGAGAGTTCAAATACCTGGGTACAGTGACAGAAAAGTGAGGAAAATGTGCAAAAGAAGTGGAAAGTACAGTGACACAAGGAAGGAAATTAGCTGGTGCTATGAAGGCCTTGATAAGAAACAGAGGCTTGAGTTTTGCAGCTACGCAAGGCATACATGAAGGAGTGTTAGTGCCAACTTTAACACATGGATGTGAAACTATGGTGTGGCATGAAAATTAAATGTCAGGAGTGAGAGCAGCGTAGATGGGACTGCTGAGGAAGGTATGTGGAGTGCAGAGAGTGGATAGGATACGAAATAATTTAGTTCATGAAAGATGGGGAGTGAGGAAGTCCGTGGACACTAGGATCGAAAAGAGTATACTGAGATGTTATGGTTATGTGGAGAGAATGGATAACAATATAGTGGTGAAAAAGGCATATCTGTACGAATTTGAAGGAGGGAGGAGGCGTGGTAGGCCAAGAAGAAGGTAGAGGAATATGGTGGATGACTGTATCAGGAAGTGAGATACAGAAGTCGGTGAGGCTAGGGGGACTGAAAAGAGATCGAGCTGGCTGGGTGAATGTTGTGAGAAATGCATGTTCAAGGATTTGGCACCCCTTTTTAACGTGACGGCGTTCGGATTGATTGTATTGGATACGTTTATGTGAAGGTACAGATTGTGGGGAAAGTTTTTGACGTATCAGATAGAGCCAGGATTCCGGGGGCTTGAATGATGAGTCAATGGAAGCGTGGCTTATTGGATTGTGTAAACTTGGGCTGTCTGGACGTTGCTACTCCTCACCCTGTCCTTGGGTGGGAAAGGAGGTTAGGATGATGATGATAAAGTTCTGAAATGCTCTCAATGGTGCTTTTAATGACACTACCGTGTTATTCTGTATCCTTAACAACAGCACAACCACCACCAACAACAACAGCAAGAGACATGTAGAGTGGTCGTACAAGTATGCTTCCTCACGGCCTTTTTCTGACGGATCCACAGTCAGTCCGCCATTCCATCCCAAGCCACACTCCCAAATGCATCCTGGTTGTACGGAAGGAGAGATGGCCGGTGGGATAATGGGGACGGAAACATTGAAGGGGAGAACCATTTGCAGACTCATTATCAATAGGAAGAGAATGTACTTGTGTTTTCTCTCATTCACTTTCAATGATTTATGTTATTTTTGAAGGAGTGGGGGTGTGGGCTGGGGACAAATCTTAGTTCTGATCACATGCAGATCTGCTCCTCTCCCCCTTACCCCTTACATCACTTTCTGATCTCTCTCTCTCTCTCTGTCTGTCTGTCTCTCTCTCTCTCTCGTTATGCATTCCCCCACCAATGGTGGAGGAGGCAACAAATGGTAGGTCTGTTGGTCAGTGCATGCGTGGGTTCCTGCGACTGTAAGTGCAGTATCTCCTGAACCAATTGACGGACTTCCACCAAGCTTTTCTCAGTGGTGCAGTATGAGATGATGAACTAACTGATATCGTCAACAAGGTCAAGTAGTCAAAGATTAAGGTCGTATGAGTGTGGGCGCAATATCTCCCGAATCCTTTGACGGCTTTCGACCGAAATTTTGTCAGTGATACAGTATGGTGGAACGATGACCTAATTACTGTAGGTGAATGTCAAGTGGTTAAAGGTCAAGGTCATATGGGCGTGACCGCGATCTCCTGAGCCCCTTGCCGGATTTCGACCAAAGTTTTGCCAGTGATTATGAAAGGATGAACTGAATTGGTCAGCAAGGTCAAGGGGTCAAAGTAATATGGGTGTGTCAGCAATATCTACTGAACCTGTCGACAGATTTCGACCAAACATTTGTCCGTGATACAATATGAAGGAACAATGAACTGATTAGTTCAGCAGAGTCATGAAGTTGCACAAGACTTGGCAGAGGCATACTGATGACACTGCGTCGACAGCCTGGGGCCTAACTTCTTGGCTTTTCATGGATAATTTACTCAGGTGGTCACAGTTACGTACAATAAAAGACAACATTAGCGTCCTGAACTTTGGTTACAGCATCTGCTAAAAAGCTCAAGTTTTGATGTACCGTGCTTTGTGTCATACAGACGGTTGGTAGCACTGACTCGAATTGCCATTTGCTACAGGTGGCTGTTGCATGAGTCATATTTTTGGTAACTAACCATAACAAATCTATATAATGTTCTTTTTCAGGTGCTGCGTTTACTTGATATATATGAACCGTTTCCTCTCTATTCTCTTATTTCTCTACAATATCATCAACACTGCAATTTAATTACCAGTATTTAAAGAACAGTTCTGATAGTAGCTCTCCTTTATCCATTAAATTCTACTTACCTTAAGCTTATAATTATGAGCTGTGATTGTCATTATATGACTGTCTTGTCAAGCAAAATTGTCCAAACAATTCTACATATGAGGGTAGATATACTCTATATTGATAATCGAATGTTTTGTTATGAGTGGCAAAATAAATCCCAAAAGCTGGAGTTCGAACTCATACCCAGCAGACCAAAGTCTGCACACAACTGTTCGTTTGCTTCGTTATAATATCAGTTCGTCTCTTACGGCGTAACCATTGCTTGCTGGTGCTACCTTCCATCACTGTGATTATTTTCTGGTCCTGTGTTGATGTGGTAACACGAGGGCGACCTGAACGACGATCGTTCCCCGTTGTGCCTTCCTCCCGAAATCCCGAAATCCATCTTTCTACTGTTCTACTTACACGGATGTTTGCACTACCAGTTCAAGAATCTCTCCTCGTAAGTAAAGGTTGATCCTCCTCTCTCTCATCCCACCAGCAGTTGAATGCATGGTGTTTTCTCTCTCCATATCAAGGTATATACTAGGTTTGTTTGAAGTTTTGTGGTAAGAAGTAAGATGTAACGGCCAGGCGGTCATCGCCTGACCGAATACAGTTCACATTTCATCCCTCGGACACAGCAGTTATCGCGATTCAGTGTTAAGACTTCGGAACTTGCATCACCAGCAGCTATGAAGCTTTAGGTAGGAAGTCAGGACAGCCAACCACGAATATGTAACTGTGATACAGCTCATATTGTCCAGCGTGTTTCATTTAATCTTCGGACAAAACAGGGACACGACTTTTGTCTTTGTGTGTGGTCAGCACAGGAGAAATCCAATAATCTTAATTAAATTCGTCTGTGAATATGGAAATTAGTATTTGGTCTCTATTTTTTTTAAATTAATTCTGCTGGCACAGTCATTATTCTCTGGCAAAATTCCACATCCTCGTTTGGTTATCTGGCTCTGCCAATTGCACAGCCATACATGATCCCAGCTGCTATGATTTGAAATATGATAAAAAGAAGAACATTCCCTAACCCTCTCTCTCAGGAATTGCTGCTGGAATTGCATTTGCAGAAGTAAACAGAGAATTGAGTAGAGTGTAAGAGAAAGCTGGAAAAGAGAGAGAGAGAGAGAGATTCAATGAGGGTTGAGGATGTAAGTGAGAGAGGAGTGTAAGAGTGAGTAGAATGAGTGAGGAAAAGAAACAGTAATACGACCAGAAGATGGTAAAAAGAAAAATGAATCACGGAAAATAAATAAGTACACTCATAAACAAAAGACATGGCTTGAAATATGTGAAAACATTTGCTGAAAAGTTCAAGTTTTCTTGCGTTCTGCTTTGTGTCATACGGGCGGTTGACAGCACTGACATAAGATGCCATTAATTTTGCTCAAGGTGACTAACCTGTGGATGCGAGCATAGTTTTGGTGACTATGCAAAACATATCTATGAATTATGTCTTTACGACTGTTACTCTTACATTTTATATATATATATATATATATATATATATATATATATATATATATATATATATATATATATATATATATATGAATCGTTTCTCCGCTGTTCTTAATTTATTGTAAGGACAGCAAAACTGCAGTTCAAATAAAACACTGTCATGATATCAGTTGTCCTTCTTTTTCATTTAACATCCACTTAGCCTAAGTTAATAATATGAGCTGCGAGTTTCCTTATGCCATTGTTATGAAACAAAACTGTCCAAACTATTTTGCATATGAGGATAGATTTACTGTACGATAATAATCGAATGTTTTGTTATGAGTGGAGAATTTAATTCCACAGACTGGATTTCAAACAAATAACCCAGAACACAGAAATCCACGCACAAATATCGTTTGCTTCATTCTAGGATCAGTTCGACTCTTTCGGCATAATCACTGTTTGCAGGTGCTGCCGTCCATCTTTGTAATCATTTCCTGGTCTCGTAGTGGTGTAATAACACGAGGTGGCCTAAACGATGGCCCTTCTCCGTTGTGATTTCTTCCCGAAATCACCGAACGTTTGCACTTATCTGTTTGGGATAGATCCTGCTCTCTTATCTCCCGAGTAGTTGGATGCGTGACATGTACCCTCTGCATACCAAGGTATATACTAAGCCGGCTTGACGTTTTGTGGCAAGGTGTAAGATGAAACGGTCTGGTGATAATCACCTGACAGAACATGGTTCACATTTCGTCCCTCGGATGGAAAAAATTTCGCAAAACGATGTTAAGGCTTTGGAATTTCCTGGATTTATTTAATCGCCATCCCATCACCAGCAGATTAAGAAGCTTGAGGAAAATCAGGCTAATAAATCACGAATATGTAACTATGGTAGAGATCTCATAATGTTTCGCGTGTTTTACTTATTCTTCCGACAAAACAGCGACACGACTTTTGTCTTTGGTTGTATATCGAAATACATGACTGCCCGTAAACCCACCATTAGGAGTTCGACTGATGCCGTGCGTTTTCGGAGACAGCTCAGGCTGCTGACGTGGCCATGGATTTGACAGTGACAGTAAGATATGAAAAAATGATACGACTTAGACAGTGATATATTGGATGAGTCTTCACCACAACACACGAGAACATATAAGGCGGAATCGAACAAGAGCGTTATATATGTACCAGCCTCTACGCAGAAGAAAAACAAAAAAGAACAGTGAAAGAAATATTGGACAGATGAGAGGGAGATAAAGAGGGAGATAAAGATATGAAGAACGGGACAATGACAAAGAGACTGAGATGCAGAACAAGGGGGAGAGCTGGAGTAATCAGCAGGATGCTGATGAATAAAAGACACAGGATTAAACTTTCAACATGACTCTCCTTACATACTAGTGTTTTAATTTTCTTGTGTTAATTTGTGTTACATGTTGCATTCAGGAGAGAGAGAGAGAGAGAGAGAGAGAGAGAGAGAGATACTAACGATAATGATTTAAGTATTAATAATTAGAGGGACAACTGTTGTGATAGTCGTAGCAGTTCTAATGGTAAAGGAGGCAACAGTGATGATGATGTTAATAGTTGTAGTGATGCTAATGTTTGTGACTATGGTGATATTAGCGTGAATAATGGTAGTTGTGATATTAGTGGTAGTGCCGAAATGTGATGCTGATAGTGGTGAACGTGACGGTGGTGGTAATGGTGACTGTGATGGTAGTTTTGTTATAGTTGATGGGAGCGGTGATGGTGACAACCTATGATGATGGTGGTAGCTAATGGTAATTGCGATAATGGTGATTGTGATAGCAGTGATGGTGATACCTGATGGCAGGAATGATTTTAATGACTGATGAATATGTTCGTGATGCTAATAGTAGTGGTGATGGTGAACCTCCCCAATTTGGCAATTAACGATAATTATGAACGTTTGTGATAATCAACTTAATGCCCACTGGGATAATTGCTGCAGTTTATCTGATGAAGATTATAATTAGCCTTCGAATTTGGGTCATTAGAGGCAATCACAATCAGCACAAAAACTCATAACAAGAGAGTTACGTGAGAAGAAATATGGAAAAATATGCAGGCAATGAATCGTAAAAAATAAAAAGTGCTTGTTCAGGGAAAATGTTAGAAGTCAAAGCAAAACATTAAACATGTGAGGGGAGATAAAATTACAGAAATAAAAATGAAAATAATTTACCGGTCTGCAAAGTAGAAAAAATGTAGACTAGAAGAAGACTATCACTAAATATTCATCAGATGAAAATTTCTAAGTAACAGACTTAAGAAAAAGCCAATGAAAAAAAAAAAATAATCAGACCAAGCACCATTGCAAGTAATTTCAACAGCAGCAACAGCAGCAGCAGAGCAGAAGCATCAGTAACATCATCAACAACAGAGAAGCAATCAACCGCAGAAGAAAGGGAGAGACTCATATCAGCCAAATGAGGATTGGGGAAAATAACGAAATAATCGAAGCGATAAAAAGAAACCGACTTCGCAGCTTTTCTCATAGTTGAATCCAGAGAGAGAGAGAGAGAGAGAGAAATTGAAACATTATTATGACCTAATTTTGAAGACTGAAGTTGTGCAAGTACATCATAACGAGAAATGTAAAACACAATAAAATTAGGAGGAACGCTGATGTTCCATGATGAATGAAGCAAATAAAAATTACATAGAAACCATAAGCTAAGATTAAAACAAACCTCGCTTTCCTGTTTTTTTTTTTTTTTTTTTTTTTTTTTTTTTTTTTTTGCGAGGAAGAAGGAACCAAAGGCCATGAGCCCGCAGTAACAGTTCCCTCCAAGAGAAAAACAAAATACAATAGAGAGCCAAATTCAAGATCCGATCATTTTGAGATGCCTGGACACACTACGTTTGAAAGACTGGAGATCATAGGCAGGAGGAAATACAGACAGAGGGAGACAGTTCCAGAGCTGACCTGTTGCATAAATGAAAGACTGGGAGTAACGGTTAACTCTTGCATTAGAGAGTTGGACAGAAAAGGGATGAGAGTTTGCTGCCAGACGGGTGCTACACGCCCGTCGTAGAGGTGGAGGAATGCAAGCAGACAGTTCAGAGGAGCAGTGACCATTAAAGTAGCGATAGAAAAGAGATAAAGATGCAACAGTGCGGCGAAGAGACAGAGGTTGAAGGGAGTCAGTAAGAGGAGGAGAGTTAATGAGACGAAAAGCCTTTGACTCCACCCTATTGAGAAGAGCTGTATGTGGGGAGCCTCCCCACACATGAGAGTTGTACTCCACACAGGGGCGGATCAAACCCCTGTACAGAGTCAACAATTGTGCAGGGGTAAAGAAAGAGCGGAGTCGGCTTAGCACACCCAATCTCTTGGAAGCAGATTTTACAAGAGATGTAATATGATCTTTCCAAGATAAGTCCCGAGTAAATGAAACCCCAAGCATGTTCAAGGATGATGCAGGATTAATCTGAATATTATTAAACATTAGTGGGTATACCTGTGGAAGATTTTGTCGGGTTGATAGGTGTAAGAACTGAGTCTTAGATGCATTAAAGACAACCATATTATTTTTACCCCAGTCAGAGATATGAGCCAAGTCAGACATTAGGTGTGCCATAGCCTCATCCCTTGTTTCTTGAAGTAACTGTTGAGATGGGCGTTGCGGGAACCGAATGGAAAGATGAAGGGTGGAGTCATCAGCGTATGAGTGGATAGGGTTAGATGTACAGCTTAGAAGATCATTGATGAATAAAAGGAAGAGAGTTGGTGATAGGACAGAGCCCTGAGGAACACCACTGTTGATAGATCTAGGAGAAGAACGATGGCCGTCTACGACAGCGGCTATAGAACGACCAGAAAGGAAGCTAGCGATGAAGGCACAGATAGAAGGATAGAAACCGTAGGAGGGCAGTTTGGAAATTAAAGATTTATGCCAGACTCGATCGAAAGCCTTTGAGATGTCAAGTGCAATGGCAAAGCTTTCGCCAAAGTCCCGAAAGGAGGATGACCAGGAGTCTGAAAGGTAGGTGAGAAGATCGCCAGTGGAGCGTCCCTGACGGAACCCATACTGACGATCGGAAAGAAGGTTGTGATAGGAAAGATGCCTTAAAATTTTTTTATTAAGAATTGACTCGAAAACTTTTGAAATACAGGACGTTAAAGCAATTGGACGATAGTTGGAGGGTTGGGAGTGGTCACCCTTCTTTGGGACTGGCTGAATGAGAGCAAACTTCCAGCAAGAAGGAAAGGTACAAGTTGACAGACAAAGGCGAAATAGTTTGCCTAGGCAGGGTGTAAGCACAGAAGCACAGTTTTTGAGAACAACAGGAGGGACTCCATCAGGCCCATATGCCTTGTTAGTACTGAGGCCAGTAATGGCAGAAAATACATCAACTGAAGAAATTTTAATGTCAGCCATGAGGAAGTCAGAGGGGGGAAGTGATGGAGTCATCTTACTTCCATTTCTCCATGTTTTGCATTCTTCCTTCTCTTTTACTTATTTTCATCACCTCTGCTTCCCAACCGCTTTCTCAGTGGCTTCCAATTTTTTTTATATAATCTTCTCCAATCACATTTTTAAAGTGTCGTCGATTTCTACCATTTTCATGTGTCTTCTTTCCTTTTTCTATTTATATTTCGACTTTTTCCCTCAAAGTTGATTTTTTAAGCTTTACATGTAGCTCCTCTTCCTGTCCGTTATCCCCTTTTCGCTCAATCCCACACTTCCTATTCGTTCCGTTATTTCTCCCTTTTCCTCATTCCTCTACACCAGTGGTTCCCAACCTTTTTGGTCCTGTGGCCCCCCTAGAAAATTATGAGAAGCTCTATGGCCCCTATATAACTCAGATCGTATATTTATATATTTTTAATATTTGATATTGTGCAGAAAACAGTAATTACCCCAATATACTTAAGGCTAAACTAGCACAGTAAGGTATATTTCATACTTGATTTCTGTCGGGTTTTACCCAGACCAAATACCTTATAATATCTAATATTACCAATAAGGCCCATGGCCCCCCAGTCAATGTCCCATGGCCCCCTTGGGGGCCATGGCTCCCAGGTTGGGAACCGCTGCTCTACACCGATATTGTCCATCCTTGTCTCCTTCTACAGCTGTCCTCCTTATATTCTCTCCTATCGCTAGCCTCCAGATCTTTTATCCTTCTATCGCTTTACTTTTTATCTGCTCTCTATCGTCTCCCTCCTTATCTTCTGCCCGTCTGTGGCTTTCCTTCTTTTCTTTCCTATCACTTCCATCTCTTTTCTTGCATTGCCTTCTTCCTCTTCTTCTCTTCCATCGCTTTCCTTCTCTCCTTGTGTTCAATCGCTTTCCTCCTTTTCTGTCCTTCTGTCGCTTTTCTCTTCCTCGTTTTCTTTCGTATTCTGTATTCTCTTCTCTCTTCCCTCTTTCCCCCTCCTCTTCTCTTCATCCATTAATTTCCTTTTCCATTTTATCCCATAGCTTTCACTTTTATCTTCTCTCTGTCAAGTTTTATGTGGTACACATACCTCCCTTTTTAACCCTTTCACCTATTCATTTATATATTGTTTTAATCTTCAAATCGCAGTTACTAAACAGTTTCTTCCTCTAATCTCCCCTCATGCCTTTCCACTCTTTTCTCATTTCCTTTCATCCTACTCAGTCCCATTCTTTAGTTAAACTTCCAATTCACCCAACTTTTCATTAATCGTCTTACCAGCCTTCATAAACTTTTTCTTCACCCTTCTTCCATTCCATCTTGCCCTTCCTTTCCTTATCCCTTCCACCTACCTCATTTCCATTTCTCTTATTCTCTTTTTCTGTCCTCTCCTTTATTTCACTCAGGATAATACGAAGTAAGCGAGAGCAAGTGTTTGTGGAGGATGGGAGGGAGGATGGGCAGGAGGTAGGGAGATTAGGTGTTTGCTGGATGGGAACAGGGAGGGAGGGAGGGAGGGATGGCAGGTGTGCTGGAGAGAAGCTACAAACGTAAGAGAGAGAAAAGAACTTAGCGTCTCAACCTCTCTCTCTCTCTCTCTCTCTCTCTCTCTCTCTCATACACATGTACCTACGAGTATTCAAGCTAACGTTCTTTAGGTACATATTGCTCTTGATACTGGCATTTTGGTGTGTGTGTGTGTGTGTGTGTGCTAAACGTGTGAATGAGGATAGAGTGGGTGTAACAGTGGGTAGAATGAGTTGGTAAGCAAGAAACAGTAATAAAATCAGAGAATGATAAATACAGGAAAGCCACAGAGGATACTAGATTAGGTACAGTCTACCAAAGTTCCGCCTGGACCACCCTCTCGCCCGGCATGGTGAATGTGGCAACAGTGCAGTGTGTGGAAGGGAGGAGGGGAGAAGAGGGGGAGGGGGGGGGGTAGAACTTGGAACGAGGAATGGCAGCGCTGAGAAGGAGAGTCACTTGTTATAATGCAATTGTAACAGGGAATTCAGTATGTTTTCCCCAAATAATTACAACTCCTATTTTTTTCATTCATTTTTGTAGGCACACGACGCCTGGACAGTAACCACTACATATTTCATTACTCATTACTGACCACAAGCAGCTCTGCTTGCGCACCTCATCTCTCTCTCCTCTCTCTCTGTTTTGTGTCTGTTGTATAAATGTGTGTATGTAAAATTGCATACCTTGTCAAGATCAAGTCATGTCATTTCACATAACGGATATCGTTTGCCATTAAAAGAATATTTATTGCACTGTAGGTAATAGTTTTACGGTAGGCATACAAAGTTATCTCTCTATGCTGATAGGTAATCATGTGTTCAGTGGTAGACCAGTAGCGGGAGGTGCCCTGTCACACTCCCAGAAAAACACATTTGTGATTAATGATACAGTGTTCTGATTTCCCATTTGTCATTAAATAAACCTGACATGAAGAAGAGCAATCTCTCACACAAAATGTTTACTAAATGATTGAAACTTATGATAATTTATACAGTATTGCAGAGCCATTGAATCTGAGTCGTTAAATTCTCGGTAATAATATATCACTAATAATATCCCCAAGTAACAGTTAATGAATTAAAATTTATTAGTATTAATGCAGGATGAGGTGGAAGAGTGGAAATCATGATTCTTCTGAGACACTAATCGAAGTCGGGTTCGAGAAACAGTTTTTCTGACTAGCAATCCCAGTACTTAATGACTGGTTACACCGAGGTCCGAGGTGTTCTCTACATTTCTGCTGTGTAGGTCTGTCAGTTCCCTCAGCATTTCATCATGAATAGACGAGAAACTGAGCTAACCAAGAGAGCAGAGATTGTTGCCCTTCATGACTTCGGATTTTCATCCCGTGTGATTGCAAGGCGGTTGGCAGTCTCCCGAACAACAGTTTTGAAGTGGATAAGGAGACACGAGGAAACTGGGAATCTGACTGATCTTGGTAAGTAGAAAACCGGTTTGTTTTGTGTTAAATATGTCCAACACAGTTTTCAGCATTTGTCACCTATGGGTCTTAATCCTGTTGTTCATAAGTCTGTTCATTATTAAGGATAACTAACGGTAACTTCGAAAGTGTAACAGTTCACTCAAACCTCCCCACTGGTAGTAAATTAAGAATGCCAAGCGGTTTAGAGTGATATCTCGATATAAGCTAAATGTTGGGAGAGTGGCCTCGCGATTAGTGATACGAGGTTCAATCATCGTTATCTTTCTACAGATAGGAGGCCCCGACCCATATTAACAACACCCCAGGACGACGAGAATATTCGACGAGCTGTTCAGGTCGCCCCTTTCACAAACGCGGTTGCCATTCGAGAAGCCCTCCACCTAAATGTGACCTCGCAGACCGTACGCAACCGTTTGCACGAAGCAGGGATTCACCATAGGTAAGGTCACGAAAGTTATGTATTTGCAAATAAACGTAATTGTCCACAGCGTTAAAAGCAAACGTGTATATATATATATATATATATATATATATATATATATATATATATATATATATATATATATATATATATATATATATTTTTTTTTTTCCCCTTAATTTTTCTCAGTGTTCTGTTGCAAAAGTAGGTAATACTCCTAAAAACCTGTCATATCTGACATCCAGTTTAGGGGAAATGAGAAAGACTGATACTTGCCAAATAAAAATAATTTTATGGAGCTTCACTGAATGTGTTTCTTCTTCACACAAATCAAGGATTCCTGCCAAGAGAGAGCTGCTGACAGACCAACACCGGGGTGGCAGACTAGCCTTCGCTCGCCAGAATGTGGACAAAGATCTAGATTTTTGGTCCAGGGTAGTGTTCACAGATGAAAAAACATTTACCAGCACTAATCACGGCAGAATACATAACTGGAGGCCGAATAACACCAGGTAACATCTGTTCTTATCAGATATAAATAGATTTATGTAACAAATACCATCAACGGTTTTTCATCGCCAAAACATATAAAGCCCTTGATTGCATAAGCATGGTCCATGTTTCTGCTGTAGTGTTCATCGCTGATCTACTTTTATGTATCATTACAATTTGTTTAAGTTATTTCAGTTAAGTACTGATGGCTGTATATATATAATGCTAGGTATATATTCCTATACTTTCCTTCTGTCAGTTGTTCCCAAGCCTGCTTATTATCCGTATTTCCTCCATACCGTCAACTCTCTCTCTCTCTCTCTCTCTCTCTCTCTCTCTCTCTCTCTCTCTGCCCTGACCATTGCAATTTTAGATACGTGGATAACCATAGGGCCATAATATACAGTAGAGGTTGCATCGTAGCATCATTTACGGCAAATCTCGCACCCCCAGTGAAATATGAAAGTGTTAATATGTTCATATTTTATTCACTCGCAGATACGACCGAAGGAACATATACGAGGAGCGCAGAAGTGGTCACGTCACGGTGAACGTGTGGGGATGGATGTGTATCCATGGCTTGGGTGACATCACAAGGATAGAAGGGCGGTTCACTGCTGCAAAGTATATTGAAATTCTACAGGATTTCTTCCTTCCCTCCCTTCGGGAACGGGATTTTCCGTTTCCTCCAGGCCCAGTAATCTTTGTACAGGACCGTTGCCCCATCCATACCGCAAGAGTAGTTACAGAGTGGTTCAGGGCTAGAGGGGACCTGCAGTTACTAGACTGGCCTAGCAAGGGGGCAGACATGAACCCCATCGAAAATTTATGGGGGAATATTGTTAACTCTTGGGAGCCAGAGAATGAGCGAACACCAGCTGAACTTCTGGCCCACACTCAGGCCCAGTGGGAACTGGTAAGGAACCAACCACGCCTTATGCATGACCTTGTAGCTTCCATGCCCAACAGACCGCAAGAGGTGATCGAAAAAGAGGGTGGCTGGACCTACTACTAATAAAAGTAACATGCAAATGGTATATGGAATTTTTAGTACCCTTGTGATTATTATGACTGTTATTCCACTCCCTACAAAAAGCTAAGTAAGAGATGCAAGTTTCATGAAAATGAGTTCATGTAACATATTGTATGAGATTGTTCTTCATGTCAGGTTTATTTAATGACAAATGGGAAATCAGAACACTGTATCATTAATCACAAATGTGTTTTTCTGGGAGTGTGACAGGGCACCTCCCGCTACTGGTCTACCACTGAACACATGATTACCTATCAGCATAGAGAGATAACTTTGTATGCCTTCCGTAAAACTATTGCCTACAGTACAATAAATATTCTTTTAATGGCAAACGATATCCGTTATGTGAAATGACATAACTTGATCTTAACAAGGTATGCAATTTTACATACACACATTTATACAACAGACACAAAACAGAGAGAGAGGAGAGAGAGATGAGGTGCGCAAGCAGAGCTGCTTGTGGTCAGTAATGAGTAATGAAATATGTAGTGGTTACTGTCCAGGCGTCGTGTGCCTACAAAAATGAATGAAAAAAATAGGAGTTGTAATTATTTGGGGAAAACATACTGAATTCCTTGTTACAATTGCATTATAACAAGTGACTCTCCTTCTCAGCGCTGCCATTCCTCGTTCCAAGTTCTACCCCCCCCTCCCCCTCTTCTCCCCTCCTCCCTTCCACACACTGCGCTGTTGCCACATTCACCATGCCGGGCGAGAGGATGGTCCAGGCGGAACTTTGGTAGAGTGTACATCCTAATGTGTAGCAGCCGTGGTTCAGAGCGCTCCGCTCTGACCGAAGGGTCGGAGGATCGAATCCACCCAAGGGTCATTGGTAGACATCAGGAAGGGCATCCGGTCATAAAATGCTACACGCTCCAAACCAAAGTCCTCTACCCAGGGGCAACGCCTTAGCCCTTATCCAAAAAAGGGGTACCTAGCGTAAAACTCACACTAGACGCAAAAGTAATACGAGAAGAAAAAAAAAAGGTGAGATGGTGGACAGATGTGAAGGAGATATAGAAGTTAAAAATAGGTAAAAACAAAGGGACAAAAAAGGAGAACATGGAGGAGGGATGGAGTAATCAGGAAGAGGTTGAAGTGAGAAGACAAAGGAGTAAAACTAAATAATGGTGCTTTATATATTCGTGTTGTAATTTGCTTGTGTTGATTTCTGTTACCCTCTGCATCTAGGCGAGAGAGAGAGAGGGGGGGGGGAGGTACGAGCGACAGTGATATAGTTATTAATAGTTACAGTGACAATTATGGTGATAGTCGTGATGGCTGCAGTGTTAGGGATAAGGGTGATTGCATTAGTAATGATGTTAGTAGCAGCAGTGATGCTAATGTCAGCAGCTATGGTCAGCAACTATGATGATTATCGCATTTATAATGGTAGTGGTGATAGTAGTGGGAGTGTTGAAATGTGATGGTGTTAGTGGTGGAAGAGACGGTGAGGGTAATGGTGGTGGTAATGCTGACTGTGATGGTTGTTTTGTCGGTAATGGTAGCGGTGATGATAATGATCACGGAGATTATAAAGGTGGTGGTATGTAATTGTGGTGGTGATAATTGTTATTATGAGCGAAGTGTTGGTGGTTGCTGATGGCAGGAGTGATTGAAATGGTAATGGTGAATATATTCGTGATGCTTATGGTAGTCGTTATGGTGATGGTGATCCTTCCCAGTTTGGCAACCAGCGATAATTATAAACTATTGTCATAATCAGTATAATGGCCTGTGGGATAATTGCTCCAATTTATCTGGTGAAACCTTAAGGTTTGGAGTCATTAGAGACAAATCGCAATCAACACAAAAGCTAAAAAAAAAAAATGTGAAAAGAAATCATATGGAACAAATGTGCAGGCAATGAAGAGTAAAAATAAAAGTTGCTTGTACAGATCAAAGGTAAAAGTCAAACACGCAAAATACGAGGGAGAGACAAAAGTATAGGAGTAAAAAGACAATATTACACAAATTAACAAAACAGAAAAAAATAGACATTCTAAAAGAAGACCAAGAGTAGATATTCACCAAATGAAAAAAGATAATTTTTAAAAATGAGTGGCAAAAAAAATTAAACCAAGAAGTATCATACGAGTTTCCAACAGGAGGAGGAGGAGGAGGAGGAGGAGGAGGAGGAGGAGGAGGAGGAGGAGGAGGAGGAGGAGGAGGAGGAGGAGGAGGAGCAGCAGCAGCAGCAGCAGCAGCAGCAGCAGCAGCAGCAGCAGCAACAACAACAACAACAGAAAAACGCTCAATGAAAGAAGAATGAGAAAAATTCACGTATGCTAAATGCCGATTGCAGTAAAATGCTGAAATCACTGGGGCGAAAAGGAATCGGCCTGGTACTTTCATCTGAATCCGCAGAGAGAGAGAAAGAGAGAGAGAGAATATTGAAGTAACTTTGTACAATAAAGTAGCGCACAGACATCAGAACGAGATATAAAGGTGAGAGTAACACTGAGTTTACACAGTGTATGCATCAAGTAACAAATTACATAAAAATTATAAGCCGAGATTGATACAAACCTCGCTTCCCTGACTTTGTGGCAATAATCTTGATCCCATTTCTCCATGTTTTGCGTTTTTCTCTTCCTTTTCACTTTCATCTCCTCCCAACCTGTTTCTCAGTCCCTTCCTCTTTCTTTTATATAATTTCCATTTCCATCATTTCCATCTTTTTTCTCTCCCTTTTATGTCAATGATTCCACTTTTATTTCCACTGGTAATTACTTAAACTTGTCAAGTCTCTTCTTGTTCCCGCCCGTTATCCCTTTGCTCCATTCCTCGCTTTTTTCTCATCCCGTTTTGTCTCCCTTTTCCTCATCCTTCTATGCAGTTATTGTCTCTATCATCGACTCCTCTAGCTGTCCATCATATCTCCTCTGTTTTCACTTTCCTTCTTATCTTTCCTTTTTATTTGCTCTTTTTCTATCCCCTCCTTCTTGATCTTCTTTCCATCTGTGGCTTTCCTCCTATTCTTTCCTGTCATTTTCCTTTTTTCCTTCTCTCCCTGTATCGCTTCCCTCCTCTTCTTCTGCCCTATCACTGCTCTCCCCTTCCTCCCGTCCTATCGCTTTCTTCCTCTTCTCTCCTATCACTTTCCGCCTCTTCTGTCCTTCAAACGTGTTTCTCCTTCTCCTCTCCTTCTATCGCGTTTCTCTCTCTCTCTTCTCTCTTCACTATTTCCTCCTCTTCTTCTTTTCTTCCATCAATCTCCTCTTCCTCTTCTTTCCTGTCGCTTTCTTCCTTATCTTCTCTCAGTCGAGTTTTATGTCGTACGCACTCCTCCTTTCACCCCCCTTTTCATCTTATGTTTCCTTTTTCTGTTCATCATCTCACCTTTCTTCATCCTCATCTTCCTCTCACTTTCCCACTCGTCTCACCCCTCTCTTCACTCTTTTCCTTTCATGCTACTCATTCCTTTTCCCTAGTTAACTTCTTTTTTACTCAACCCTTCATTAATCTTCTTACTAGTCTTTTAAAACTTTGTCCACTCCTTCTAGCTTTCCATCTTGTCCTTTCTTTCTGTACCCCTTCCACCTACTTCCCTTCCATTTCTCTTTTCCTAGCTATCCCCCCCCCTTCATTTATTCTTTTCACAGTGGAAAAGAGCATGGAAGCGAGGGCAGGTATACGCAGAGGATCGGAGGGAGGATGAATAAGTTTGTGGGGCAAAGGGGAGTGAAGTTAGGTGTTCGGTGGATAGGTGCAGAGATGGAGAAATAGAGGGAAGGATGGCTGGTGTGTGGGAAAAGAAGCAAAAAGTGAGAGAAAAACATGGCATCTCTCCCTCCCTCCCCTCTCCCTCTCTCTTTCTCTCTCTCTCTCTCTCTTTCTCTCTCTCTCTCTCTCTCACACACACACACACACACACACACACACACACACACACACAAACTTACAATTACTTAGAGCTGTATTTCTGTTACAGAAGATGACGATTAGGGGAGGGCGGTGATGGTTCGGACATTATATATATATATATATATATATATATATATATATATATATATATATATATATATATATATATATATATATATATATATATATATAAACATTCAGGTTTAAGCAGGAGAGTATTCTGGTTTATGTTAAAATGTTGCTAAATTATTTGGCTCTTTAGAATGATAATATGAAATTCTTAGCTCTTTTCAGCTTTAAGCTATAGTTAACGAAACACAAGTGACTAAATCATCCGAACCATCCCTACCAGTGGTGATGGTTCGGACAGAAGGGTGGGCTGGTTCGGCCATAGGTATTACTCAGCATATTCTTAAAATTATGTGAGTTGGATTGGATAAAACCAAACATTTATTAATTCAAAGACATTTCATTTTCCTAAAGTACAATATTAAACTTCAGAATCTAAATGCACCACTTGATATTTGTTTTAAAAAACTAATACTTTATAACTGAAATAACCTTCACCAGATTTATTAATAACTGACTTAACCTCTTACTTTCTGCTTCAAAATTATGCATAATTAGCCCCCTCCCTCCCTCTCTCTCTCTCTCTCTCTCTCTCTCTCTCTCTCTGGAATATTGACTTCACTTTTCACTTTCTGTGCCTTATTTTAAACTGACTAACTTAACACTTTTAATGCATATTGCAGCCTGCAAAACTGAAATAGAATTGTATTACCCCTTCCTTCTTTTAACACTTTGAGAAATAGGTTAAATAAACAAAGCTATAAATATATATTCCCTGATAACTATGAAGAATGGTGTTTCACTATGTGTTCAAATATAAATGATCAAAAGTAGCGTTATCATTTGATAAGGTCATGACTTGGTAGTAGTGGAGGGTTAGTTCAGACTGTCCGAACCATCCCCCTCCTTAACTGCTGTCCGAATCATCCTAAATCTATGTAATTAATTGACGGGTACTCTCAAGTTTCACACGAGAGAGTTTAACATTCGTTTTTCATAGCAGCATGTTCTACATGCAACACAGATTCATCCTGATAATGCACAGTTCAATGCTTGGCATATTCATAAAGGTAGAGCTTACGATATACACCCAAATTATTACATAAGAGATGCAAAAAAACATAAAATCTGACCTGCATCAAAAAGTGAGGGGTTTCTAGCTTGGAGGTTCCGTGTGGCAGAAGTAAACAAACTCTCCCACTTTCATGCAAGATCACACGGTCCTAGGTCCCATACGTTTCTCAGGGAATGCACTGTCCGAACCATCCCACTGTCCGAACCATCACCGCCCTCCTCTACTGTTCCCAAGGATAGTGTGTTTCTCATTGTCTTTGGTGCCAACGTGTGTGACAATGCAGACCAATCTAGGATCCACAAACTTTGCCACACAATCAGCATGTCAAATTTGCGGTTGCTGAAAGAACTCTGTTTTGGTTGTGTCTCCAATGTCAACACTTTTCTCTGGCCAAGTTCCAAGCTTAAAGATGAATGGTGCATTCACTGCAAAGGCTCACCATTGTTCTAAATCCGAGGCAATGGTTTCAAGAGCCTTTGGTAAGAATTTGCATTTCTTTTCTCTTGATATCTCTTCTTCTGTCTCCCTGGGTTGTGGCACGTTACAGGGATTGGGCCATACAGAACATTTCAGGGAAGACAGTGCTCAGGCATGTGGAACATGTGTATGGCCCATCCCAGATGCTTTTTAGCCAGCATGGTTTCTATGCTAGTTGACTTTCCCTGTTGGAGTATCTGTGAGTGTGGGACTAACACTCTGTTACACGAGTCTGTGTTTTCATGTTATGAGTCAATGTTTTCATTACAAGTTTACGTTTTCTGTTGTTTAAGGTGTGAGAGATTATTTGTCGGTTCGTTTTGCTAATCATTGTTCATGTTTTCCTTTCTTTCCCTTGTCTATCATTCATTTTGTTTCCATCTGATGGTTTTTAATTTTATCTGTAGACATATACATATTAACCCGTGTATCACGTTGCGTTATGTGCAAAGCTGGGAGTAGCCCTGCTATTAGTAGCGGAGCTACATAGCGCCGCTACTATTTTAACAGCGATGGTTGTAATGCCATTACTTTTTTAGCCAATAGCGGAACTGAAAGCGCCGCTACTTTTTGGCTGTACTCATGCGTTAACGCACTCCTCGCTACTCATGCGATGAATACAGGCCTGGAGTCGTGAGTACAGACAGATATGCCGACGGTTTGTTTGTATTTATTAACCCTTAAACCGCGGGCTTGTTTTGCTTTGACTTGCGGCTCCCGCGGGCATATTCGCGCTCCGACAGACTCTCTAAAAATATTTGCTAAAAATCAGTTATTAGTCCTAGAATATTAAAATCACATATACTTATGGCACATACCTTCAGCTTTCTCCTTGGGTGTTTGTTGAGCCTTCGTCGAGTACCGTAGGACTTGTGGGGGCCTCTGAAGTTGGGTACCGAAGTCTCCACTTTACACTTCCCGACAACTCGCAATATGATTACCACAGCCTGATATTATCACGAGAAACACTAATCTATGATTCTCAAATAGTCTGGAATCCATACTCCCCCAAAAAAGCACTGTGAAAGCAATGAAAATTACGAGGGCGTATGACCATCCCACTTTCGATCGTTCGCCGCTAGTGTTGTCTATTATTCATAAAAACACTCACAGTTTATATTTCTGTTACTATATAACATATATATCTACAGTCTTTATCCATAAGTTTCCTTCAGTAATAGTAGTTTATTGTCACTGTAGGGATTCAATTTCTTTCAGTAAAATACGTAGCATTCACTTTCTCGTCCTGTATACTAGCATTGAGAGTGAATGTCACTTTCACCTTCACTCTCATAACTCATAGTATTCATACATGCTAGAGTGAATCTTTCACTTTCATTACTCCTAGTATATATACTCGTATTCTTATAATACCACTCATTTACATTTCTGTTTACATTCGCTACTTAAAGTAACTTATAAAACTATTTTCCACTGTTCACTTATATTTACATTCATTGCTTTCTTGCTGTTTACACATTATTTACACTTTATTGACAATTCCACTTGCACTGTTTTACTCAATAAAAAGATCATAGTCACTCTCTATCAATTGTCAGCCCTTTACCTCTTTCCACACGAGGTTTAGTAGGGGGTAAAGGTCACAGGGCCCTTTGCATGGGGCTATAAAGCGGCAGAAGGTAGCAGGAGCAAATCAGACATACTCCCACTTTCAAAGACGACAGTGAACTGATAGTGCTGGCCTCCTGTCGCCTGGCTAGGGTAGGTGCAATACTACCAATTTCAGTCCTATGAGACCTGCTAATATATAGCAATAAAATGATTGGCAGGAAACCAAGACAATACATAATAAATTAGGTAGTTCCTGGTGAATGTAAATATCACTTAGGCTTCTCCCTTCCCTCCTTATATGTATATTTATTACGAAAATAGATTATACGGCATATTTGAAGGGGAAATAAACAGCGAAAATTAGCGAACGAGTGCACGTGAGGTGTTGTCAGGTGATAATTAGCCAATTCCAGGTGTATGGCACTATCACTTACCTTATTTCTTTTTTGTATATATTATTTGGTATAAGAATAGGGCATAGGGCTTATATCAATGGATGAAATCAGTGGAAAATTCCAGGGATGATTTACTTAGCGTAGAATACAGTGTGGCGGCCTCCAATAATTAGGTAGTTCCAGGTGAATGTAAATATCACTTAGGCTTCTCCCTTCCTTTCTTATATATATTTTTATTACAAAAATAGATTATACAGCATATTTCAAGGGGAAATAAACAGCGAAAATTAGCGAACGAGTGCACGTGAGGTGTTGTCAGGTGATAATTAGCCAATTCTAGGTGTATGGCACTCTCACTTGCCTTATTTCTTTCTTGTATATATTATTTGGTATAAGAATAGGGCATAGGGATGAAATCAGTGAAAAATTCCAGGGAAGATTTACTTAGCGTAGCACGGCCGGGCAGGCGAGAGGATAGGGTAATGGAGGGGGGTAGGGAGGGGAGTCAAGAACGGGGAGAAATGGCTAAATTGTCAACAATGGATGGGAGTACAGATGAGATTAGGAGTGCTGACTAGTGTTGGACATTGGCAGTACTGATAGATGATACAAGCCACCACTTCAAAGCCCGGGTGAATTCAAAATAATACAGAATCACAAAAGTGTCGCAAGCAGCATGACCACTTGCTCCCAAGTATCACGAAAGTGACGCCCCACGGTTAAGGGGTTAATGACGATAAATAATACTTTCGTCAATTCTGTCAATTAATGATGTTTGTCCTACATTACATCAGTAGTTTATTAATTATTATTTATTAGTAATGTTCAATAATTAGACAGGAAGTTGCTAGTTAATTATCGATCATTTAAATTAAGTAAAGATAAATAAGAATGTCAGCTAGAAGTAGGCAACACCCACACACACCCACACACACACACACACACACACACACACATCTCTAACTATCCCCGTCTCTAACTCCGCTCTCTCCCTCACTCTCTTTCAGACTAATTCTTACTACGTTATTATTTCGTAACAGTATGTTACTTTCAGTTTAAAGTAATGGAAAAAAAAATACATTGCCATTGTATAAATAGCCTTTAAAAGAAAGCCCCAGTTCATTCTTACTTTCGTTTTCGTACATATATTAAATGGGTATCATTGAAAATATAATAAATCTATATAATATGTATCAATGGTACGGTACGCCACATTTTCTTGCCTTTTATTTATGTGTTACTTTCAGTAGGTATACTAGGTAACAATGTAAAAGGACATTTGTTACATTATACAGTAAATAGCTTTTTCCTGTACCTTCGGGTCTAAGCTTCATTAAAGTGACATCGACATATATATGATGTTTTTTTTTTTTTTTCAATATAAGTATATACTGTACTGACATTACTGGTACACAACATAACCACTCAGACTGACTAATATTATCGAAAACAGTATATAGTGAATTGCTATATCACAGATTTTTGTTAACCTTTCCTTTGTGTACCTTTTTCTTATCCAAAGTAGCGGGAGCAGGAGCGCCGCGACATTTCATATCAAGTAGCGAAACCAGTAACGCCACTACTTTTTCGAGCTAGTAACGGGAATGGGAGCGCCGCTACTTTTTACTAGTAGCGTTCCCAGCATTGGTTATGTGTGAGTGTTGCATCAAAATTGCCTTGCTTTATGTGCAAGTGTTGCGTTATGATTGCTTCATGTTATGAGTGTTGTGTTATGATTGTCTCACGATAATTGTACTGAACATGAGTATTGCAGCATGAGTGCCTCTTGTATCAGTCTTACTGTATTGTGCCATGTGCCCTCACCTATATAAGCATTCGCCTTTGTTCCCATACATACCCAAGACTTCCTCCATATACTGTCATCTCACCATATTTGACATGTCAGCTCGTTATCCTGTTCCGATTCCCCTCCATAAGATCCATTCGAAACCAGCTGAGAAAGAACTCTTGCTAATTTGGGCCTCCTTAGTGAAGTTCACTCGAATCATGGCAGTCTAACGTCTTCAAGCAGTCTGAAGGAATAAGGAATCACCCACATGACCTCCAATGCATACCATCCCCTATCCCAAGGTGCACTTGAATGATATCACCAGACCCTAAAAAGTACGTTCCAGAAGTATTGCGAAGAACTGGCCATTAATGGCATAAATGAGAGACGTTTCTCCTTTTTGCGACTTGGGAGGTACCAACAGAGTCAACTGGATTCTCCTCAAATGATTTAGTTTTTGGACATACAGTAAGAGACCCCTTGATGCTGTTGAAAAATACCTGGAATACCGGAGCAAAAGCCTCTACTGATTAACTACGATAGCTACGGAGTTCAAGGACAGACTTTCACACTGTTTACACGTTTGCAACGAGGACCTCAAGGAGTCCAAACATGTGATGAAGTGGTATAACAAGGATGCCTAAGAAAGAAAATTCCAAGAAGGTGATGAAATATTAATACTTTTACCCCTGCCTGGCCACCCTCTGTCTGCTGAGTTTTGAAGTCCCTCCAGTTTTTGTAGGAAGATTAGCCCTACAGACTACTAGATCAAGACACTGGATCGACGCAATAGGCATAAACTCTATCATATGAACATGATGAAACCATACCATCGACTCTGCCAAGTGTTGCTTGCAGCCTAGTTGATGTGCCTGTTGGTGCTGTTGATACCAGAACAGAGCCTGGTCTACCTGTCAGCATAGGCAGTACAGCACAGTGGCAGTGTAATTTGAAGGCCAGGGAGGAACTTCATAGTAAACTTTCTCATCTCAACCTACAGTAGGGACGAAAGAAAAGCTGATGGACCTTATACTGTCATTCCTAACCATCGCTGATGATTACCTTGGACGGACCACTGTAATGTGTCACGACATTGATGTAGGAGATGCTACCCATATTAACCCTCGTAAGGTAACCCTACAACTCCAGTAACATGTCAGGTAACCCGGGGTCTGCCAGACCCCAATCTTTAGAAAACCACCAAAAATACTTACAATACTTTATTCAAACAATCACTTGAACACAGTTTCTGCAGCCCATTTCCTTCTAGTTGGTGCAAAATGTATGAAAATAGAAGTGACGAAATACTGTAAGGAAAATTAAAATTAAAAACACTGACAAATTTTATATCAACTGAAATTAGTGACTGATATGTTCCACCAGTTTTCTATCAGTGCCTGATGTAGACCAATGGCCAATGTATCATTAAGAAGGAAGAGAAGCACATGTCATAATAAATAATTTTAGGTATGGATGATATATATGGCAAAAAAACAAAAAAAATCACAGGTTAGGTAACCTGAGGTCCACTGGATCCCAAAGGCCCATTAGCACGAAAATAAAGCCAGATCTCGAACTGACCCCATCACCTCCCTAAACTAGTCTACTAGTCAGGAAGGTAGAGGGAAAACCAGATACCAAGACCTTATAGTAATACTGTATATGAAAAACACGAAGAAACATGGCATGGGGTCCAATAGACCCCAGGTTACCTTACAATGGTTAACCTTCCTCCGTATTGTGTTCACCTTAGTCAACATCAGCTTTACAGCAAGAAACTGATTATTTCTTAGAACATGACCTAATCATCCAGTTACCAGTGAGTGGACTTCCCCAACAACATTAGTGCCGTAACTGGACGGAAGATATCGGTTTTGTGTGGACTATCGGACTGTGGATGTTTTGAGTAAATCGGACACGTATCCACTTCCTTGTGTGGATTTGTGCATTGACAGTACTGAGATTTCTTAGTTCGTACCTAGAGCTGACATGGTGCGTGCCTAATGGCAGATTCCTTCAGCAGAAAGTACTAAAGAGATCTTTACGTTCATAGCACAACAAGGTACAGTCCAATTTGAAGTTATGCTATAGGAGTTGAAAAGTGCCCCTGCCACATTTCAAAGGTTGATGAACCACTTGTTGAATGAGAGACCTGGTGTAACAGTGTACTTTGATGCTGTAGTTAACTACAGTCTTTCATGGAAGGAGCATATTTCTCAACCTGAAGGTGTGAATTCTACACTAAGGGAGGTAGGTCCCTCTAGTTCTGACTTTGACCAAATGTGTGTTAATATATGCTCAGGTTAAAAATCATAGACATATTGTGGTACGTAGCAGAGTTTATCCACCTATTTATAAAGTCAAAGCAATTTCTAAGTTTCCTCAACTGAAGAACAAGAGAGAGCTCCAAGGGTTTCCTGGCATGACAAGATGGAATGAAACGAAAGTTTGATCAGTTATCACCCTCTACCGCATAATTTTGTAGACTTTTTTAGTGTATGATTGGAAAATTTCATTACATGTATTAACTTTTCTTCTGTCTCCGTTCATCCTCCCTTTTCAGTCATAAAACACACTTTTATCTCTTGTCCCCCATTATCAGTCTCCGTTGTGATATTGTCAGCACCATGTTGATATAATGAGCACTTTGTTGTGAATAGTCAGATGCGTAGTGGTGAGTTAGTGTCTGACCGTGTCGTAGCACCTCCCATTTGAGTCCTAGGATATGCTGTAAACATCAGATGAAAAACGACACACGCTCTCTGATGTGATGCTGGTAAGTACCCTAGGATTTTACAATGTATAATTAAGTGAACAGGCATACAGCCATATATACTGATACCTTCATTTCGATTCTGAAGTTGGTGTTTTCAAAAAGTCTGGATCTGAGCCGTCTAAAAGAGGCCAAGGCATGGTTGACTCGTGCAAGGACTTCTGCATCAATGTTATGTTTATATGTGAGCACACTTCAAAGGTAGGTAAAATTCTCCGCTCGTTTGGATTTTCGCCATTTTTCTGAAATACAAGAGATTCTGCTGTTTTTTCTCTGAAACTGAATCTAAGTTTGGAAATGTGACTGGAAGGATGTCAGGTGGTGATAAAGGAAGAGCAAGAGGAGTGGCCTTGTTAGTGTGCCCAGAAGTGCAGCAGTATGTGACTGAATGGAAGGTGTCATCGAAACTGATGTGGGTGAAAGCGAAATTTGGACGTGATGTGTGGGTATTTGTGAGTACATATGGGCTTGGTAGTGAAAGGGATGAAGACAAGAGGGAGTCTTTCTGGAATTATGTTGATGAGTGTCTGCAGAGTTTCGGACCAAATGTGAATGTAGTAATGATGGGAGATCTGAATGCTACAGTGGGAAATATAGCAGCTGAAGGTATAGTTGGTATACATGGTGTGCCTGGAAGTAATGATAATAGGGAAAGAATGGTAGGGATGTGTGTTCAACGAAAGTGATTGGAAATACCTTCTTTAAGAAGAAAGATATTTATGAGTATACATGGGTGAGGGAGTAGGGTGGAAAGGTTGTTGAAAAAGCCGTGATGAACTAAGTGGATGTGTCCAGGAATGTAAGAGAAACATTGCTGGATGTGAGAGTTTTGAGAGGGAAGGGTGGTGGTATGTCTGACCACCACCTGGTGGAGGGAAAGTTGAGAGTATGAGGTGGGTGACAGCTAGGAGAGTTGGGCGTGGCAGGGATGTTCTGAATGTGAGTTGAATAAAAGAGAGAATGATAGAATATTAGAAGTTGAAAGAGGAGTTAATTGCAGTGAAAGATCAGCAAAATGGTGGCAGTTGTTTGAGTGCTGTGGTGGGGTATGCGGAAGAGATGTGTGGTGTGAGATAAGTGGGTAGTGGTGTAAAAATGAGAAGTGAATGGTGGTGCAAGGAAGTAATTATGGTTGTAGCTGAGAAAAGAAGTGCATATAAAGTGTGGCTGCAAAGGAAGGATGAGGGGACATGTAAGGGTTCTAAGGAAAAGAGGAATAGGGCGAAAAGGGCTGTGTGTGATGCTATAGTGGCAGCAAATGAGAGGTGGGGTAGGTAACTGACTGAGAATTAGAAAATTTTATGGAAGGAGGCGAAAAGGGTGCGAGGGGGAGAGTCTGGGAAGGAAGAGTGAGTAAAGCAGAAGATGGTAGGATGTTATCTGAGATGAATGCAGTAGGGAAGAAATGGGCAGAGTATTTTGAAAGACTGTTAAATGTAGAGAAGGAAGGGAAGGCTGAGACTGTGGTAGATAGAACGGTGTAAGGAATAAATGTGTTGGGAGATATGAATGATTCTTTGATTACATAGGATTACATAGAAAAGCAAACAGCAACAGACCTTATGGTCCTTTCGAGGCTGCTTGTTACGGAGACTATGACTACAAGATCCAACTCTACATGCTGGAGGATAAGGATAATAAAGCAAGAAGGCTCCCCCCATGCCCAAACCCTCCAGGAAAAGTGAGAAAAACCACCATGCAGCATGGAAAAACTGACATGAAAATTTCACAGGAATTACTGGAAAGGAAAAGTCACATTCTATAATATTTTATCTATAAGCTACCCGTTTGAGTATGCTGAAAGAGAAAGTAATCAAATAAACTAATATTTATGGCATGATATTATAGACGGGTACATTGAGTTAATGGGGAATCTGCAGACGTGGAAACTACACAGTGCACAGTGTGGATGTCTAGGGGTGGTGCGGCAGCCTTGCCAGGCGCTTTTAACCTGCCCCGTCCCGGAGACATGAATTCACGTCCTCACATGATGTGCACTCATATCCCGGAGACGTAAATTAACGCGGCAACATTGCAAGGACATTGCAAGGTCCCTAATTTGCACAATTGTCAATTTTTGCGAGTGATTTTTGGCACGTATACACGGGACACCTTCCTCTACAAGATGCCAGGCAGGGACAATGCCTTACCCAGCATGCCCTCCTCCCCCCCCCCGCATGACCTTTTCTCAGCAATTCACCTGTTATCAGTGACCTGGCCAGTAAAGCCATGTCATGCCACGGTACGAAATTCAGGGCCAGAGTGATTCCCCAATCGATGACAATGTGGAGGACAAACATTAGAGGAAGAAACAGTCAGATATGATGATCAGGTACTGTGGCAAAAAAAGGTCAGGAATGGTGATGAGTTAGTGAGTGAAACAATGCTTATAATGCCTATATTACCGTTTGAAAACCAATATACTCTCGTACTACATATAAATTCGTACCAAATAAATAAATAAATACCGTATATGAGTGGTGTAGAATAGTTATCCTCCCATAGAACTCGTTTTCTTTGCAGCCAGCCTGATAGAAAACCCAGTCAGGTAAGGACGTACTCGTACCTGGATCGAGTATTTTAAAACTCAGGTGAGCGATTTCTCTATGAATTTTCGATGTTTCTCACCAAAAGCGGATGTTTGAGCAAAAAAAAAAAAGGTTAAAAAATGTCGGGACTGGGGCTTACCACTGCCCAGAAAACGTCGGGATGGGGCAGGTTAAGGTAGGCACCAGTCAATCAGGACCTAGCTCTGTTCACTCCACTGAGACAAGGAACTCTCCCGTCTGGGACAAGTACACTAGTCTCATCCTGAAGCAGTGACCCCTGGTACATTAAACAAATCCCGATGGTGGTCACTTGTCTAACAGGGACCCTCAGTGATCCACAGCTCATTACAGGTCAAAAGTAAGAGTAGTCACTGTTAACTCAGGGCAATCTGTGCAGATCCTAATCTGTGCTTATATAACTTTCTTTGCATTGGGGAAATTGAAAAGTATATAAGATGGGGTGTCTTACAGACAAAAGGGGACTGCACAGTGCACAGTGTGGATGTACAGTGCACAGAGTAGATGTTTAGGGGTGGTGCAGCAGCCTTGCCTGGCGCTTTTTAGGTAGGCAGCAGTCAATCAGGCCCTAGCTCCGTTCACTCCATTGAGACAAGGAACTCTCCCATGTGGAACAAGTACACAAGTTTCCTCCTGAAGCAGTGACCCCTGGTACATTAAAAAAAAATCCCGATGGTGGGCACTTGGCTAACAGGGACCCTCAGTGATCCACAGTCCATCACAGGTCGAAAGTAAGAGTAGTGACCGTTAACTCTGGGTTATCTGTGCAGATCCTAATCTGTGCTTATATTACTTTATTTCTATCTGTCTGTCAATAGCCCAACGCCCTAATCACGCAAAGGGTGGCCGCAGACAAAAAGCCTCCAAGTTGCTCTGTCACCCACCATTTGACTACTCTCCCCCCAGCTCACCCCCCCTCCCTCATATACCTCTCGATTCCATCCCTCCACCTCATCCTCGGTGTACCCCTCCCTCTCCCTCCCTCCACCTCACCTACATACACCCTCTTAGTCAGTCATTCATTCTCCATTCTCTCCACATGTCCAAACCGCCTCAGTGTATTTCTCCTAATCTTCTCAACCACATCCACATCCACCCCACAACGTTCCTTCACTTCTTCATTCGCCAACCT
Source organism: Coenobita brevimanus (assembly GCF_032717465.1). NCBI lineage: Eukaryota > Metazoa > Arthropoda > Malacostraca > Decapoda > Coenobitidae > Coenobita > Coenobita brevimanus. Next base: position 14,102,051 of record NC_136991.1, read on the forward strand.
GTCCCTCCACATCACTCCACATGCTCCTCTCAAGTAACTCATTTCCACTGCTCTCACTCTTGACTTGTTCCCCTCTTGCAAGGTACACGCCTCGCTTCCATACGTCAGGGTAGGGATCACAATACTATCATGTAGTGACTTCTTAACTTCCATACTCACCTCCCTATTTCTCATCACTGCTTTCAGTGAACCAACAACCTTCCTTCCCTGCTGTACGCTATCACGCACTTCATCCCCCAAAGTTTCATCCTTACTCATCACACTACCCAAGTACTTGAATGCATTCACACTCTCCGTATCCTCACCAGCCAACCTCACTACATTCTGTGACTTCATTCCCCTCAAACACCATAACTTTACTTTAGTTTACATTAACTTTCAGCTTCCTCCTCCTACACACTGTCCCAAATTCATTCACCAAACCTTGCAACTCCCATTCATCTTCACTCAATAATACTGTATCATCAGCAAACAGCAACACCGGAAGCTTGCAAATCTCACCCTCATTTATTAGAGCCACCCCCACATCCACTGCCCTACCCTGCACCTCCTTTACAACCCCATCCATGTATATATTAAACAGCCATGGAGACATCACACAACCCTGTTTCAGTCCCACATTGAGATCAAAGAACTCACTCAGCTCACCATCCACTCGCACCGTAGCCCTAGCTCCTTCGTACATACTCTTCACAGTATTCAACAATTTCCCCTCCACTCCATATATTCTTTATACCTTCCACATACCTTGCCTATCTATTCTGTCATAGGCCTTCTCCAAGTCCATGAAGGCAGCATACACTTTCTTTCCCTTCTCTAGATACTGGTCCACTAAACATCTTTGAACAAATATCTGATCTACACATCCTTTTCCCTTCCTAAATCCCCCTTGTTCTTCTCCAACTAGCTCCTCTGTCATATGCCTTACCCTATCAATGAGTATTCTACCATATATTTTACCAGTCACACTAAGAAGGCAAATACCCTATGATTACCACATACTTCTCTCTCTCTATTTCCTTTATATAAAGGAACAATTATACCTGATTTCCAGTCCTCTGGAACCCTTCCCTCTTTGCAAGCCAATCTACACAACTTCCATATCCACTGCACAACATTCTCACCCCCATACCTCAGGATTTCGCCACACACTCCATCAATTCCTGGGGCCTTTCCCAACTTGATCTTCTTCAGTGCTTCCACTACTTCCGTCCTACTGATCTCTTCCTCCCTCCTCTCATCTCTTCTTCTCCCAGCCATTCCCCAACCATTTATACTTGCACTGCTCTCACTCTCTACATTCAACAAATCCTCAAAATGCTCCTTCCATCTCCTCAATTTCTCTCTCTTCTCCATCAACAATCTATTATTCCTATCTTTCACTCCCCTACTATTTTCCTATTCACACTGCCTTACTTTCTTTACCTCCTTCCAAAACAATTTCTTACTCTCCCTCCATTTCACACTCAGAGTCCTCCCAAACTCTTCATCCACTTTCTTCTTACTCTCCTTCACCAGTCTCTTCACCTCCCTTCTCCTACTCACATATACCTCTCTCTTCTCTCTCTCATCTTCTCCCCTACCTCTACTCGCTAACCATTTACTATATGCCTTCTTCTTTCGTTCCACAGCTCGTTACACCTCATCATTCCACCACGCTGTCCCTTGCACACCCTTGCATCTCCTCCTCACTCCACAAACCACCTCACATGCTGCGCCTATCTATTCTGTAAACATCTTACATACGTCTTCCACCCTTTCCATCTGCTCTAGCTCATACCTTATTTGCATTGAGTAAATCGACAAATGTATAATGACGTGACGCGATGCTATGTACGGGTATGTTGAGTTTACAGGTCGTCTTGTAGACACGAGGGGACTGCACAGTTCACAGTGGGGATGTTTAGGGGTGGTGCGGCAGCCTTGCCTGGCGCTTTTAAGGTAGGCAGCAGTCATCAGGCCCTAGCTCCGTTCACTCCACTGAGACAAGGAACTCTCCCATTGGAACAAGTACCAAGTTTCCTCCTGAAGCAGTGACCCCTGGTACATTAAAAAAAATCCCGATGGTGGTCACTTGGCTAACAGGACCCTCAGTGATCCACAGCCCATCACAGGTCGGAAGTAGGAGTAGTGACTGTTAACTCAGGGTTATCTGTGCATATCCTAATCTGTGCTTATATTACCTTATTTGCATTGAATAAATTGAAAAATATATAATGACGTGACACGAAGCAATGTATTGGTACGTTGTTTACAAGGTGTCTTGTAGACAAAAGGGGAATGAACTTACACGTTGCTATAAAAGCAAGTTATTCGGACAGAAAAAGAGTCAGCTGAGGATTCTCATGCAAATAATTGTCTATTTTGTTTTTGAATTCTTAATTGAGATACTGTTCACGGTATCTAAGGGTAATCTGTTCCAGATATTTACAACTCTGTTGAAGAAGTATTTTGCTTCATGGGATTGGAAACGCTTTCCCATAATTTTACAGCCATTACTTCTGGTTTGATTCGACCCGTCTGTATCAAAATACTTATTCACGTCAAAGTTGTCATATCCCTTCATGATTCTGAAAACTGCAATAAGGTCCCCTCTTAACCTGCGCTTTGTTAGACTAAATAATTTTTAGTTCTTCAAGGCGTTCCTCATAAGGTTTGTTTTCTAAGTCGTGGTATCATTTTTGTGATTCTTCGCTATATTTTCTCTAATTTTTCAATGTCCTTTCTGTAGTACAGAGACCAGAATTGCACACAATACTCAAGATGGGGGTGCACTAGCGAGTTGTACAAGGCAGGTATGACTCTTTCCGATTTAAATTATAAAGTTCTTCCAATAAAACCCACCAGCTTGTTTGCAATTTTAACCACCTCGGTGCACTGCTTACTCGATTTTAGGTCATTTGATATTATCACACCAAGATCCTTTTCACTGTCTGTACTTGATAACTGGATGTTGTTCATTTTGTTGTTCGCAAGGACGTTGTTACTTCCAATATGAAGTACTTTACATTTTTCTATGTTGAATTTCATTTATCATTTTTCTGCCCAGCTTGCTGAAGTATTAAGGTCATTTTGTAACAACTGCCACTGTAATTTTGAAGTTACTTTACTGGTTATTTTGGTATCATCTGCAAATTTGGATACTTTACAATTCAGACCCTCATCAGTATCATCACTGACCACGATGGTAGAAGTGCAGGAAGCAGTAAAGGAGATGAAAGCAGGGCAAGCTGCAGGTATGGGTGGGTTTGCTGTGGAATGTCTGAAAGGTGGTGGAGGGACTATTGTTGAGCGACTAGTAAGACTGCTGAATGTATGTTTTGTGAGTGGTATGGTGCCGATTGACTGGGCAACCGTGTGTGTGGTTCCACTGTATAAAAGTAAGGGATATAAGTATGAATGTACTAGTTTTAGGGGTATAAATCTGTTGAATGTTGTAGGTAAGGTGTATGGTAGAGTGTTGATTAAGGGTTAGAGAGGGTACAGAGGGAGTGATTGGTGATGAGCTATGTGGCTTTAGGAGAGGGAGGGGATGCGTGGATCAGGAGTTTGCTGTGACAGGTATGTGAAAAGTATTTAGCGAAAGGTGGGCTGCGGCAGGGATGTGTGATTTTATCTTGGTTGTTTAATATTCATATGGATGGTGTTGTAAGGGAGGTGAATGCGAAAAGTGTTACGTGGAGGTATGAGTCTGGTGAATGCCGATGGTAGAGAGATGAATCTGAATCAGCTGTTGTTTGCAGATGATACCGCACTGGTCGCTGATTCGGAGGATAGGTTAAGACAATTGGTAGAGAGGTGTGGAAGGGTGTGTGAAAAGAGAAAATTCAGAATAAGTGATAATAAGAGAAAAGTGGTGAAGTTTATGAAGTTGGTAGATGGTGGGAGGATGAATGTAGTTTTGAATGATGAGTTGCTTGAAAAGGTAGAATGAGTTAAGTATTTAAGGTCACATGTTGTTGTGGATAGAAGAATAGATGTAGAGGTGAAGTTTAGAATAAGTAAAATAGGAAAGGTGCTGGGAGGAGTGAAAAAAATGCTTACGTGTCGTTCACTTAGAATGGATGTAAAGAGAAGGCTGTATGAGGGTGTAGTGATACCAACTTCAGTAGATGGAGCTGAAACATGGCATATGGTTGCAGCAGAGAGGAAGAGTTTGAATACAATGGAGATGAGGTGTCTAGGGAGTATGTGTGGACTGATGTGGATGGATAAAGTGAGAAATGATGAAGTGCGAAGAACTGGAGTTATGTGGGAGATGGCTGAACGAGTTGAACAGAAAGTGTTGTGATGGTTTGGGCATATGGAGAGAATGGATGAAGAGCAATTTGTGAAATAGATAACTGGATCAGATGTGAGAGGTGTTAGGTTGAGAGGAAGACCTCGAATAGGATGGATGGACAGTGTGAAGAGAGCATTAGATGCGAGAGGGATGTCTTCAGAGCGAGGAAGATTGGCTGTGCGTGGCAAGGATGACTGGAAAGAAATTGTGAATGAATAAATGGTGACACGGTCCCGAGGGGATATTCTCCCACATTTGGTCTGATCAGGTGATCAGGTCAGATGCGGGTAAAGGGATGGATCCATTATGATGTGGCAGGGGTAAACCAGCTCTGTTGTCGGGCCCTGCTGCAGATGTTGCTGATTACACTAAGCAGTTGACCCTTATGCGATGTGGTGCAGCGAGGATCTGTCCCTTCTCTCCCTGGGGCTAAGATACGAGTAAATGTGTGTGTGTGTGTGTGTGTGTGTGTGTGTGTGTGTGTGTGAGTAAATTGAGAGTGTGTCGTCCTGTCTCGGCGACCCCTTTTTTTTTTGGGGGGGGGAGGGGAAGCAGCCTCGTTATATAGATAGATATTATTTATGTTGCCAACGGCCACGCCACGTTGAGTACACCGCTTCCCATCCGATCAGCGAAGTTAAGCAACGTTGGGTCTGGTTAGTACTTGGATGGGTGACCGCCTGGAAACACCAGATGCTGTTGGCATCCCTACGTGTCAAGTGGGGTTGGTGGAGGATTAGTGCCCCTCCCTGTAAAACAATTAACTCTAAGCCCTTGGCCACCCCATTTGGGATACATGGCGTCTGGCAATGGATGGATGGATTATTTATGTTTTATTGACACTTATTTGGAGCCTCAATGAATGTGTTGGAGTTGATGGTGAGGCTCTGTTATAGGAATTCTGTCTTATTTGCAAGGATAACATTATCATCACTATATTTTAGCACTAAAGAAATGGGGCATTTAAGTCATTGATTGACCTTGAAGACGTTTGAGGTTAAATAAATTACCGTCTAGTTGATACTTAATTTTTATTCCATCATCATGGTTCATTTGTTAGTGATTTAAAAGGATAACTGCAGTCAAATAGAAGTTGCATATTAGAAGAGCCAGGACAAATGCTGTATTTCCACCTCTACGTTGCAGGATTTGGATTTGCTCCCATCTAAGGACGCAAGAGCATTCATGCCGCCATGCAGGCTCTTCAGGATGGGAAGTTGGAACTTTCAGTTTTGACAAAGCATTCCATAAAAGTTCTCTGCTGACAGTGTCGTATGGTTCTGAGGGATCAATGAATGTAATATATAAGTCACGGTTCTGTTCATGGCGTTTCTCCTCTATTTGTCGGGCAAAAAAGATCATATCACAGGTGCTTCGTTCCTTGTGAAATCCCCATAGTGTTTCAGGAAGTGTTTTTTTTTTTCAGTCTGGATAACATTACCTTGGCCAGTAGCCTACTTTGCTGGTATTCACAAGGAAGGAGATACCTTTGCTGTTGTCATAACTGGAGTGGCCCTCTTTTTTCTTGTAGATGGTTACAATATGAGAAGGAACCCATTCAGATGGAATTCGTTCTGGTTCCAGAAAGTCAGTGATCATGGAGGTGCTAGTGGAGTAACTGGCCAACCTAATGGATTAGTTCAGATAGTATGCCATCAGGGCCAGGGATTATGTTATTTTTTGAGAGTGGATGGACTGATCAGTTTCTACACATGTAGGTGGCCCATCGAGATCTGCTGCTTGTGGAGCATTTGGTATGTTATCAAGGATATTGTGTCTCTATGGATTTCTTCGGTTCTGTAACGAATTAAAATGTTGTGCCGATCTTTCTAGGACTACTTGCTTCTCTTTCAGGAGCTCTCCCTTGGCTAATTGAATCAGGGTTATACTGTGTCTGACTGGCCCATAAATGGGTTTATGGACGTATAGAACTCGTGTTGGTTGTTAACCCCTGCCGCACTAATTCTTATCAACCTGATTACCTTCCCTGAGTCAATTCCTCAGACTTTTTGTTTTAATATTAAGATTTGTTTTTTTTCATCTGATCAAGTGTATCCGAGCTCGAACTCTTCATCACCCTATTTTTTTTTTTGTAAATTATGCCTCTTGGGTAGGTGTGAAGACAGTGATAAGTCGTCAGCACAGCGGGAGGCAGACCGGCATGAATCGGCCATTCCTGGGCTACAAACGAGAACGAATTACTAAATCAGCGGCATTAGGCAACTGCGGTATGGCAGGGTTTGGCAACAGTCTGGTGGGGCAGAGGGAGACTCAACGTTCCCATGGAAACCACTGATGCTTTCTAGTGCTTGAAATTAAGGCGCCGAGACCCATTGCCTCATTTGAGGCGATCAACGTGACCAGGGGTGGCCTGCATATCTGAATTACTAAATATGTGGTATTTGGCAACTGCGGTATGGTAAGGTTTGGCAACAGTTCTGATGGTGTAAAGGGAGAGTCAACGTTCCCATGGAAACCACTGACGCTTCCTACTGCTTGATATTATGGCACCGAGACCCATTGCCTCATATTAGGCGATGAGCATGGCGGGGGTTAATATCAGCCAGTGTTGGTAGCTCTTTTGCTTGCTCGGTTCACCATTTGTTCTCCATGTCATGCAGTTTTCTCTGGTTTTCACTTCTGAGATTCTGGAATTCAGTTTTTAGGGTTCAGGAGCTAGGATGAGCGAACCTGTTGTTGTTTCCTTTATTCTTCATTGCAAGCCCTCAGCAGTTTCATCAAACCAGTCTTTATGGCATGTGTAGAGAATCCTAAGGTTTCTTCTGCAGTGCTTTGAAGCAGTATCTTAATGTTCAGCTACTCTGCATCTAGTTTTGTTGCATTGTTGTTTGGGTCAAGTGTTGGGCATTGATAAAGCTTGTCTGCAAGAGTGCAGCAAAAGGTTTTATAATTTGCAACATCTTATAAAATACCACAGTTTAGAGTCTTGGAAGATGGTCTTTGGTGTATCTGTGGGCGTATGTAGAGATCTTGAGTTGCAGTTTAGTGAGTATAAGGTTATGGTATGTTGAGCATCAGCACCTCTCATAGCGCAGGCTATAAGAACTTCACTTCGGTATCACTGCCTTACAATTACATGGTCAAATAAGTAACAATGTCTAGATTGCAGGTGTATCCATGTGGTACTCTGTTTATTCATACGTAGAAAACTGATGTTGGTGATGACCAGACTGTGTTCCTAGCATTAGGAAAGCTGTCATTATTGCTCATGTTACCAACACCAGGGCAGCCTGTAATGCCTTGCCAGAGGTGATTATCTTTTCCTCCTCTGGCATTAAAATCTTCAAGCAGGATGAGTTTGTCAATTTATGGTACTGAGCGAATGGTAGCAACCAGTCATAAAAGGAATCGTTGATGGTGTCCTCAGAGTTAAGGATTGGGGCATCAGCAGTGCTGAGTGTTGCATATTGGCCTGTAGAGTGTGATGTGCAGCAATACATCAACCTCTCTGATAAAACTCACTGGTGATTCTTGGATCTTCTATAGTAGTTTGCTCTGGACTGCAAAGCCAATAATATGGTTTCTTTTAACATTGCCTGGGTATCCCCACCAGAATTAAGAATACTCTTCTCATGCTTCTTTTAAGTTGCCCTCTCCTGACATGCGGGTCTCAGACGTGGCTGCAGTGTCAGTTTTATATCTTTTCAGTTGATGGGCAGTACGGACAGTCCTACATCATGGTTGTGTGTCTTGGTTAGTATTAAATAAGGTTCGTACATTCGAGGTAGCAAGAGTCAGGTGGATTCATTTGTTTTTTCGACTATAGTGTGGAATGCCTTCACAGATGTGGTGTGGAGCTGTAAATGTTTAGGTTACCTTTTCTAAACTCCTCCTCGTCAGGGGTAGGCAGCTGGGTGTCTGTTTCTGGCTGCTTACTTGCTCTGGATGCTGCCGAAAGCATGACCTGCTCCTGTGACATCTGACATCATGTCAACGACCACTAGTCCAATGCCAATTATTTGCAGGGCTCGAGCCAGTGACCGAGCCACATCCATGTTTTGTCACCAGCACGCTGTCCTGTCACCGTAGGTCTTTTGATTTTGATGAAAAGGTGAAATGGGAGGTGAGTAAAGTATTTAGATTGGACAGTGAATGGATTTGCCGTGATGGTGAGGGTTTACAGTCCTTACCACCACATGACATGGTACTTCTCAGCCTGAGATAATGGCATGATGGTTCACGACGACCATTCACTAATCAGAGAGAGAGACAGACAGACAGACAGACAGAGACAGAGACAGAGACAGACAGACAAACAGACAAGCAGACACACAGATAGACAGACAGAAAGAGAAGCAGAGAGAGACTTATACTGGATGTTATTCGTTTTTGTTTTTGTTTATTTTATGCTAGGAAGAAGGAACCAAAGGCCACGAGCCCGCAATAACTGTTCCTTCCAAGAGAAAAACAAAACACAAGAGACAGCCAAATTCGAGATCCGATCATTTCGTGATGCCTGGACACACTGCGTTTGAAAGACTAGAGATCGTAGGAAGTAGGAAATGCAGACAGAGCGAGAGAGTTCCAGAGTTGACCTGTTGCATAACTGAAGGACTGGGAGTAACGGTTAACTCCTGCATTAGAGAGTTGGACAGAAAAGGGATGACAGTTTGCTCCTAGGCGGGTGCCACGCGCCCGTCGTTGAGGTGGAGGAATGCAAGCAGACAGTTCAGAGGAGCAGTGACCATTGGAGTAGTGAAGAGACAGAGACTGAAGGGAGCCAGTAAGAGAAGGAGAGTTAATGAGACAAGAAGCCTTTGACTCCACCCTATTGAGAAGAGCTGTACGTGGGGAACCTCCCCATACATGAAAGTTGTACTCTAAACAGAGGTGGATAAAACCTGTGTATAGAGTCAAAAACTGTGCAGGGGTAAAAATTAACAGAGTCGGCCTAGCACACCTAATCTCTTGGAAGCAGATTTTACAAGAGATGTAATACGATCTTTCCAAGATAAGTCCCGAATGAATGAAACCCCAATCCCCTTAGCTGCCGGGGGGTTCCCAGCCGCGGCACACGCCTCTCTATGGGCGATTTCCGAGATTTTGGAAAAAATACCCTTACTTCAAACCCTCATATCTGACAAATAAAAGTTCATAAGACTCACCAACTCTTCTTTCCAATGATGGTATCCGGAGGTCTCTAGGTGGTCCCGTCGATGAGTAAGGATGAGTTGAAGACAAGTGGTTTTTCATGTTTTGGCGCACTGCTCTTAGCGCGTGCCACTGGCTGCGGTCTTGGCCCAGCCGGCTAGCGTTGGCAGCACTGCCTGGAGTGGTGATTGTAACACTGCCCGTGCATCCTTCGAAGGAATGCGGAAGATTCCACTCGTTTTTTCCACTGCTCCTTACTCACTGCCGCGAGAATGAATCATCACCCTGTTCATGTGGCTCACCCAAGGATTTACCGCCCGCTCCATAATGCCTCTATGCCCCGTAGGTGTGTGTGAAAGGAAATATCTCGTCATATTTCTGTACTCACTTTTTCTGTAAGGAATATTTCTCCTTCACCTCGTTTTTCTGTTCTCACTTCTTCTGTAAATAATCATATTTCTCCTTTACTATGACACTTAGGACTGCACTGTACATCACCATTGCGCGTAATTACACTTTGACAAGTAAATGGTGTTGCTCTTTCACGCATTATCGTAGAGTATGAGGTAATTTTTTGTACTGTAAATCATACTGCTTTGTACTATTCAGGTTTATAGTGAAAATCATAGAAATGTTTCACACAACTAACATTATTTGTACGTCACATCACAGATACACTGATGCTCATATTTGGCACAATCTCCCTGAGTACTGAGTGTAATAATTTAGGTATAGCCAAGCAGGTATTTTTCTTTGTGGCCCACTCACAAGTAGTTTCTTTCAGGTAACACATAGGCAAAAGCAAAGTAATTCCAATAATTTTCAAACCAATATCCAACACACAGTATCAATTTCTGTATTGCACTTACTATAAATAACTTCTCTGCACTTGTTGAACTTATTATAAATGACTTACATCTTAGCACTTACTATACTTCACTCATACTATCAAACTTTTCACTCATTTATGAAAATACACAAACCTGTACATTAATGTACATTATTTACACTTCCCCACACATCTGCTCAGTACTCACGCTCGGAGTGATACTCTGAGAAGCATTTGGGGCATAGGGGGACCTTGCATTCTGCACATTGGTACGAGGTCTCTTTTCGTGCTGGGGGACGGCGTTTGATTGTGCGGCAGTCGTGGCACCGCCTGTATGCCAGACGACCTGCTGCTGTTCTCCCGATCTCCACAATCTTGTGCCGACGGAAATACTCAGCACAGCTGAGCCTGTCAGCTGGAGCCCTGTTCCTCACCTAGCACCTGTCACCTGAGCAGTTGAATGTTGCTCAAGGAGTTCGCGTGCAAGCTCTCTATCAAACTCTCGTAAAGAGAGAGGTTTCCTTACAAGCTCCTTGAACAATATGAAACTGTTCAGGACAGCGATATCAAGAAGGTGTAAGAACGCCTTCTTGTACCACCTGCAGGACTTACGTAGGCAATCTACCTCACCAATTTGCATGTCCGATTTATCAACCAGCCACATGTTGATATTGTAATCATTGACTGCATCTGGCTTTACCTCGGGTTCCCTGGTCTTGTAGTCTGTTTTACCAGTTTCCTCCAGCACACCCTTATGAACTGTGGACATGTTAACCTATCTCTTATCATGACAGAGAAGGGCTAACATGTTCCCACACTTCTTTGTCAGAAGGGCTCCTTTCTCAGTATTTGCCGGAAAAACTGGGAAATTCTTTCTGTTGGCCCTAACAGTTCCACAGGACCCAGTACCATGGTCAAGCAAATACTTTGTCAACGCCGGGGCTGTGTAATAATTATCGGTGTACAGAATGTGGTGCCTGTTGAAATACCTTTCCATCAGCACTTTCACTACTGATGCAGAGAATCCATGAAGATCATCACTAGGTATATCAACATCTGTCGCCAAATAAACTATTACATCCAGCACATATTCAGTTTTACAGTCACAAAGCACAAAGAATTTCAGGCCAAATCTGTGATGCTTTGATGGCACATACTGAATAAATGCAAGCCTGCCCCTGAATAACACCAGCGACTCGTCAATAACCACTTTCTGGAGCGGACGGAAAACCCTGGAGAATGACTCTTTCAGCATTGTCAGGATTGGTCTTATTTCCCATAACCTGTCGTTCGGTACAGGCCCGTAATTTTGAATGAAATGTAGAAACCTCAGGATTGCCAGGTACCTATCACGGGCCATGTATTTTCCAAAGACAGGTGTGCCAACGAGTTCATCCACTGACCAACAGTCGTGAAGCATATGTTTTTTTACATGTGCATCAGCATGGTCAGGGCGAGCCACACAAACATCTCTCCCACCTCTACAGGTATCCATTCAAGCATGTGCGTGCTCTCGCTAGCAGGTACGTCCAGCCAACACACATGGCCTGGTGAGAATAAAATTTATCAACCAGGTACTGCATAATTGCAGTCGTGAAAATTGCCTTGAATAGACTACTAATAGTCCAAGGTCTGGGGGGAAGTGCATCCTCCTGCACACCTGCACCCTCCTCATCAAATGCCGGCACAGATGGCTCAAAGCCAGCACCATCCTCCCACACAAATGTATCTACTCTACCCACACGTGGTAGAGCAGGCCGTCTGGCAGTTGCACTGTGTTATCCAAGCATTCGTGCACGACCACGTGCACGGCCACGGGCAGGGGGGAAGGGAGGAGAGGGGGAGGGGGAGGGAGAGGGAGAGGGAGAGGGAGAGGGAGAGATGGTGGAGTTGGGGGAGTAAGAGGGCGATGACTCACCTGACGCGGAACTTTCCTTTGAAGACGCTCGGCGCTGCGTATCACGTGGCTCCCGTCTAGGCAATACAACTCCTGAAGGGCCTGGTTGAGGTGATTCTGCCCTTGAAGTGGTAGGCTGAGGTGTGGGGGAGCGGTGGAGGAAGATATGTCAGCGAGCAGGTGGTGAGAGTGTGGGGGAAATGACTCTGCGGTGTTTTTTCTTCGGATATCCGCCAGGTCCACGGCCACTTTCCCGATTTCCTGGGTCATCTACCGCCTCCTCATCAGTAAAATCATCGCTGTCGTAGGCTCTCCCTTCTCGGACAGCCCTCTCTGGTGTTGGAGAGCGAGTAGGGGATGGAGGGCAAGAGAGCTCGCTCTCCACGTGGTAGCTTTGTTTGCCCTCTGACGACGTACTCTCACTCAGTGTTCGAGATGACACAGTTTCGTCTAGGGCACGTCCTATGCCACTATCACTAAGCCCTTTCCCTGGCACAAAGGGAATGACTTTAGCGGGGGTCGATGAGGTGATTGGCCCTTCATGTGGTGGAATGGAATCGGACGACGTCGAGGAAGATGACATGGTTCCTCTCGCTACCATTGCTGAGTACAGACTGAACAGCACAACCGCGGGGTACCTGTGGGTCCTACCTACCCCGTAGGTATCACAGAAAATGGTCCCGCACTCAAACAGTGGCGAGAAGGTGAGTGCAGTATAGCAAGGCGACCGGCGGCCCTGCGCGCCCTGAATCCTGTCATGCATACACACCAACCAGCGGATAATGGTTAAGATGAACATTATTAAACATTAGTGGCTACTCCTGTAGAAGATTTTGTCGGGTTGATAGGTGTAAGAACTGAGTCTTTGATGTATTAAAAACAAGATTATTTTTACCCCTGTCAGAGATAAGAGCCAAGTCGGACATTAGGTGTGCCATAGCCTCATCCCTTGTTTGTTGAAGTAACTGCTGAGACGGACGTTGCGGGAACCAAATGGAAAGGTGAAGGGTGGAGTCATCAGTGTACGAGTGGATAGAGTTAGATGTACAGGTTAGAATTGGTGATAGGACAGAGCCCTGAGGAACACCACTGTTGACTGATCTAGGAGAAGAACGATAGCCATCTACAACAGCAGCTATAGAACGACCAGAAAGGAAGCTAGAGATTAAGGTACAGATAGAAGGATAGAAACCATAAGAGGGTAGTTTGGAAATTAAAGATTAATGCCAGACTCAATCGAAAGCCTTTGAGATGTCAAGTGCAATGGCAAAGCTTTCTCCAAAGTCTGGAAAGGAGAATGACCAGGAGTCTGAAAGGTAGGTGAGAAGATCGCCAGTGAAGCGACCCTGACAGAACCCATACTGAAGATCAGAAAGAAGGTTGTGAGAGGAAAGATCCTTTAAAATCTATCTATTAAGAAATGACTCAAAAACTTTTGAGATATAGGATGTTAAAGCAATTGGACGATAGTTAGAGAGTTGGTAATGGTCACCCTTCTTTGGGACTGGCTGAATGAGAGCAACCTTCCAGCAAGAAGGAAAGGTACAAGTTGATAGACAAAGGCGAAAAAGTTTACCCAAGCAGGGTGTAAGCACAGAAGCACAGTTCTTGAGGACAACAGGAGGGACTCCATCAGGCCCATATGCCTTGTTAGTACTGAGACCTGTGATGGCAGAAAATACATCAGCTGAAGAAATTTTAATGTTAGCCATGAGGAAATCAGAGGGGGGAAGTGATGGAGGAACAGCACCGGAATCGTCTAAGGTGGAATTGGAGGAGATAGTCTGAGCGAAGAGATCTGCTTTATCAGTGCAAGAAAATTCAGAACCATCAAAGTAGAAAAGAGGAGGGAAGGATGATGAGGTAAGGTTGTTAGAAAGGCTTTTGGCAACGTGCCAGAAGGAGCGGGAAGAATTCTAGTTGGAGAGTTGAGAGCATTTGGTATGGATGAAATTATTTTTAGCAGAGTGAAGAACAGACTTAGGACGATTCCGGACAGTAACATAAAAAAGATGTGATTCAAGGGTGGGTTGGCTCCAGTACCTTTTAATGGCCCTCTCCTTGTTGCGGACAGCATTAGAACAAGCGTGATTAAACCAGGGCTTTCTTGCATTAGTCAAAGGATATGAGAAAGGAATATATGCTTCCATGCCCGAGAGAATAACCTTCTTTATGCGCAAGACACACTCACATGGCTCCCAGCTATGGAAGCAATAATCATTCCAGGGAAAATCAAAGAAGTACTGCCTGAGGGCCTCCCAATCCACAGCTCCAAAGTGCCACAGACGACGTTTCTTTGGAGGGTCCAAGGCCGTACCTGAGCGATAGGACAGAGTAAGGTAATTAGACTGTGATCGGAGGAGCCCAACAGAGAGAAAAGATTAATAGTGTAAGCAGAAGGATTAGTTGTAAGGAAGAGGTCAAGTATGTTGGAGCTCTCTCCAAGGTGGTCAGGGATATGGATAGGATGCTGTACAAGCTGCTCTAGGTCATTATGGATAGAAAAGATGTAGGCTTGTTCACCAGGTGGATCAGTGAAAGGAGAGGAGAGCCACAGGTGGTGGTGAACATTGAAATCTCCTAGAATGGAAATTTCAGAGAAAGGAGAAATGGATAAAATGTGTTCCATTGTAGATGAAAGATAGTTGAAGAATTTTTGATAGTAGAATTATGGGATAAGTAAACAGCACAGATATATTTAGTCAGAGAATAACAGGAAAGCCGAAGCCAGAGTGTAGAGAATGCAGAAGGGTCGAATTCAGGAACATGAGAGCAAAGTAAGCCGTTGCGTAATTATACACAACAGCCACCTTTGGATTTGAAATGAGTATAGAGAAAGTAGGAGGATACAGAAAAGGGTTTGCTGTCAATTGCCTCAGACAGCTGAGTCTCAGTTAGGAAAAGAAGGTGAGGTTTAGAGGAGGGGAGGTGGTGCTCAACAGAGTGAAATTTAGAGGAAAGGCCGCGAATGTTGCAGAAATGAAGAAGTGAGACAGACAGTGGTTTCAGTGTTGTTAGCGCTTATCTTTTCTAATGAGTTTTTATTGAGGACAATTTTTTAACATTCAGTTCAAATTCTTACATGTCACTGGTAATTGTTGGATAGGATCATGTAGCTAATGTTATCTGTGTGCCGGATGTTTTGCTGCAGATCTTGTGTTGCTGTACCGTTTGTGATTGCATTGCTGGTTGTTGTAATGTTGCCTTATTTTTTATTGGGGTTTCAGTGCTTTGGTGCTGTCTTTTTGCATGTAGTGGGCAGTTTAGTTTGTTAGATACCCATTGCTTAAACGAAGTAATATTTTTACCTGTAGCTTTGTTACTTTTTGTTAGTCTTCTGTATAATGCTGGGGTTCTCAACCTGTGGATCATGAACCCACAGAGTTTGGCAGGAGGGTTTCCATTTGGAACTTTATGGCGGACGAAAATGTAAAAGAAAAATACTAAGAGAGAGAGAGAGAGAGAGAGAGAGAGATGGTTATAGGTGCAGGTATCAGGTTGGTTCACGTTATAAGAGCAGCCCTGCTTGAGGCTAGAGGGTTTTATCTAATTACAGTCAGCTAACTGCAACTGATCCACTGCAGTACAACTGACTCCACTTGCGAGATTATCACTTAGCGTTGCTATTCTTTTCCCTCCCCAAGGTGAGCAGCAGAACTCCGGTGAG
>NC_136991.1:14120337-14200337 GCF_032717465.1 Coenobita brevimanus
CTATGTAGTGAAGTGATATTTTCGTTACAAAAGCTCAGTAGATCGTAACAGCAATCGCTACTTCAGTATGGTGCCCCCAGTTGGGAAAGGTTTGTCAGATAAGAAACAAGGGACTGTACAGTGTCCAAACATTCCATTAGCTATTCCCCCAGTACCCCACGGGGATGATCTGCCTGTTTCTGAAGCAACAGAATCCATCCCATTTGAATAAGACGACCAATAGGGGAACTACGAAATATCTAGTTCCGAACCATCAACGTCACTTGAACCAGATTTTTCCCCATCCTCTTACACTGAACCGCACCTCATAACAAAGTGAACTGAATTATCTTTTTAGGGATTTGTAACTGTCCGAGAGCAAGGAAGAGTTGCTGGGCACCAGACTACGACAATGAAATCTCCTGGCAGATGATGGTAGGGTTTCCATCTTCCATGACTGTCAAAAGATTCTTTTTCAGTTCATCTTCATGGAAGGTGATCATTGGCCTGATGGCAGTACTTAACATCGTTCAAAATTCAGTTGTGTGGAGACTTTTCATTGATTCTTCGATGACGAATCTTAAAGCTGTCTTGCTGCGTAGTGGCAAGTTTTGCCATCCATTCCAGTTGGTCATGCAGTCCATTTGAAGGAAACTAACAACATAATACAACTTTTGAGGTACATAAACTACGACCAACATCAGTTGTAGCTTTACGGTGACTTCAAGGGTAGTGTCATTTTGCTTGGTCGTTTGCTTTGTGAATGAGATAGTCTTGCAAGTCTTACTACACCAAGAGAGATGGCCGCTTCGACAGTCACTGGAGCCAGGGAGGAAAAATGTTCACTACAGTATTCACCACTTGTGGAATCAGGATTTTGTTACTGCCCTTGCACATCAAGCTATGTCTGATGAAGAAATTTGTCAAAGCAATGGACAAAACCCAAGAAGCCTTCAAGTGTCTCTGAAATTCCCCAGGGTAACTCAAGCAAAAATAAGTAATGTTTTGTTGGTCCTGAGATTTGTGAACATCGAGATTGCATTTGACAATGCACTGTGTGGCAGAGAAAAGTATGTTTGGCAAGCCTTCAGGCTAGTAGCAACAAGATTTCTTGGAAACAAGGTATACAATTACAGGGAGTTGGTAGAAAACCTTATGATATAGAGTAAGCTTGGTTGCAATATGTCACTCAAGATACATTTTTTTCCAATCATCTAAATATCTTTCCACAAAACTTCGGAGCAGTGAGCGACAAGCATGGCGAGCGACTTGACCATGACATTGCAGCAATGGAGAAAAGGTATCAGGGCAACTAGAACCCATCAGCGCTTGCGAGGTATGGCTGGGCAGTGACTAGGGATGACCCATTTCTTAAATACAAGAGACATGCCAACAAACGCAGTGCATTAGCAGAGGAATGACTGAACTATGTACTGTTATATAATGTATATATGATATGTCAAATATATTCATGTGGAAGCAGAAGCCAGGTCAAACTGCGTGACGACAGTCTTGTGGTAGTTGATGGTGACATCGTTTTGCTGTCTCCATTGTAGGAGAAAGGATGCTTGTGTGGTTTGACTGTGAAATTTGCCTACGTGCAATCGTTTGAATATAATTTTATCTGTTATCTGGCTGATAATTGTAGTCTCTCTCTCTCTCTCTCACACACACACACACACACACACACACACACACACACACACACACACACACACACACACACACACACACACACACACACACGGGACAGTACGAGCTTGACTCATTTCTGTAAAGATACAATTAGGTAAGAACAATTAGGTAAGAACAAAGAAATACAAACGTGGAGACACACATACGAGGATACATAAAGGTAAAACAATGTTCGCAGTCATCTACAGATTCAGAGTCATGACACCTAAACATAAACATGTAGATAAGGACACAAAATTGTACAGGTACAGTCTAAGTAATTATTTGCATAGACATACAGAACAAAATATCCGATTAACCATACCGAGAGACAGAGAACTTGTCACTGATTTTTACATACATTTGGACAGAAAGAGTTCGTTTTCATGTACCAACACAGATACAAACAAGAATACATGCTTAAGTACCTATTTAAGCGACTGAGTAGCCTATTACACACACACACACACACACACACACACACACACACACACACACACACCACAGCCATACTTTCACATTTTTTAGCAATCACACTCTAATAGTGTGATGAAATGCTTTGCGTGAATCTCTTATATCTAGGGTAGGACTTACTTCCACAGTACACATACTGAGAGGGGTGATGAGTTATGAAGCCTTTATTAATAGATTATTTTCACATGTTAGTCTTTCGTACCAATATAATTCTCACTTCTCGTTTATTTCTTCCCATTCTGAACTGGCTGGGAAGATTTGCCTAACATATTTGTGTTATTAATGAAATGCATTGTAGAAGATTCTCTCTCTCTCTCTCTCTCTCTCTCTCTCTCTCTCTCTCTCTCTCTCTCTCTCAAAATTTACAGCTTCCTTCTGTCATCCTTTTTTTCTTCGTAGCAACGGATTGTCTGTTCCATCTTGCTTAAAGGAGAAAATACCACTTGCGTGGTTAACAAACCTTTGTTATTCTCACATGTTTGTTCATCCTCTCATTACCTCATCTCATCCGATTTCTCAACTACATTTTTCTCCGTGCATCATTATCATCATCTTTTAATCAACTTGATACCAGCAGCACCAGTCTTCCTTGCTCTCCTCTTTCCTACCTTCAATTTTGTGCTTATACTTTCATTCCCTTCTTCCTGTCATTTGTTAACATTAAATTCTTTTCTCATGTCTCCCTCTCTTCCTTCATATGGTACCTGTTGTCACTCTGTGGTTATGTATCTTTTTTTTAAATTAATTTTTCTTCTTCTTCGGATATTAGCGTTTGTTCTTACGTCTGTATTTCATTTATTATCTAATAATTTCCTGGTTCACTTTCTGCCAGGCCATAGCTTATTGTTCCTCCCCTCACTCTTAATACCTGTACATTAGTCCTCTTTAGTTTAAAATATCATACGTGTGACGAGATTGGAATTAAAATAACTCTCTCAGTCCCAATGCAAAAATAATTTTCAAAATCATAAAGCATTTTTCCTAATTAAAACTGGCCATTCCTATTCCTAATATTCCCTTGTACTGATTTCACCATCCACCATCATCTGTGCATCATATATTCTCATAATTTATCTTTCCACTTCCCTACCTATATATTTCTTCAGAGTCCCTATATAATATTGTATGCATTTTACTTGGGCCTTAATAACGTGTACATCATCTTTACTCTTTACATCGTCTCTGCCATTCACCTTCTTCCTTATCCTCTTGTTATCTATGTCCTCCCTCACTGGGCCTTAGAGGTGCTGGAGGTAAGAGCTCTCATTATCCAAATTTGCACAGATATTACCAGGAAAATTAATGCCTTGGTTCCACTGTCACCATCCTACTTACCCTCTCCACCCTTCCTGCCTCTCTTCTTTAGTGTAAATTTCTCACATCTCTGGCTTTTAGGTATCCATTCTTTCATTCATGAATCCATTCTCTCTCTCTCTCTCTCTCTCTCTCTCTCTGTCTCTTGTTTGGGAGATAACCGTATTTTAATTTTTTAGAGGCAGAACTAAGAGAAAAGAGGAGTATGATGAAAATGGAGGGGCGGTTAACGTGGCTGGAAAGGCTGCAGGAGAGACTGTGAACACGGTGATAAAGGGGAAAGGGAGAGATGGAAATTTATAAATAACATGAAGTTCGAGGGAAGATATGACGCAGAGAGAGAGAGAGAGAGAAAGAGAGAGGACATAGAAATACATAGGAAGTATATGTCTCAGAAGGCTTGTTGGTCCATGATGAGAGAATCCACTGGAAAAAAAGGCTAATTCTACTAAGATGTAACCAGAGTGTGCGAGAAAAGGATAGAAAATATAAAGGTTCTCCCCTATCCACTACAGTCTCTGGTAAACCATCAGAAAACAAATAAAATCAAACACCATGCTTGTTCGAAAGAACAAGCATGGAAATTTTATAGGAGAGGCAGAATTGGAACGACTATGAACTAAGTAATATCTGTTCTACAGATCTGTAAAAGAAAAGGAAATACAATCGTCGAATGTTCTCGTTATTAAGCTAACGTCCCACAATCGTCTGCATCACTTCAAATTGGGAATATATTAAGTTAGTTATAGTCTGTAGTCTCAAAATACTTGTCTGGTCGAATTTTATACGTATCAATAGTTTGTGCACTAACTAATGTTGCTGGTAGCCCAGTCCATTGATCCACTACGTGAATATTAAAGCAATTTTCCCTGTATTAGCGCTGCATATCGTGCTTTTGAATTTCACTCATTGTTTTTCTCCTCACAGCATCATTCTTTATTTCGAACAGATAGTCATATCGAACATTTTCAAATTTAAGAATTTAAGATATTTATACTGAATCTCATCTAAATAGTCGATTTTGTGGCTCTGTCTTCATCAGTAATGATTTGGGGTCATTGCTGCACAATGTTCAAGGTGTAGTCTAACTAATGATGTATAAAGCTGATAAATTATGATGAAATAATGAAATTCCTTGCAATTAAGCCGACCATTTTGTTTGCTCTGTTACTGGCTACTGTACACTGTTTTCTGTTTTTGATGTCACTGACAATAATTCCTAAATCCTTCTCGTCCTTTCCTTCCGACATTGGGGTATCGAACTTGCAGTGTTCATATTTCATGTTTTTGTCGTCATTTATCTACATCAAATGTCATCTGACATTTTCACTTTAGTTTATTAACTTGTCCAGGTCATTGTCTATAGACTCATAGTTTGCATTCGGAAATACCTTGTCTCCAGTTTTCGTGTCACCTGACATTTCGCTACCTTAAAAACGAATCCATTTTCTAGAACAGTGATATAAAAAGTGAAAAGACGTGGTCCTAAAACTGGCCATTGAGAAACTTTACATGTTACTTTTAGTCAGTCTGATGATTCGCAGTTTATTGCTAAATGCTGTTCGCAGTATGTTATCCAGTCATCAATCCATTAGCCTTATTTGCTTGAGAGGCCATGGGCATTTAGATTTTCTTGTAGTCTTAGGCAGGAGGCGTTATCAAACTCTTTTTGGAAATCTAGGTAAATGACATACGAGGGTATTTTGGTATCCCAGATATCGTGTATGCTTGTAAAAAAACTGAAGGAGACATGTGAGGACCGATCCGTTTGCAAGATTATAGTTAATAAGGAACCCGGTAAATTTATCTCTGACACTTTTTTCCCCAACATTTTACATAGTAACAACGTTAGGCTTGCTGGTCGGTAATCTAAGACGCGATTTTTAACATCCTTTTAGAAGTCGGTGATACATTAGTAAGCTACCATTGATTAGGCACTCTACACTCTACGATTTATTGAATATTTTAGATATAGGAAAGGGTAACTGTCTGAGGCATTCACGAAGTATGCGAGGAGATATTTGGTCCAGGCATGGTGATTTATTTCGTTCGATTACCTGAAGAGAATCTAACACTTAGTGCCCTTTTACGTCTTTGATAACTTATTGAGGGATGAGAATGTTTCCAATATTTCCTTTCGTGAAAACACTGTGAAATGAATCGTTTTGTATTGTTGCTATTGCCTGGTTATCATGGACAAGATTGCCTTCCGTGCTTAGTAGATCATCTGTGCTATTTTTTTTAATTTTTTTTATTTTTCTTACTCCTCACATAATAAAAAATTAGGTATGGATTTGATTTTGCTTTACGAGAAACTTTCGCCTTGTAGCCCTGTTTAGCTTTCCAAGTAACTTTCATCCGTTGCCGATGTAATTTACAATAATCGGTACTGTCGTCGTACTTTCGTGTACGTTTATATTCTCTATATGCTCTTCTCTTGCAATCAACGATTTCTTCAGTAATCTTCGACATCTTGGTCGGTTTATTATGGTGATAATTTCTTCCGGTAGTTCTCTGTAAATTTTTTCGTTCGATAGACATCAATCGATTAGTGAATATTTCCCACATTACTTCGAAGTTATTCACTTCCAGTAACTTCATCCAGCTGGTGTTGGAAATTTCCATTCTCATACTGCTGAAGTTAGCTTTGTTAGGAACTAAAAGACCTTGTATTTTGGTCCCACAGGTGATGTAACTTCAAGCCTAATTATATTATGTTCGCAACACACACCAAGTAAATTCGTTAGAACATCATCTGTTGTTTGGAGGAGGTCGAGAATAATCTTACCACACATCGGTGTTTTCACTGCCAGGCATATAATTGCATCGTCTGTCAGTTGTAACAACCTGTTCCTCTCTTTGCCTACACACAAATATTTCCAGTCAATATTCGGATTATTAAAGTCCTAAGTAATGCAGTATTTGTTTTCTACTATTGATTTGATTTCGTCTACAGTATTATAAAATGTTCCTTGTTTAACATGGGTGTCTGTATATTACCTGTGCATTAAAAAGAATGAGATTATTATTTTCTGTGGAAAGTTCATGATACAAAGAATGGTATGCTTCAGCATCCATTTTACTTACATGTATTGCACTATATGGTTCTTAGTGTACCTTAGGATTCCCCCGCCGATTATGTGCAGTCACGATTTTTCAAATATAATTATAGTTTCGTTAAGATACACAAGGGTTTAAACATGATTCTGTAATCAAATTATGTCGGGATTTTCAACAGTTGCATAAGTAATTAATTCGTCTCGCACTGAAATTAAATTTCTTCCATTCATATACATTCTGTTCATGATATGGTTGATCTAGTAGGCATGTGAGACACCAAAATTATCCCTGTTTGATTGTTTAAATTCTAAGTCGATATGGCAATACTCCTACAGGCAGCTGACGTAGCACTGTCTCCTTCCCCACTAAGCCCCTGACGGGTTACCTCCACGTGAGGTGAAGTCAGATCCATGTGACTGTCCTGGTGAGGTGAGCTGACCCCACCTCATTTACCCTAGCCACATGGACCTCAGGGAAGGACTATCAACAGTTACACCATTAACTCTCTCTCTTCCCACCTCTGTATCACTACCTAAACCATGTATCTCACTGTCATCTAGAATCCTACCTAACCTAGCCGTTCCTAACCTAGTGAGGTGAAAGCTGCCTCTGCCATACAAACTACTGGCATGACAAATTGTCCCAAACATCAACTGACATCACACCATCCTTCTCACACAGACGCTTTAGCTTACAGCTGACTACTACCATTCTTCTGAGAACTATAGAACCAACGTCAAATCTTGGTAACAAGCCACATACAACTAACTTCCCAATAAGGTTCCCATCTCCTCTGACTTGCTTGAAGCGACACCATTAGTCCCTGCCACAGAAACAAAGACTAAGCCCCCTGAGGTGTTGCCATGTCATCATTTCTCTGTCAAGTCCTGTATCCTACATCCAGGAAAGCAAAATGCTTCCCCCAAGAACCTTTAGCATAAAACTCCTTCTGGTGGCTAATCAACGAATCCCCGACATGTATGAGGTTAGAATCATCCTGCACTTCACCTTCTAGAACATGAAACCAATTCCTTATAATTACACCTCCATCAACGTTTCTTAAGTTAACCAAGTGTCCTCCCTTTACTGACTGGAAGCCATCACTATTATCTTGCCTGGTCTCAGCTCTAACTGGCCAAGTTTCTAAGTTACCTACCTTCCGTAACACATCTGCTTCCACTTCGTCTACATGCACTGCCCCAGCACTACATTCCAGCCTCATTCTCCCAACAGTTGAACCTGGCACTGAACAAGTCAGATGCTTTCAGTGTTTATCCTAATTTCAAAAATAATCCTACTAGCTAACTCACACACACACTCACACACACACACAAAAAAAAACACATACACACACACACTCACGCATACTCAGCTTCATCTTTCACAATGAAGTCTCCGATAAACTCCTTTGAACGTACACTGCAGGAGAATCGATAGGCGGGCGCAATTATAACTTGGGCTTGGGAGAGCTCCAAGCACATCTCCTGGGCTGGTCAGAGAGAGAGAGAGAGAGAGAGAGAATGTGTGTGTGCAAATTAATTTCCATAGTTTTGATCTGATGTGTACCAAACTTGATGGATGAAATTGATGTGACCTGTTGTTATCAGAGTAATAGTCGAAGACGGTGAAGAAAACCCACACTTGTAGACGGAGAATATATTTACCAAACAGTTTCGGTGGACGCTGCCACTATCTTCAGTGGTCAAGACGGAGAGAAGGAATTGGTCATTCCTTCTCTCTCTCTCTTAACCACTGAAATTGGTGGCAGTGTCCACCGAAACAGGTAAATATATTCTCCGTCTTCAAGTGTGGGTTTTATTCACTGTCTTTGATTATCACGCCAGAATGATTCATCCAGACATAGTAGTCGAAGGTTACAGCCTTCCTATGATCTCCATACTTTCAAACGCAGTTTGTCCAGGCATCTCGAAATGAACGGATCTTGAATTTGGCTCTCTTTTGTATTGTTTTTGCTTTTTCTTGGAAGGAACGGTTTGCGGGCTCCTGGCCTTTGGTTCCATCTTTCTTATAAAAAAAAAAAAAAAAAAAAAAAAGGCCACTTGACAAGGGCAACTTAATATTTTTATGTGATTCAGGTCAGTCAAAGGCCAGTGTCACAGGCAAGATCAAAGCTTCGACAGTGAAACACAAGTAGCTTTGATTCAATTTGTACCAATTTTGGTGGAAGAGTTTAAGTTCAGGCATCGATGAAATAGTAAAATTTAATTTGATTTTATTTCGGTTTTGGTACAAGTCCGTCGCAAGCCAAGGTCACAGGGAAAAGTTAAATGTTCGTTCTTTAGGCCAGCTGTAAGACGCAGGTTTTGGAATCTCTTGAGTATTCGTTCACTTTATTATTATTACTGTTGACAGAGTCACCATCATCCGTATTTTAATATTCGTTTTCCTAACTGATGAAGCTAGTGTAATTCGAGTACACGTAGTTCAGTGGATCGCAGATTAGGTACTGGGTGGATGATAGGCTAATTTGACACAGTGTTGGAGACTTGGGTGTGATGAGAATGAGGGCTTCAAAGGTTTACCCTTTACATCCTCGCAACCACTGTTGTATCCTAAGCTGAGTGAAACCTGGCGGTGACAATTATACGTTACGGACATCGTACGGAAGAGGTTATCACCCTCACAGTAAGTCCGCCTTAATCAGATTAAATCTGGGGGGAGGAAGAAAGAATTCACCCCTTTCCGCGGTGATTGTTAGAGAATTTTTACTACAGTCAGACAGTTATATTCAGTTTTAAAGATTTTTCGTGGTGAAGGAATTGGAAAATCTTCGTCAACCCTCTCATGACAAATGTCTCTCCCAAAGCTCATAGTAATACTTCTTCGGTAGCAAAAATAAAGTTTAAGAGACACCACAGTATTGAAGGAATTTTGGTCACTTGTTTCTTGAACTTTTCTTTTACTTTGATTGTAATTCATTTTTCGTTGCTTTCCTCAGTTATCCATTTTTTTTTATTACGCTTTCCGTAAACTGTACATATTATTTACCCGCCGTTTTCTCCCACTGACTGGATATCACTCCTTCAGCCTTTGTTACCCTTCATCAGTAACAACATTCTTTTTTCTGTTTCCACGTTCCTTTTGTCCTGTCCTCCCAACATGCAGTTCATGTCCTTCCTTTCATTCAGTGTTTTTATCTCCTCAGTGTCTTTTTCCAAGTGCAGTCAGTCTCTCTTTTACCTTTATTCCTTTTCCTCTCCTCGAATTACTCTCTCGTCTCTGTTTATTTCTCATTAATTAACATGTATCTCTTTTTTTTTTTTCTCCTCTAATCCTCCTTTCATTAAACATCACCTTCTGTTTTGTCATAGTTCCTCTGCCCCTTCACCTACTTTTTTTCATTTTTTTTTTTTTTGGTACATATTATTCTCCATTTCCATATTCACACATTTTCCTCTTTCCATTACTTACCTTTTCCTCTATATGTTACATTCTCCCTATCTTTACAGATCTCCTTCATCGTTTATAAACATATTGGATGCATGTTTTGTTGTTCTTCTTTTCCCTCACATTTCAGTTCCTGTTCTCAAATTGTGACTACTGTCTCGCTTATCTTATTCATCAAAAAAAGTTCCATGGTTATATTTCTCGTAACTCTTTTCCAGTGTGTTTTTCTCCGTTCATTCCTTTCTCTTATTTACTAATTTTAGACAAACACTCGCCCAAATGTTACCAGATCCTGTTCATTCTCGCCTCATTACTCTGTTCCTTCAGTTTCTCAATATCCTTTCATCTCTGAATGTCTCGGCCCTGCAGTCTCCCCTCTCCGTTCTCTTGAACTTATTTTCTTATCCATTTACTCCCTCATTAAATGTGTACCTAATCTCTTCCTTTCATATTTCCCTCCCTCCTCCCTTACTTCCTCCTGTCTTTTGTTTCCTCCAGAGTCCTTGCCTCGTCCCTCTGCATCGCCCCCAAAGGTCACAAATGAATCGTGGGAGTGGAGGCAAGTTTGAGTGTGTGTGTGTGTGTGTGTGTGTGTGTGTGTGTGTGTGTGTGTGTGTGTGTGTGTGTGTGTGTGTGTGTGTGTGTGTGTGTGTGTGTGTGTGTGTGTGTGTGTGTGCAGGTCATTTCTTCCGCATTTATCAGATCAGGTGAAATCACCTGAACAAAGAAAGCATTGGGTCACCAAAATAGCACCATCTGCTGCACTAGACAGTTCAGTATCATCCCTGCAACTTGATGTGGCTAAAGCATAGATAAACATCTACTGTCATTAGAGAAACAACGTTAAAGGGTTTTGTTTCAAATCTTCAGCCTGTACTGTGAACGTGGTGCTCGCAGGGGTGAGGAGTAACTGTCACATCATTAGTCTGTCCACCATCCTGCCACCGAGCCATATATTAAGTAACAAAATGCAATTTTTCACGCCCCAGAAGCTGTGTCGAGTGAGACAGTGATCCAATACGCCATTTGGGTTTCGGGAAATCCTATTCAAACGTTTCTGGCTGTTATTTAAATACCGTGTCCCTAATTAAGCCTAAGACATGGTTGATTCAGTGTGATTCAGTCTGCTGTATACTGTCCTCTGGTCAGGGATTGAAACCTAGTATGTCGTGACCTAAGTTGTCGGTGTTCACCGAAACGGAGGGTGTAAGTTGCTGCCCTACATCATGACCACCAGACGTCATCCGAAGACGAGATAAAAATAAGTGGGAGGTTAACCTGGGTGATTACTGAGAGAGAGAGAGAGAGAGATTGTTCTGATGGGTGAAGTGATGGAGGTAAATATAATTATCATGAAAATTTAAGTATCTCTGAGATTCGGTGTGATTAGGTAAGCAGGCAGCACTGTAATAAAGCACTTCTACTTCAAAATCTATCACCCATAACGGAAGGTTAATTTTATAAAGTATTGTTACCAGGTCTTTTTCCTTTTCCAAGGAGGTTCCGTTTTCGAATGAGCTTTTTGTCTGTCTACTAATATATTTGTCTGTCTGTCGGTCGGTCTTTCTATTAGCAACATTATGCAAATAATATGCAATAGAATTCCATCAATTTGGAATTATGACCGAGGGCCTTAGAGGAAGAAGCAATAAAAAAATGCTAGGAAAACAGTAATAGGTGAAAGTCAGAGACATAAAAAAAATGGGGAATGTTGTTCCTTGGAGGTGGCACGATATCTCCGAGTGCTCTGATCTGTGATACATATTGGCCAGGCGTCCAGGGATGGTGGTGGAGTGGCTTTGGGTGGGAGGAGCTAGATCTGTACAATCCCACTCTCCACAGTTCCACTCCTTTCGTTTCAAGCTTTCCTAATAATCAAGTAACCATCATATCAAATGCAATGTACTGAAGGGAAATGTGTGGGATACACTGGAAGAGAAGGAAGGGAATGCACCAGACGGATGAGGTATTATTTTTAGTAGTGGTAGTAGGGGCGCCCACCATCCACCCATTTAGTGTAATGGTACTCTGTTTTTAGGGCAGCTCTACACTGAACGGCAAGACAAATGATTTCCTGTAAACCAGAAAATCATTTACAACGCTGGCTGGTAACCTATTAACTAACCAACGCGTGTTCCCTACTTGACTACAAGTGGATTGGCGGAGGGTTAGTGCCTCTCCCCGGAAAACAACAGACTAAAAATTCGAACAAGAAGCCTCGGACCTTGACTAACCAACAGGTGACGACTAAGGACCGAAAAAAGGACATCATGCAAGCAGAGTGAAAGAAGAGTTCTGGACAAACATGGAAGCGTGCATGGAAAAGTTTGAAAGGAATGAGAGAGTGTTTTTCTTTGGAGATATGAATGGAAGAATAGGGAATGTGAAGGTGGATGGAGTAGTCGGTGAGTGGGGTGTGCTTGCAGAAGTGGATGAGAATGGCAGTGTTCTAGTGGACATTTTTACCAGGAGGGGGTTGGTGATTGCCAATACCCATTTCGGACACAACATGATCCAAAAGTATATATGACGAGTGATGAGAAGGGTGTGTGGTGCACTGGATGAATAGAAGGCAATGATTGATTATGTGTGTGTGGATGATAGAATGAGAAGCCGTGTAATGGATGCAGGAGCATATAAAAGTTGGAGGAGTGGACTTTCTGACCACCACTTGGTGGTCGTGAAGGTCAAGGTTGAAATGAAGTGGATGAATAGAGGAAAGGAAGGACAGGAGGAAGTAGTTCTTACAAGGCGGGTGGAAAGGTTACAAGAGGATGAAGAAAAGGCAGAATATAGGAAGGAAGTGGAGGGGCGATTGGGTAAATATGAGTTGGAGCAGATGGGAGACGTGGAAGGTGTGTGCAAGATATTCATGGAAGAAGCCTGTGCAGCATGTGAGGTGGTGTGTGGGGTGAAGAGAAGATGAAAAAGGGTGCAAGGAACAGCATGGTGGAAAGGAGAGGTGAGACAAGCTGTGGCACAAAAGAAGAAAGCATATAGTGAGTGGATAGAAAAAGGGGTGTGGAGGAAGTTGAGAGAGAGAAGAGAGAGTTATCTGTAGACGGAAGAGAGAGGTGAAAATATTAGAAAGAGAGAGTAAGAAGAGAGTGGATGAGGAATTTCGAAGGAAGTTGAGTGGAAAGTGGAAAGAATGTAAGGAAATGTTCTGGAAAGAGGTAAAGAGAGAGTTAGACAGGGTATTGAAGAAGCTAGTCGGGGATTGAAAGATAAAAATGGTAGATTACTAGTGGAGAAGGGAGAAAAAACGAGCAGATGGAGAGAACACTTTAAGGAATTGTTGAACATATAAAATTTAAGTAATACGAGTATAAGTGAATGGGGAATGGCTTGGAGAAGGGGGGATGTGGGAAGAGAGGAAGAAATCAGTGTGATGCAAGTTGTGGGAACAATGAAGAAAGTCAAAATGGGATAAGCCCCAGGAATTGATGGACTGTGTGCTAGAATGGATGTGGAAGATGTGCAGATTGGCCTGGGAGGAAGGTAAAGTCCCCGAGGATTGGAAGTCAGGTATAATCATTCCCCTGTACAAAGGAAAAGGGGAAAAGAAGTGTGTTGTAATCATAGACGCATTTGTCTTCTTAGTGTAATAGGAAAAGTATATACAATAGTAGGATACTTATTAACAGAGGTAGGGGAATAACAGAGGAATTAGTTGGAGAAGAAGAGGGAGGTTTTAGGAAGGGAAGAGGATGTGTATATCAGATATTCATTCTTAGCTCTTTAGGGGAAAAGTTTCCAGAGAAGGGAGAGAAGTTGTATGCGGCCTTCAAGCATTTAGAGAAAGCATGGATAGACAAGGACTGTGGAAAGTATTAAGAACATATGGAGTAAATGGGAAGTTGTTGAATGCCGTGAAGAGTATGTATGAGGGTGCTAAGGCTGCAGTGCGTGTGGACAGTGAACTGAGAGAATTTCTTCCATTTGAAGGTTGGATTGAAATAAGGATGTGTCATGTCTCCAATGCTGTTCCTTCTGTATATGGATGGGGTTATAAAAGAGATAGAAGGTAGGACAGCGGATGTTGGAATGGCCCTAATGAGAGAGGGCAATGTGTGGAAACTCTCTGCACTGTTGTTTGCAGATGATACTGTGTTGTTAAGTGAAGACGAAGGGGAGCTGCAAGGCTTGGTGAATGAGTGTGGGAGAGTGTGTAAGAAACGGAATCTAACGGTGAATTTAGGGAAGAGTAAGGTTATGGTCTTCGAGAGAAATGAAGTCACTGAGACTCTACTGATCTACCAGAAGACCCGCCCATATGTCGTAAAAATACCCCCGCTAATACCAATACACCAGTCCTGTATGAGACAACCCTAGCGTGTATTCAATATCGACGGTGGATGTTGGGGCAGAAGTGGTGACATGTAGAGGTGTATGGTATGTAGGAGGACTACCGGGCCGTGGGAGCAGGCTGTGAAGCCTTTGCCCAGAGTTGGACACATAAACAAAAATAATAATAATATAAAGTGAGGTTCGATGAGGAGGAAAAGGAAAATGTGAGTGCGTTTAAGTATTTGAGTAGTGTGATGAGTAAAGATGGAAATTTAGAGGATGAAGTGCTTGAAAAGGTATAACAAGGAAGAAGGGTTGCTGGTTCTTTGAAAGCAGTGATAAAAAACAGGGAAGTGAGCATGGAAGTGAAAAAGTTACTGCATGTCAGTATTGTGATAACAACTCTAACGTATGGAATTGAAATTTGGACCCTGTTGGAGGGACACGAGTCACGAGTGAGGGCAGTGGAAATGAGTTATTTGAGAGGAACATGTGGAATCACATGGAAGGAGAGACTGACAAATGAGGAAGTGAAGGAGCGTTGTGGTGTGGATGTCGATGTGATAGGAAGCGTTAGGAGAAACACAGTGAGGTGATTTGGTCATGTGGAGAGCGAGAGACTGACGAGGAGAATGTATGCGAGTGAGGTGGAGGGGGGAAGAGGAAGAGGGAGGCCAAGCAAAAGATGAAGGAATGGAGTGGAGAGGTATATGAGAGATGGGGGTGTGAGCTGGGAGCAGGGCAGTGAAATGGCAGGGAACAGGGCGACATGGAGGCGATTAGTTTGTTGCCACCCCCTACGGGATTAAGGCGTCTGGCAATGGAAATAGGGTGAGTGATGACTGACTGGGACAAATGAAGGAGAGGAGGAAGCTACTGTACAGCGCACAGGAAGAGGATGATAGAAGTATTAGCCGATGTAGATAATAAAAAAGAAAACAAAGAAAAGATAGGGCATGAGAAGATAGATGGGATAGGGAAAGTTTGAGAAGATTTATGAGGCATATAGAGAATGAAAAAATATCAGGGGTATATAAAGCATGGGAATTTGGGTGGGATATATAGACTTTCTGAAGACATGTTGAGTATATAGGCTATGGGAAAATGGTGCGATATATATTCAAGAAAAGATAGGTGGAGGTTTATAGACTTTGAGAAAGTAGGTGAAGTGCATAAAATATGAGAAGATGGATAGGGTATATCGAGCAAAGGAAGATACGTGGGGGTAAGGGGGGTTTTCAAGAATACTCCCCCAGTATCCCTGCTTGTCGTAAAAGGCGACTAAAAGGGTTGGCGGAGGGTTAGTGCCCCTCCCCGGAAAACAACTAACTAAAAAAACAAACAATAAGCCTCGGACAAGGACTGACCAAATGATAACGACCAAGGACCGGACAAAGGACATGGTAATTGGAACTTGGAATGTAAGGGGAGCGAATGATGAGGTGAAAGAGACAGAGATTGTCCAGGTGCTTGAGGGTGCGAAAGTGGATGTATGTGGAATAACTGAAACAAAATGGAGAGGAGAAAATGTGAGAGAATGGGAGTATGGATGGGGTATATGTGCAGGAGTAGGTGAGAATGAGAGGGCAAAGGAAGGAGTATGTATAGTTGTGAGTAAAAGATGGAAAAGGAGCCTAAGACAGTATGGATCCGTTGGGTCAAGGATTGTGTGGGTAAAGTTGAAAGTTGGAATACAAATGTGGGCGATTGTGTGTGTGTATGCGCCAATGCAAGATCGTACTAGAAGAGTGAGAGAAGAGTTCTGGCCAAATGTAGAAGTATGCATGGAAAAGTTTGGAAGGAATGAGAGAGTGTTTTTGATTGGGGATATGAATGGTAAAGTTGGGAATGTGAAGGTGGATGGAATAGTTGGTGAGTGGGGTGTGCCTGCTGAGATAGATGAGAATGGGAGTGCGTTAGTGGACATTTGTGCTGGGAGGGGGTTGGTGATAGCCAATACCCTCTTCAGGCATAAAATGATCCACAGGTACACATGGCGAGTGATGAGAAGGGTGGATGGTGAACTGAATGAAAGGAAGGCAATGATTGATTATGTGTGTGTGGATGAAAGGATGGGAAGTTGTGTAATGGACGCAAGAGTGGACTTTCTGACCACTACTTGGTGGTGGCCAGAATTAGAATTCAAGTAAGATGGAGGAATAGAAGAAGGGAAAGACGAGAGGAAGGAGTAGTTGCAAGGAGAGTGGAAAGATTACAAGAGGATGAGAAAAAGGCAGAGTATAAGAGAGAAGTGGAGGAATGATTGTGCAAATATGAACTGGAGCAGATGGGAGACGTGGAAGGTGTGTGTAGGTTATTTACAGAAGAAATATGTGCAGCATGTGATGTGGTGTGTGGAAGGAAGAGAAGACAGAGGGGGGTGCAAGGAACAGCGTGGTGGACTGAAGAGGTGAAACAGGCTGTGGCACAAAAGAAGAAAGCATACAATGAATGGATGAGAAATAGGGGCGTGGAAGAAGCTGAGAGGCGGAAGAGAGAGTTATATGTAGAAAGAAAGAGAGAGGTGAAAAGATTAGTAAGAGAGAGTAAGAAGAGAGTGGATGAGGAATTTGGAAGGAATTTGATTGTAAAGTGGAGGGACTGTAAGAAAATGTTCTGGAAAGAGATCAAAAGAGTAAGACAGGGTGGAAGTGAAGTTAGCAGGGGAGTGATAGATAAAAATGGTAGATTACTAGTGGAGAAGGGAGAAAAGTGAGCAGATGGAGAGAACACTTTAAGGAATTGTTGAACGTAGAGGATGGAAGTAGTGCGAGTATAAGTGGCTGGGGAATGGTTGGGAGAAGGAGGGAGGTGAGAAGACAGGAAGAAATCAGTAGGATAGAAGTTGTGGAAGCAATGAAGAAAGTTTAATCGGGGAAAGCCCCAGGAATTGATGGAGTGTGTGGTGAAATGCTGAAGCATGGGGGAGAGATAGTAGTAGAATGGATGTGGAAGATGTGCGGATTGGCCTGGGAGGAAGGTAGAGTCCCGGAGGATTGGAAGTCAGGTATAATTATTCCCTTGTACAAAGGAAAAGGGGAAAAAGAAGTGTGCGGTAATCATAGGGGCATTTGTCTTCTTAGTATAATAGGAAAAGTGTATGGTAGGATACTTATTAACAGAGTTAGAGAAAGAACAGAGAAATTGGTTGGAGAAGAACAGCGAGGCTTTAGGAAGGGAAGAGGTTGTGTAGATCAGATATTCATTCTTAGATATTTAGTGGAAAAGTTTCTAGAGAAGGGAAAGAAGTTGTATGCGGCTTTCATGGATTTGGAGAAAGCATATGACAGGGTGGATAGACAAGGATTATGGAAAGTGTTAAGAATATATGGAGTAGATGGGAAGTTGTTGAATGCTGTGAAGAGTATGTACGATGGTGCGAAGGCTGCAGTGCATGTGGTTGGTGAACTAAGTGAATTTTTCTCTTTGAAAGTTGGGTTGAAACAGGGATGTGTCGTGTCTCCATGGTTGTTCATTCTTTACATGGATGGGGTAATAAAAGAGATACAAGGTAGGGTAGTGGATGTTGGAGTGGCCCTGGTGAGAGAGGATAGTGTTTGGAAACTCCCTGTACTGTTGTTTGCAGATGATACTGTGTTGTTGAGTGAAGACGAAGTGAAGCTGCATGGCTTGGTGGATGAGTTTGGGAGAGTGTGTAAGAAACGGAATCTAAAGGTGAATGTAGGGAAGAGTAAAGTGATGGTCTTTGAGAGGGGTGAAGTCAGTGAATGTACAGCGAGGTTGGATGGTGAGGAACTGGAAAATGTGAGTACGTTTAAGTAGTTGGGTAGTGTGATGAGTAAGGATGGAGGTTAGGAGGGTGAAGTGCTTCAAAGGGTACAACAGGGAAGAAAGGTTGCTGGTTCTTTGAAAGCAGTGATAAGAAACAGGGAAGTGAGCATGGAAGTGAAAAAGTTACTACATGACAGTATTGTTATACCAACTCTAACGTACGGAAGTGAAGCTTGGACGTTGTTGGAAGGACACAAGTCAAGAGTGAGAGCAGTGGAAATGAGTTATTTAAGAGAAACCTGTGGATTCACATGGAGAGACAGGCTGGCGAATGAGGATATAAAGGAGCGTTGTGGTGTTGATGTGGATGTGATAAGAAGCGTTATGAGGAATACACTGAGATGGTTTGGCCATGTGGAGAGGATGGAGGGTGAAAGACTGACGAAGAGAGTGTATGTGAGTGAGGTGGAGGGTGGAAGAGAGAGGGGGAGGCCGAGGATGAGATGGAGGGATGGGGTGGAGAGGTATATGAGAGAGGGGGGTGTGAGTTGGGAGCAGGGCAGTGAAAGGGCGGGTGACAGGGCGACTTGGAGGCGATTTGTTTGTGGCCACCCCAAACGAGATTGAGGCGTCTGGCAATAGATAAATAGATAGATAGATCAGATTTTTTTTTTTTTTTTTTTTTTTTTTTTTTTTTTTGCCTATCGACCATTGAGGCCGAAGCCTCTGGTCATTAAGGCAAATATATATATATGTATATATATACATATAGATCAGAGGATAGATGAACGGTAATGAGAATGTAAAGATAAGTGGGATTCAAGAGCTGGGATATATAAAGGAAAAGAATGCTAAGGATACGTGGGCTGGTATACTATGTGATAAAAAAGAGGGACAGTTAAAATGAATGTTTGAAAGGGATATGAAAAAGGAAAGAATAATGAGGTTTGAACTGGACGATATAAAAATGTGAATGTCTGACTGGAAATGATAAAATCAGAGAGAGAGAGAGAGAGAGAGAGAGAGAGAAGATCAGGGTGTAGGGAGGTGTTAGAGGAGGGTGTGAAGGTAATCGTGATGTTTAAAGTCACAGAAGCCTGCAAACATAGCACAAGACCTCTTTGACCCTCACACTTCATAATGTATGATGATTTACACACAGCAAAAAAACTATCGTTACAGGGGGGTCCGATGTGTTTCATACTGAACAACCTGGCTGTCTCGCTAGGGTTGGTAAGCCTGACAGTGGGTGAGTTGCCAAATAGAACGAGGTAGAAATATGCATGG
The DNA here is from genome assembly GCF_032717465.1 of Coenobita brevimanus. Classification (NCBI taxonomy): domain Eukaryota; kingdom Metazoa; phylum Arthropoda; class Malacostraca; order Decapoda; family Coenobitidae; genus Coenobita; species Coenobita brevimanus. The sequence continues at coordinate 14,139,556 of NC_136991.1, forward strand.
GAGAAGCAATGGATATAGCTTATAATAAATATGCAACAAACACACGCAGGGATACCAATGGAGGAGGCTGTTATCAAAAAACCTTCATTCGTGTGTCATTTTATGTCGCGCAGAAGGTGTAACGATAGTTTTTTTGTTGTGTGTACGCGGCTGCTTGTACGGAAGGGTAGTGGAAGAGGGAAAAAAAGAGTACTTTGGTGGTGGTAATGATGGGGATAATATAGTTTAAATTTGTGATATCGTTGGTTCTTGTAGAGCTTAGGAAGTAAGAATACTGGTGATAGTATTGTGGTCCTTTAAGTGGTGACTTGTGATGCAGTTAAAGTTTGAGGTAGCGGTGCTACTTGTGAAGGTTATAGAATAATAATAGTGGTGATAGTTATTGTTTTGTTATACTGATGATAGTGTTGATATAATGGAATGCAGTACAGCAGTAGTTTTCCTTATTTTAGATTTTATTAACTTTTGGTGTTGAATTTGCTTTCATTACTTTGGTAAATATATTTAATGCTCTAGGCGTCCATTTTATTACGATGGAGAACTTGTGATAAAAATATTTATTTTGCAGCTACAGAGTTTGAGTGACGACGGCGTATAGGGCTGCATGTGCATCAGGTGTGTGTGTGTGTGTGTGTGTGTGTGTGTGTGTGTGTGTGTGTCAACTCTTGCACCCCTGCATATGTACCCTCGTGTCATACTAGGATCAATAATTTGTTCTCTGCCTCCACTTACAGTTTGAAGGGCATTTGACATAGATGTTTTAGGTGTTTTTGAGTGTTGTGTTATATTTATTTGCAATACTGAAGTCAGAGTATTTACTTCTTTTTCCTCTCATTTTCTGAATTAGCCAGTATTTAACGGTTGTCTCTAGTACATCCTTAGTAGTGCTGTATCATAGCACGATTCTTTGAAGAACTCCCTGCGGGTTTCCTTTCCTTACTACATGTAACATCACATCCACTTTTTTTTTTTTCCTCCATGCATCACCATCCTCATCTCTTGATCAAGCTCACTGCCATCAACACCAGTCTTCTTAGTTCCCAGTCTTCCAGGCACTGTTATCGCCCACCTTTAGATGGCGGAGCGATATTGATTTTCCCTGCCTCTGTGTGTGTGTGTGTGTGTGTGTGTGTGTGTGTTCCCATCTCATGAACAGCTTGAGCTATCGACATGAGGCCTTCAGGGTATCAAGATATGGCCAAAATCTTGGCCAAGTTTTAAAATGGGCACTCGGGTTTCAGGTCAAGGTCACTTAAATGGCTGCCAAGGGTCAACTAGCTTTTATCGCCCGCCTTTAGCACCATTATCTCTCATGAACGGCTTCAGCTATCAACATGAAACCTTCGGGGTATCAAGATATGACCTAAATTTTGGACTTGGCCAACAGTATATTCTGGTGGGCGATTACCCTTCGGCTCCCGAATGCTTTTCTTGCATTTTTAATGTTTCTTCCCCCTTGTCCACCATTTCTTCATAACCTTCATCTCCCCTCTCATGTGTTTCCTATCTACTTTCTGTTATTAATAATTTCTCTCGATAGTTTTTCTGGTCATTTTTTTCCTAATTTTTCTTCCAGTATCAACATTTTTGCATCTCTCTCTCTCTCTCTCTCTCTCTAAGGGTGGTTAACAACACATAGGTAAAAAATAAAAGCCTAAAAAGTACTACTCCATGAGGCTGCCCCAGTTCCATTTGGCAACTAGATATCACAGGAAAAATTTTAGCAAATCTTCACAAATTTTAGAAGTTGCACCAAAGTCAGATTCTGTGTTATATATATGAAATTTTGAGTGTGCGGTTATTTGGGTAGCCTACTAAAGTATTAGCTTAGATGTTATGACTTTTTTACTAGATCTGTTTTAACCCGCCCCGTCCCGACGACGTATGGGTACGTCACCACGATTTGCATTTGCCAGTCCCGGCGACGTACCAGTACGTCGTGCAATTGCAAGGTACTTAATTTGCACAATTTTCAATTTTCGCACGTGATTTTTCGTATGTATACACGGGACACCTTCCTCTATTCCTGTACAAGATACCAAGCAGGGACAATGCCTTACACTGCATAACCTCCCCCCTCCCCCCCTCACGCCATTGTCTTGGCAAAGGACCTGTTACCAGTGACCTGGCTAGTAAAGTTATTCAGGGCCAGAGTGATTCCCCAATCGATGACAATGTGGAGGACAATGTTTACATAGCATTAGAAGAAGAAACAGCCAGAAATAATGATCAGGTAGTGTGGCAAAAATAGGTCAGGTATGGTGATTAGTTAGTGAGTGAAACAATGCTTATAATGCCTTTATTACTGCTTGAAAACCAATATACTGTCATACTACATATACATTCGTACCAAGTAAATAAATAAATACCGTTTATGAGTGGATAAAATAGTTACCCTCCCATAGAACTCGTTTTCTTTGGTGCCAGCATGTTAGAAAACCCACTCAGGTAAGGAGGAACTCCTACCTGGATTGGGCACTTTAAACCTCAGGTGAGCGATTTCTCTATGAATTTTCGATGTTTCTCACCAAAAGCGAAGGTTTTAGCCAAAAAAAAAAAAAAATCGAAAATACCTCGGGACTGGGGGATGTCGGAGGTGCGGAAAACCTCGGGACGTGACGGGTTAATGATTTTAAACTAAACCTCTGCACATGCAGCGTTAAGCTGCCAACTGTCCAGCTGCAGCTGTTAGGCTGCTTTTGTGATCTATGCATCACGCTCTGAAATTCTTTAAACTGGAGTTCAGCTGTGAATAATCATCAGGATCATTTAACCCGTCACGTCCCGAGGTTTTCCGCACCTCCGACATCCCCCAGTCCCGAGGTATTTTCGAATTTTTTTTTTTTTGGCTAAAACCTTCGCTTTTGGTGAGAAACATCGAAAATTCATAGAGAAATCGCTCACCTGAGGTTTAAAGTGCCCAATCCAGGTAGGAGTTCCTCCTTACCTGAGTGGGTTTTCTAACATGCTGGCACCAAAGAAAACGAGTTCTATGGGAGGGTAACTATTTTATCCACTCATAAACGGTATTTATTTATTTACTTGGTAAGAATGTATATGTAGTATGACAGTATATTGGTTTTCAAGCAGTAATAAAGACCATTATAAGCATTGTTTCACTCACTAACTAATCACTATACCTGACCTATTTTTGCCACACTACCTGATCATTATTTCTGGCTGTTTCTTCTTCTAATGCTATGTAAACATTGTCCTCCACATTGTCATCGATTGGGGAATCACTATGGCCCTGAATAACTTTACTAGCCAGGTCACTGGTAACAGGTCCTTCGCCAAGACAATGTCGTGAGGAGGGGAGGGGGGAGGTTATGCAGTGTAAGGCATTGTCCCTGCTTGGTATCTTGTACAGGAATAGAGGAAGGTGTCCCGTGTATACATACGAAAAATCACGTGCGAAAATTGAAAATTGTGCAAATTAGGGATCTTGCAATTGCACGACGTACTGGTACGTCGCCGGGACTGGCAAATGCAAATCGTTGCAACGTACCCATACGTCGACGGGATGGGGTGGGTTAAAATCTATTATGTGCTGGTGAGTACAGTTTTTTGACATCAGACAAGTTTAATGCTTCTGTCAAAAGCCGTTCTTTTTAAAAGCTCTTTTTAACATTGGTTTAGTCATTCCAGTTGAGCATGTGATAAAGATGTCGGAAACTCGCAGTTCCCCCTCAGTGTGGAATGGACTTTCCACAAAAATACATGTTTTTAAGAGATTATTGTTCTATCATTATGTAGAAAACAACACTGTCAGTGAAAGTGCCAAATTTTCTATCAATGCTACAGTCATATAGCGGAAGAAAGCCAGAGTACCAGGAGAAAGGAATGATCAAACTGATTGAATGTGTTAAAAATTTATAAGGAGTATGGTCTGTTCAAAGAAGCTCCCCTAAGAAAATCTGAAAATCAGAGGTTAAAGGAACAAATGTTTCTACATGATTTCCTAAGTCTTTTTGACATATCCAGCAAAGATGCTGTTCAGTGAAGAGGATAAAATCTTCCTGACTATGGAGCATGAAGACCCATCATGTGGCAGCAATAGTTCTGTTAACAAAAACTTCGTAGAAACGGAAAATGAAAGCAAATAAGAACTGAGGAAGAAGAAGAAATAAAAAGGAAGCAACTTCTAAAAAAAAAAAAAAAAAAGAAGATACAAGAAATCTGATAGCATTGAAGGGAGTGAAGATTCAGAATCAGATGATCCTTTTGTATCAGATGGATCAGCAGAGCCCAGAAAATCTGGAAAGAGCCTAAATACAGCTGTGACACGACATGTTGTATCAACATTAGACAGGATTAATCTCTATGATCGTAAGACAATGATTCTCACCAGTGCTTATGCAAGTGCTCTGGGTCATGATGATCTGTCATTATCAAGAAGTGCTGTACGTCGTGCTAGGATTAAAATTGGATTATTTTTTCTACAAGGAAGCAGGAATCAAAGGCCAGGAGCCCGCAAACCGTTCCTTCCAAGAAAAAAAAAAAACAATACAACAGAGAGCCAAATTCAAGATCAGTTCATTTCGAGGTGCCTGGACACACTGCGTTTGAAAGACTGGAGATCACAGGAAGTAGGAAATACAGACAGTGGGAGACAGTTGCACAGTTGACCTGTTGCATAAATGAAGGACTGGGAGAAACAGTTAACTCCTGCATTGGAGAGCTGGACAGAAAAGGGATGAGAGATTATTGCTAGACGGGTGCTACGTGTCCGTCGTAGGGGAGAAGGGATCAAACAGATAGTTCAGAGGAACCGTGATCATTGAAGTAGTGATAGAGAAGATATAAAGATGCAACAGTGTGGCGAAGAGATGGAAGTTGAAGGGAGCCAGTAAGAGGAAGAGAGTTAACGAAATGAAAAGCCTTCGACTCCACCTTGTTGGGAAGAGCTTTATGTGGGGAGCCTCCCCACACAATAAAATTGCATTCTACACAGGGGCAAATAAATCACGTTTAGAAAGTAAACAACTATGAAGGGGTAAAGAAGGTATGGAGTCGGCTTAGTACACCCAACCTCTTGGAAGCAGAGTTTACAAGAGAGGTAGTATGATCTTTGCAAGATAAATCCCGAGAGAATGAGACCTCAAGTACGTTTAACCCCTACACCGCGGGCTTGTTTACCAATGACTTGCGTGTGCCGTGGGGTTATTTGGGCTCCGACAGACTCTCAAAAAATATTTGCCAAAAATCAGTTATTAGTCCTAGAATAATAAAATTACATATGCTTATGGCACATACCTTCAGCTTTCTCCTGGAATGATTGTTAAGCCTTCGTCAGTTACCGTAGGACTTGTGGAAACCTCTGAAGTAGGGTAACGAAGTCTCCACTTTACACTTCCCGACAACCCGTAATATGATTACCACAGCCAGATACAAACACTGTAAACACTATTCTACAATTTTCAAGTAGTTTGGGATCCATACTAAAAAAAAAAAAAAACACTGTGAAAGCAATGGAAATTACGAGCGCGTCTGATCGTCGCACTGGCACTAGTTCGCTCTTAGTAGTCTGTCATTTATTATTCATAAAACCCCTCACACTTTATATTTCTATTACTATATAACACTTATATATATCTACAGTCTTTATTCATAAGTTTCCTTCAGTAGTATTAGTTTATTGTCACTGTAGGGATTCAATTTCTTTCAGTAAAATACGTAGCATTCACTTTCTCGTCCTGTATACTGGCATTGAGAGTGAATGTCACTTTCATCTTCACTCTCATAACTCATAGCATTCAGACATGCTAGAGTGAAACTTTCACTTTCATTACTCCTAGGGTATATACTTGTATTCTTATAATACTACTCATTTACATTTCTATTTACGTTCTCTATTTTATTTACGTTATTTACATTTCTATTTTATTTACACTGTGTTGTGCAGTGTCACTTGAAATAACTTATAAAACTGTTTTCCATTGTTCACGTATATTTACATTCATTACTTTCACTTGCTGTTTACACATTATTTACACATTATTTACAATTACACTTGCACTGTTTTGCTCAATAGAAAGATCGTAGTCACTCTTTTATCAATTGTCAGCCCTTTTACCTCTTTCCACACGAGGTTTAGTAGGGGGTAAAGGTCACAGGGCCATTTGCATGGGGGTGAAAAAAGGCCTTGAAGTCAGCAAGAAGAAACATACGTACTCTCACTTCGGAAGTTGAGAGTAACCTGATAACGGAGGGCTAGCGTGGAGGCCTGCTAAGGGGTTATTCAGGGTTACCAATATTACTTCTTGAAACAGCTAAGTCTAGCACTGATATGATTGGCAGGAAATCTAGACAATACATTATAAATTTGGTAGTTCCAGGTGAATGTAAATATCACTTAGGCTTCTCCCTTCCCTCCTTACATGTATATTTATTTCGAAAACAGATTAGAGGCCTACTTAGGAGATATATTTTCAGAGCTACCAATGTTAGATCTTGAAACATCTTTGTTTAGCACTGATATGATTGGCAGGAAATCTAGACAATACATTATAAATTAGGTAGTTCCAGGTGAATGTAAATATCACTTAGGCTTCTCCCTTCCCTCCTTACATGTATATTTATTACGAAAATAGATTATAGGGCATGTTTCAAGGGGAAAAAAACAGCGAAAATTAGCGAACGAGTGCACGTGAGGTGTTGTCAGGTGATAATTAGCCAATTCCAGGTGTTTGGCACTCTCACTTACCTTATTTCTTTCTTGTATATATTATTTGGTATAAGAATAGGACATAGGGCTTATTTCAATGGATGAAATCAGTGAAAAATTCCAGGGAAGATTTACTTAGCGTAGCACGGCCGGGCAGGCGAGAGGATAGGGTAATGGAGGGGGGGTAGGGAGGGGAGTCAAGAACGGGGAGAAATGGCTAAATTGTCAACAATGGATGGGAGTACAGATGAGATTAGGAGTGCTGACTAGTGTTGGACATTGGCAGTACTGATAGATGAACAAGCCCCCACTTGGAAGCCAGGGTGAATTCAAAATAACACAGAATCACAAAAGCGACGCCTCGCGGTATGATCCCTTGCTCCCAAGCGTCACGAAAGTGACACCCCACGGTTAAGGGGTTAAGGATGATCCAGGATTGAGCTGCATATCATTAAACATTAGTGGGTACTCTTGTGGAAGATTTTGGCGGGTTGATAAGTATGAGAACTGAGTCTTTGATGCTTTAAAAACAACAAGATTACTTTTGCCCTAGTAAGAGATACGAACCAAGTAAGACATTAGGTGTGCCATAGCCTCATCCCTTGTTTGTTGAAGTAACTACTGAGTGGGACGTTGCAGGAACTAAATGGAAAGGTGAAGGATGGAATCATCAGCAGATGAGTGGATAGGGTTAGATGTCCAACTTAGAATGTCACTGATGAATAAAAGGAAGAGAGTTGGTGATAGGACAGAGCCCTGAGGAACAACACGAGTGATAGACCCTGGAGAAGATGGATGGCTGTCTACAACAACAGCTATAGAACGACCAGAAAGAAAGCTATAGATAAAGGCACAGATAGGATAGAAACTATAGGAAGGCAGTTTGGAAATTAAAGATTTATGCCAGACTCGATCGAAAGCCTTTGAAATATCAAATGCAATGGCAAAGCTTTTGCCAAAGTCCCTAAAGGAGAATGACCAGGAGTCTGAAAGGTACCGGTAGGTGAGAAGATCACTGGTGGAACATCCCTGATGGAACCCACACTGACGATGAAAAAGAATGTTTTGATAGGAATGATCCTTTAAAATTTTTCTGTTAAGAATAGACTCAAAAACTTTTGAGACACAGGGTGTTAAAGCAATTAGGCGATTGATAGCAGGTTGGGAATGATCACCCTTCGTTGGGACAGGCTGAATAAGAGCAAACTTCCAACAAGAAAGAAAAGTAAAAGTTGTTAGACAAAGGTGAAAGAGTTTACCTCACATACTGAGTCACATCTTTTTTATGTTTCCGCCCGGAATCGTGCTAAGTCTGTTCTTCGTTCTGCTAAAAATAATTTCATTTATACTAAATGCTCTCAACTCTCCAACTCGAATTCTTCCCGCTCCTTCTGGCACCTTGCCAAAAGCTGTTCTAACAATTTTATCTCATCATCCTTCCCTCCTCTTTTCTACTCTGATGGTTCTGTAGCTATTTTTTCTACTGATAAAGCAGATCTCTTTGCTCAGACTTTCTCCTCCAATTCCACCTTAGACGATTCCGGTGCTGATCCTCCGTCACTTCCCCCCTCTGACTTCCTCATGGCTGGCATTAAAATTTCATCAGCTGATGTATTTTCCGCCATCACAGGTCTCAGTACTAACAAGGCATATGGGCCTGATGGAGTCCCTCCTGTTGTCCTCAAGAACTGTGCTTCTGTGCTTACACCCTGCTTGGGTAAACTCTTTCGCCTTTGTTTATCAACTTCTACCTTTCATCCTTGCTGGAAGTTTGCTCTCAATCAGCCAGTCCCAAAGAAGGGTGACCATTCCCAACCCTCTGACTATTGTCCAATTGCTTTAACATCCTGTATCTCAAAGGTTTTTGAGTCAATTCTTAATAGAAAAATTTTAAAGGATCTTTCCTATCACAACCTTCTTTCTGATCGTCAGTATGATTTCCGTCAGGTACGCTCCACTGGTGATCTTCTCACCAACCTTCCAGACTCCTGGTCATCTTCCTTTTGGGACTTTGGCGAAAGTTTTGCCATTGCACATGACATCTCAAAGGCTTTCGATCGAGTCCGGCATAAATCTTTAATTTTCAAATTGCCCTCTTACAGTTTCTATCCTATCTGTGCCTTCATCTCTAGCTTTCTTTCTGGTCGTTCTGTAGCCGTTGTTGTAGAAGGCCATCGTTCTTCTCCTAGATCTATCAACAGTGGTGTTCCTCAGGGCTCTGTCCTATCACCAACTCTCTTCCTTTTAATCATCAATGACCTAAGCTGTACATCTAACCCTATCCACTCATACGCTGATGACACCAGCCTTCACCTTTCCATTCGGTTCCCAAAAGCCCATCTCAACATTTACTTCAACAAACAAGGGATGAGGCTATGGCACACATAATGTCTGACTTGGCTCGTATTTCTAACTGGGGTAATAATAATCTTGTTTTTAATGCATCAAAGATTCAGTTCTTACACCTATCAGCCCTACAAAATCTTCCACGGGAGTACCCACTAATGTTTATTAATATTCAGCTTAATCCTGCATCATTCTTGAACATACTTGGAGTTTCATTAACTCGGGAATTGTCTTGGAGAGATCATATTACATGTCTTGTAAAATCTGCTTCCAAGAGATTGAGTGTGCTAGGCCGACTCCGTTCCTTCTATACCCCTGCACAGTTGTTGACTATAAACACAGGTTATATCTGCCCCTGTGTAGAGTACAACTCTTTTGTGTGGGAAGGCTCCCCACATACAGCTCTTCTCAATAGGGTGGAGTCAAAGGCTTTTAGTCTCATTAACTCCCCTCCTCTTACTGGCTCCCTTCAACATCTGTCTCTTCACTGCACTGTTGCATCTTTATCTCTTCTCTATTGTCACTTCAATGGTCACTGCTCCTCCGAACTATCTGCTTGTATCCCTCCACCTGTACAATGGGCACATAGCACTCGTCTAGCAGCAAACTCTGATCCCTTTTCTGTCCAACTCTCTAATGCAAGAGTTAACTGTTACTCCCAGTCCTTCATTTATGCAACAGGTCAACTCTGGAACTGTCTTCCTCTGTCTGTATTTCTTGCTGGCTATGATCAGTCTTTAAAACGCAGCGTTCCAAGGCATCTCAAAATGAACAGATCTTGAATTTGGCTCTCTTTGTTATTGTTTTTGCTTGTCGTAAAAGGCGACTAAAAGGGTTGGCGGAGGGTTAGTGCCCCTCCCCGGAAAACAACTAACTAAAAAAACAAACAATAAACCTCAGACAAGGACTGACCAAACGATGACGACCAAGGACCGGACAAAGGACATGATTATCAGAACATGGAATGTAAGGGGAGCGAATGATGAGGTGAAAGAGAGATTGTCCAGGTGCTTGAGGGTGCGAAAGTGGATGTATGTGGAATAACTGAAACAAAATGGAGAGGAGAAAGTGAGAGAGAATGGGAGTATGGATGGGGTATATGTGCAGGAGTAGATGAGAATGAGAGGGCAAAGGAAGGAGTATGTATAGTTGTGAGTAAAAGATGGAAGAGAAGCATAAGACAGTATGGATCAGTTGGGTCTAGGATTGTGTGGGTAAAGTTGAAAGTTGGGATACAAATGTGGGCGATTGTGTGTGTGTATGCGCCAACGCAAGATCGTGCTAGAAGAGTGAGAGAAGAGTTCTGGACAAATGTAGTAGTGTGCATGGAAATGTTTGGAAGGAATGAGAGAGTGTTTTTAATTGGTGATATGAATGGTAAAGTTGGGAATGTGAATGTGGATGGAATAGTTGGTGAGTGGGGTATGCCTGCTGAGATAGATGAGAATGGGAGTGCGTTAGTGGACATTTGTGCTGGGAGGGGGTTGGTGATAGCCAATACTCTCTTCAGGCATAAAATGATCCACAGGTATACATGGCGAGTGATGAGAAGGGTGGGTGGTGAACTGAATGAAGGAAGGCAATGATTGATTATGTGTGTGTGGATGAAAGGATGCGAAGATGTATAATGGATGCAAGAGTTTATAAAGGATGGGGGAGTGGACTTTCTGACCACTACTTGGTGGTGGCCAGAATTAGATTTCAAGTAAGATGGAAGAATAGAAGAAAAGAAAGACGAGAGGAAGGAGTAGTGGCAAGGAGAGTGGAAAGGTTAGAAGAGGATGAGAAAAAGGCAGAGTATAAGAGAGAAGTGGAGGAACGATTGGGCAAATATGAATTGGAGCAGATGGGAGACGTGGAAGGTGTGTGTAGGATATTTACAGTAGAAATATGTGCAGCATGTGATGTGGTGTGTGGAAGGAAGAGAAGACGGAGGTTTGGTGCAAGGAACAGCGTGGTGGACTGAAGAGGTGAAACAGGCAGTGGCACAAAAGAAGAAAGCATACAATGAATGGATGAGAAATAGGGGCGTGGAAGAAGTTGAGAGGCGGAAGAGAGAGTTATATGTAGAAAGAAAGAGAGAGGTGAAAAGATTAGTAACAGAAAGTAAGAAGAGAGTGGATGAGGAATTTGGAAGGAATTTGAGTGTAAAGTGGAGGGACTGTAAGAAAATGTTCTGGAAAGAGGTGAAAAGAGTAAGACAGGGTGGAAGTGAAGTTAGCAGGGGAGTGAAAGATAAAAATGGTAGATTACTAGTGGAGAAGGGAGAAAAAGTGAGCAGATGGAGAGAACACTTTAAGGAATTGTTGAACGTAGAGGATGGAAGTAATGCGAGTATAAGTGGCTGGGGAATGGCTGGGAGAAGGAGGGAAGTGAGAAGACAAGAAGAAATCAGTAGGATAGAAGTTGTGGAAGCAATGAAGAAAGTTAAATCGGGGAAAGCCCCAGGAATTGATGGAGTGTGTGGTGAAATGCTGAAGCATGGGGGAGAGATAGTAGTAGAATGGATGTGGAAGATGTGCAGATTGGCCTGGGAGGAAGGTAGAGTCCCAGAGGATTGGAAGTCAGGTATAATTATTCCCTTGTACAAAGGAAAAGGGGAAAAAGAAGTGTGTGGTAATCATAGGGGCATTTGTCTTCTTAGTATAATAGGAAAAGTGTATGGTAGGATACTTATTGACAGAGTTAGAGAAAGAACAGAGAAATTAGTTGGAGAAGAACAGGGAGGCTTTAGGAAGGGAAGAGGTTGTGTAGATCAGATATTCATTCTTAGATCTTTAGTGGAAAAGTTTCTAGAGAAGGGAAAGAAGTTGTATGCGGCTTTCATGGATTTGGAGAAAGCATATGACAGGATGGATAGACAAGGATTGTGGAAAGTGTTAAGAATATATGGTGTAGATGGGAAGTTGTTGAATACTGTGAAGAGTATGTACGATGGTGCGAAGGCTGCAGTGCGTGTGGATGGTGAACTAAGTGAATTTTTCTCTTTGAAAGTTGGGTTGAAACAGGGATGTGTCATGTCTCCATGGTTGTTCATTCTGTACATGGATGGAGTAATAAAAGACGTACAAGGTAGGGTAGTGGATGTTGGAGTGTCCCTGGTGAGAGAGGATAGTGTTTGGAAACTCCCTGTACTGTTGTTTGCAGATGATACTGTGTTGTTGAGTGAAGATGAAGGGAAGCTGCAAGGCTTGGTGGATGAGTTTGGGAGAGTCTGTAAGAAACGGAATCTAAATGTGAATGTAGGGAAGAGTAAAGTGATGGTCTTTGAGAGAGGTGAAGTCAGTGAATGTACAGCGAGGTTGGATGGTGAGGAATTGGAAAATGTGAGTACGTTTAAGTAGTTGGGTAGTGTGATGAGTAAGGATGGAGGTTAGGAGGGTGAAGTGCTTGAAAGGGTACAGCAGGGAAGAAAGATTGCTGGTTCTTTGAAAGCAGTGATAAGAAACAGGGAAGTGAGCATGGAAGTGAAAAAGTTACTACATGACAGTATTGTGATACCAACTCTAACGTATGGAGGTGAAGCTTGGACGTTGTTGGAAGGACACAAGTCAAGAGTGAGAGCAGTGGAAATGAGTTATTTAAGAGGAGCCTGTGGAATCACATGGAGAGACAGGTTGACGAATGAGAATATAAAGGAGCGTTGTGGTGTTGATGTGGATGTGATAGGAAGCGTTATGAGGAACACACTGAGGTGGTTTGGCCACGTGGAGAGGATGGAGGGTGAAAGACTGGCGAAGAGAGTGTATGTGAGTGAGGTGGAGGGGGGAAAAGGGAGGGGAGGCCGAGGATGAGATGGAGGGATGGGGTGGAGAGGTATATGAGAGAGGGGGGTGTGAGTTGGGAGCAGGGCAGTGAAATGGAGGGGGGACAGGGCGACTTGGAGGCGATTTGTTTGTGGCCACCCCAAACGGGATTGAGGCGCCTGGCAATAGATAGATAGATAGATAGATAGTTTTTTCTTGGATGAACAATTTTGTGGGCCCCTGGCATTTGATTCCTTCTTTCCTGCATTAAAAAAACAAAAAATGCAGCATGTAAGCACAGAAGCATAGTTCTTGAGGACAACCTGCTCCTGTCACCCCTAAGTGCTCCTAAGGTGGGTCCTCCCTCACCTCAGCCAGGTGTTCTGTGGCCGGACCGATGCGGCTGCTCTGTGTTCTACAGTGGGAAGGAGGAGAGTAAGTAATCAAAACCAACCTAAATACATATATTTACATTTATTGCTACAAAAGTACATATACAGTGAAAATACTGTGGTATATATATATATATATATATATATATATATATATATATATATATATAAAATGGGTAAAAATGACGTAGGTTCATAATGGTACCACCCATTAATTTTTTTTTTTTTTTATGTGTCCGACTCTGGGCATAGGCTTCACAGCCTGCTTTCAAGGGCCAGTAGTCCTCCTATGTACCGCACACCTCTACATGTCACCACTTCGGCGCTAACACCCACCGTCCATATTGAATACATGCTAGGGCTGTCTCATACAGGACTGGTGTATTGGTATTAGCGGGGGTATTTTTACGACATGTCGGCGGGCTTTCTGGTAGATCAGTAAAGTCTGATTTTATGAAATTCAGATCCTTAAACTGTTCCCTGCCCCAGCGGGATTTGAACCCGGGTCCGTCAGCACTGCAGGCCAACTCTCTACCGATTGAGCCACACTTGACTAGCTGATACTGTTTTTTCCACTAACATACACTAGAGGAAGGTCTCACGCACCTGCCTGCCACGAATCACCCACGAAATTTGAAAAATGTGCATGCAATGTGCCTTGCAATTGCAAATTGTATGATGTATGACGGCGGGTCCACGGCAGCTACCATGTACTATCGTACGACGTATGATGTCGGGAGGGTACTGGTTAATGTCAGCTGTGAGGAAGTCAGAAGGGGGGAAGTGATGGAGGAAAAGCACCGGCATCGTCTAAGGTGAAATTGGAGGAGAAAGTCTGAGTGAAGAGGTCGTCTTTATCAGTAGAAGAAAAAGCTACAGAGCCATCAGAGTAGAAAAGAGGAGGGAAGGATGATGAGGTAAAGTTGTTAGAAAAGGTGCCAGAAGGAACAGGAAGAGTTTGAGTTGTAGAGTTGAGAGCATTTAGTACGGATGAAATTATATTTAGTAGAGCAAAGAACAGACTTAGCACAATTCCAGACAGAAACATAAAAAAGATGTGATTCAGGGGCGGGTTAGCTCTGGTACCTTTAATAGGCCCTCTCCTTGTTGTGGAAAGCATTAGAACAAGTGTGATTAAACCAAGGTTTTTTTGCATTAGTCAAAGGATATGAGAAAGGGATGTATGCTTCCGTGCCCAAGAGAATAATCTCCGTAATGCTCGAGGCACACTCAAATGGCTCCCAGCCATGGAAGCAGTACTCATTCCATGGAAAATCAAAGTACTGCCTTAGGGCTTCCTAATCAGCAGCTCCAAAGTGCCACAACCGACATTACTTTGGAGGCTCCATAGTCCATACTGGAGCGATGGGACATGTTAAGGTAATAGAGAAAAGATTAACAGTGTAAGCAGAAAGATTAGTAATGTTGTAAAGAAGAGGTCAAGTATGGTGGAACTCTCTTCAGTGTGGTCAGGGATACGGGTAGGGTGCTGTGCAAGCTACACTAGGTCATTAAAGAGAAAAAATGTAGGCTTGTTCATCAGGTGGTCAGTGAAAGAAGAGAGAAAAAGGTGATGGTGAACACTGCTATCTCCTAGAATGGAGGTTTCAGAGAAAAGAGAAATGGATAGAATGTGTTCCATCGTAGTAGTAAGATAGTCGAAGAATTTTTCATATTCAGCAGAATTAGGGGATAAGTAAAAAGCCAGATTATTTAGTCAAAGAAAGACAGGAAAGCCGAAGCCAGAGAGTAGAGAATTCAGATGAATCAAGTTCAGGAACACGAGTGCAAGATAAGTCCTTGTATACATATACACAACAGTCACCTTTGGCTTTGAAATAAGTATAAAGTAGGAGAATAAAGAGAATGGTTTGCCATCAGTTGCCTCAGACAGCTGAGTCTCAGTTAAGAAGAGAAGGTGAGGTTTATAGGAGAATTGTTGCTCAACAGAAAGTTAGAGGAGAGGCCATGAATGTTGCAGAAATGAAGAAGTGAGTCAGACAGTGATTCCGGGCAGCTCGTTGGGTCATCTCTGGGAGATAGGCAGATGGTGGGGGCATTAATGGTCCTCCCCTCCTCGCATGGGCTCTGAGGCTTGGTTATGAGATGCCATTTTGGTTTAAATTTTGAATAGGAAGTGTAGTGTGTAATGTGCATGTAGTTTGATGTTGACAGAGAAACTTGTATTGGAGACCATGCTGATCTACTCTCTGTATTACTGAAACACTGGAAAAGTACAGCCAAGGGAGATTGTCAGGAACTAGTCCCAATGGGTGATGAACCTGCAGCTACCTCTCCCTGGCATCCGTTCTCCATCCACCTTGGGAGTACTGCCCTGCTCGACTGGTGCTACAGTCTACTGCCTGCAAAGACTGAAGATAGAAATCATCCACAGATTCGTCAGTACCCCTTTTACTGCAGTGGAATGGGAAGCTCTTGCCTGATTTTACAGTTATCAGATCTGAACAAGTGGACAGAGTTGCCATAATGGTAACAGGATATGAAACAGGAAAACTACTTGGTGTAGGCTACCAAAGGCAAATCGCAGTACTGGTGAGGAACAAGCCAAAGCCTACATTTAGCTGCTAGAAGATTGAGGCCTGAATTCACATGTCCAAGACTTGGTATTTGATACTACAGCTTCAAATACAGGCTTATGGTCAGATGCATGTACACTAATAGAGACATCTCTTGGAAATGAACTGGTATGGCTAGCCTGCCGTCACCACATAGTTGAAGTAGCTTTATCAGATGTTGTACCTGAAGTCCTTGGACCGCCCTCTGGTCCAGAAATGAAGCTATTTTTATTGTTTTCAGAAATGTGGGGAAAGATCAATGAAGAAACTTTTCAAGCTGGTCTAGAAATGAAGCTGTTTAAACGTTTTCAGAAATGCTGTGGCAAGATCAATCAAGAAACTTTTCAGCCAGGAAATGAAGATATAATTAGTTCCCCCCAAGAATCTCTGCATAGGGAAATGATAATATACTGTACACATGTAATAAAAGCAGGGCATCCACGTGAAAACTATAAAGAATCTGGGGCTGTGTCGCATATTTCTAGGCATTACACCAGATGGAGAATACAGATTTCGTGCTCCTGGTGCCATACACTATGACCGTTGGATGACAAAAAGAATATATACATTGAAAATGCTGCTCTTTTGAGATCGGTTTAAGCTCACTGCTTGCCAAATAAAAAGCTTCCTGAAAGTTGGACAATTTGTTTCTCTGATATATGCTAGGTTCTGGCATGAAGCTCCAATCCCACAAAGGCCCCTTTCAATTATTTGAAGTTAATTAACATACTTCAGTCATACCCTGATGTCAGTATTAAAGAGAAGGTCTTGAAAGCAATCAAGCGACATCTCTGGTATTTGTCTGAACACCTAGCACCAGTGGCTCTGACAATTCTGTACGCAAGGAAGCATTGGCTGCAGTGGTTGCAAACTTAAAGAGACCACCAATACCAGACTGCGCACATCACATCCCAGCCACATAATTTGACACTGGTCATCCTTTAGAAGCATATATTACAAGCAGGCCAATGAAACTCTTTACCCTGGTAATTGTAGAAAGTGAAGAGTTAGAATTTCTAGAAAATGACTTTGCCATCTGGCTAGCAGATGACACTTATCTTGCCATACAGAAGAAAAAAAAAAATCTGTGGAGTAAATGTAGTGTATGATTGTTCAGAAAGAGGCACTGGTCTCAGTTAGCCTAACGACGGTACACTTAAAAAAAAAAATTAAAACCAGGAACAATTTCTGTTACAAGCAGTCAGAATTCAGAATAAACTGATCAACTGTACCCATCTTTTAATATATCTGCAGTCTTGCCCCAAGAAAGTATGTACATCTTTCACTGAGCTCAACATACCTAAAACTTTTAAACTGTATAATAAGTAAATTAAGATGTTGTATGTGCATACGTAGTAAGTAAATACTCAATATGTTATTCCATTATTACAGAACACCTAGGCATAGTGAACTCACAGTCATTAATACATTTTTGCTTTATACAGAGTTGAAAGTTGTTAATAATTTGTTAATGATGAAATCACATTTATACATTAATTATTTATGTAGTGTTAAAAGTTGTTAATACAACGCTAACATTTGGTTTAAACAGTGTTTAAAGTTACTTGAATTTTCTTCACTTTTTGTATAGTATTCCAGTATAGCCTTCTTTTGTGCAACCTTTGTAATTGTATTGTTCTAATCTGATGAAATTTTTTCCAAAGGTATGTCTTGTCAAAAGGAAAAAGGGCATCCTTGTGAAGCAGCAATTTTTCGTTCTTTTTGGACCACCTTCATATATATATAGATAGATAGATAGATATAGATAGATAGATAGATATAGATAGATAGATAGATAGATATAGATAGATAGATAGATATAGATAGATAAATAGATAGAAAAATTGATAGACTGATAGATATAGATATAGATATAGATATGTATATACCGGTATACCTATCTATATATGTCTATCCATCTATCAATCAGTCTATCTGTCTATATCTATATCTATATCTATCTGTATCTATCTATATCTGTCTATCTATACACACACACACACACACACACACACACACATATATATACCGGTATACCTATCTATCTATCTACATGTCTCTCTCTCTCTCTCTCTCTCTCTCTCTCTCTCTCTCCACACACACACACACACACACACACACGAGCAGCATCAAGAAGCCCTGAATCTCTTTAACCTAACTAAATGGAAGTCACAAAGAGATTTAATTCAGGTTTTCAAAATACTCAAAGGACGCTATCATATGATCACTCAGAATATACTGTAGGTAATGGGCATAAAATGATTGCCAAATGATTTCAGTCACATGAAACTAAGCATTTTTTCTTTATTAGTGTTTGAAATATATGGAATAAACTGCCCTCAAATGTATTGTACTTTGATATACTAAGCTCTAAAGGTCGCTCTAATTAGTATATGTCATCTAACCTCCAGCTGAGTATGTTCACTTCTTAATAACTATTTCTCTGGTGTGTGCGTTTTCTTTTTCGTTTTTCAAAGTGTGAATGATTCTACTGCAGAACAACATCGATAAATATTGCTGACTGTATGTTACTCTCCCTTTTAGGTAGATAGTGTAGAATAAAATTTCCTTTAATAAAATTTCCTTTCTCGCTTTCCTATGAAATTTTTATGACACATTTTCAATGCTGCATGGTGGTCCTTCTCTATTCCCTGCCTGCTACAACTGGAAGATTGGGTGGGTGGGGAAAGGGAAGGCTTCCTGTTTTACTATCCTTGTCTTTAGTTGGAAGATAAGTTTAGTTAGTTATAACTTTCCGTATGCCAAACACTACGAAAGGATCAACAGATCCGTTGATGATTGTTTTCTATTGTACCCCTTTGAACTTCCGTTGCTTTTACTCTTCCCCCTTTTGTTCTTCATTAACTCATGCATTTAATCTATTGCTTATACCTTTCTCACTCCATCAATCTCTCCTGCTCTTATATCATCCCTCCTACATAACCAGTCCCTCTGAAGCTCTCTTTCTCCCTCTCTTCCTCAATATTTCGCTTCTCTTTTCTCGTCTCTCTCATTCACGCTCCTTGCCTTGCCCAATTGCGCCACAGCTGAGGGGCACACTCGTCGAGAGTGATACCAGGTGTGTCCTGGTGATGATGACGATGATGAGAGAGAGAGAGAGAGACGGGAAGCTGTTAGATGAGTGTGTGAAGGTAATCATGGTGTTTCTAGTCATTGGAGCCACCAAGCTCGACAGAAGTCCTCCTTGACCCCCCAGACTCAATAGGATGCTGCTATGCAGCTGCTAGTATGTTAAACACCTGACACTTCATACCTAAACCTTCCATCTGCCATTAGACCGGCTGCTCTTGGACCTGATTTTCCCATTCCTGCTCTATGAGACAGTTGATTGTGAACAGCCATCTGCATTAGAAAGTAATAGGAGTTGATATAACGAATGTGAAGTTTATGAACATTATACAGTCAGTACTACATAACACATCACAGTGTCAAGTAAATGATTCAGCTAATAAACTCTTCTACTCAGGTATTGCGGTTTAGACTAAAAACAAAGACCCTGCTTCCACTAGGGACATTCTTTCTTGGTAGATGTCACCTGGGGAGTAATCCACACCTTATTTTGCACAAGAGAATGACCCGGTGCATTGCACCTATAATATTTGGATTAGAGGCTGTCCTCACAGCAGAAATTTATGAACCTAGAAACTGGAGGTTCTTTAGTGGGTTGTCAAAGAAAAATTTAACTCACCACGTCCCATTGACGTATATATATGTCCGAATGTTTTGTCACTGTGACTCCCATTGATGTATATAAACACGCCGCAATGCAAGATCCGTCATTTGCACGTTCTTAAAATTTTGCACATGATTTTTGGTATGTATACATGGGACACCTTCCTCTACCTGATGTAAAGTGGGGACAATGCCTTATCCCGCGTGACCTCCTCCCCTCCGCACGCCATTTTCTCAGCAACTAACCTGTTACCAGTGACCTGGCCAGTAAAGACATGTCGCGCCACAGTACGAAATTCAAGGCCAGAGTGAGTCCCCAATCGACGACAATGTGGAGGACAAAGTTTACTGTGTTAGAGGAAGAAACAGTCGGAAATGATGATCAGCTAATGTCGCCAAAAAAGGTGAGGTATGTTGTTGTGCTTGGTGAGTGAAGCAACGCTTATATTGCCTATATTACTGTGTGAAAAGCAATATACTCTTGTACTACATATAAATTCATACCAAATAAATAAATAAATAAATACATAGTATGAGTGGTTTGGAGTAGTTACCCCTCCCATAGAACACATTTTCTCTGGCGCCAGGCCCCATAGAAAACACAGACAGGTGAGGGTATTGTTACCTGTACCGGCATTTTAAACCTAAAGTGAGCTATTTCTCTATGAATTTTTTATTTTTCTCACAAAAAGTGGAGGTTTAAGTCCCCCAAGAAAAATAAAAAATCTGCGAGGGTTGTGGGAGATCACTGGTTAAAAATCTGCTGGGATGAGGCGGGTTAAAAGTTTTTCTAAAGAACAGAGACAGGCTTGCATAAGTTCCGTGTGATCATTCTATCTATCTATCTATCTGTTCAGAAGCGGAATTCTCGAATTTTTCATGACATGTTCAGTGTTGCCAGTTAGCCTGCTGTTCGTGAGTGGAGGAATTCTGTAAAGATATGCATTACATTTCAAGTTCTTTTTCTCTATAGTGTTTTATTTTCTTTATGTAATTGTTAAATTGGCAAGAATTAAGTGCTGGGAGGAATGAAAAAAGTGTTTAAATGTCGTTCGCTTAGAATGGATGTAAAGAGCAGGCTGTATGAGGGTGTTGTGGTACCGACTGCATTATATGGGGCTGAAACATGGAATATGGGTGTAGCAGAGAGGAAAAGTTTGAATGTAATGGAGATGAGATGTCTGAGGAGTATGTGTGGAGTGACGCGTATGGATCGGGTGCGAAATGATGAAGTGCGAAGGAGAACTGGAGTTGTTCGGGAGATGGCTGGCAGAGTTGAGCAGAGGGTGTTGCAATGGTTTGGGCATATGGAGAGAATGGATAATGAGCGATTGGTGAAAAAGATAACTAGATCTGATTTGAGAGGTGTAAGGCTGAGAGGAAGACCACGAATAGGATGGATGGACAGTGTGAAGAGAGCGCTGGATGCGAGAGGGATGTCTGTTGAGCAAGGAAGAGTGGCTGTGCGTGACAGAAATAAATGGAGAGAAATTGTGAATGAATAAGTGATGACGCAGCCCTGAGGGGATATTCTCCCGCATTTGGTCTGATCAGCTAGTCAGGTCAGGTGCGGGTAAGGGGATGGGTCTGTTATGATGTGGCAGGGGTAAACCAGTTCTGCTGTCGGGCCCTGCTGCGGATGTCACTGATTGCATTGCCCAGTTGACCCTTGTGCGGTGTGGTGCGGTGAGGATCTGTCCGTTCTCCCCTTTGGGGCTAAGATGCGAATGAATGTGTTTGAATGGATGAGTAAATGGAGAGTGAGTCATCCTGTCTCGGCTACCTCCCTTTCCTTGGGGGAAGCAGCCTAGGTATATAGATAGATAGATAGATAGAATTGTTAAATTATGTAATTTTATCTCAGTTTGTATGCTAAATAATTTACAGTGTTATGTAATGTAAGGAAACTGGATATTTTGGATATCTCCGAGTTGGTAACTGTTGTAATGATTGCTCCTTCAAGAATGCACAAGAACATTGGAGAAGTAGTAGATTACCCTAGAATTTAGGATGCTTATATTAGGATGTTGAAGAGACGCAGTTTCAGTCAGTTTCAGTTCAGTTTGAGTGTAGTTCACTGTCAGTGCAGTGTTGGTGCAGTCATTGAAGACTGTATAACTCCATTACTTGTGAAAACAGTGAAGTGTAGTTGGCAAGAATTAAGTGTCATTATTTGGAAAATAAAGGCAGTGAACTTAAGATGCCAGTGTTTATTTACGTATCCTGAGCTGATCCTATGTACAGTTCACTGAAAGGCTGCCTCTAGGAAGAACAACTCACTGGGCAATGTCCTTCCTATGCTGAACTATTGCTATTGAGGCCTGTGGCAGTGTGAGAGGGGGACATAACAGTGGTGTCAGGAGAGGGATCATTAAGTGCTGCAGTGAATCAAACCTTCGACATAGAGGCAGAAGGTGTACAGACGAGAAGCCTGGCTAGGCAGGACGAGGTGTCATTGGCTGCAATCTTGAAGTTATGGCAAGCACAAAGTGTACAACTACAGTCACAGAATGAAGGACAGAAGGAAATCAAAAAACAATTGCAAGCACAGACTGAACAACTAGAGGCACAAAGTGAAGAACAAAAAGGACGATATGAACAGCTTCAAGAGGCATTACAGAAGCAACAGAGGGAATTGCAGCTGAGGATGCAAGGACAGCTAGATTCTTCCATGGGGGAAATGAAGGAAGAACAGCAACAGTTTAAGCTCTCCCCTCCCGCACAGGGGTACCAGATATTTGAGTGTCTGGCTACTACTTTACTAGTGGTTGTCTCACGCATTGAGGTCCGAACTGGCAGGCAAGTGTATAAGGCGGAACCTACCTCTGGTGTACATTTTGTCTCCTCTATAATTCTTCTACTTTCATATATTTTTTCTTCATTGGTGCTGTAGAAGTAGAGAGAAACCCTGCAGAAATAAAGAAATCCCCCTGAATATTGTGCAAAGAACATTATTCCTCTCCAGTGCATTTACGAAAGTTGTTATTTCAGATCAGGTGAATGGACATGATCAGTGAAAGAATCAACTAACCAAAATAGCACAATGTGTTGCGCTACATACTTGTGTTCATCCAGAGAACTTAATTAATGACTCTAAAGTATGGATAAAGTTCAACGAGCATGAGAGAAACAACGTTAAAGGGCTTTGTTCCCATTCTTCAGCCAGTATTACTTACGAGGTGCACGCACGGGTATAACAAAATTGTCATATCATTATTCTGTACACCATCCTGCAACGTGTCATGTAGCCTATTAGGTAACAGTATCACGATTTCCCCTTTCCAAAAGCTGTATCACATGGGGTAGTGATCTAATTCACCATTTAATTTTCGGGTCATCCTATTAAAAGGTTTCTGACTTCGTTTTAAGTACGGTACCCCTAATTAAGACTAGGACGTGACATAGTGTGATTCAATCTGTTGTATACTGTCTCTTTTTCATATTGTTATTCCCTCTGTTCAAGGATTGAAACCCAGTATGTCGTGACCCAAAGTATCAGTGTTTGCAGAAGCGAAAAGGATTAAGTTGCTGCCCCACATCCTGACCACCAGACTACGTCTTACGATGAGATGAAGGTGAATGGTAGTTCGCTAAACTGATTATTGAGAGATGGATAGATAGTTATGGAGACAGATATATATATATATATATATATATATATATATATATATACAGTAATACAGTATATATAGATAGATATATTATATATATATATATATATATATATATATATATATATATACAGTAATACAGTATATATAGATAGATAGATAGATAGATAGGTAGATAGATAAATAGATAGATAGATAGATATAGATAAATAAATAGATAGATACAGATAGAAAGAAAAGGTTTAAGAGAGAGAGAGAGAGAGAGAGAGAGAGAGGGGAAGGGTGATGGAATGAAGGAGAAAAATGAAAGAGGTAAAAGAGAGAGGACAGGAAAGGCCAGGTGCAGAGAAGTAGGTAATGATGTGAGGATAGACAGGAAATGATGAAAGATTAGGCAGATAACGCGACTGAACGAGGAGGATAAAAGTCTGGTGAATATGATAGCGGGGGGAGGAGGGAGGGAGGAAATATTGGGAGAGCGAAGGGTATGAAAAGGCAGGAGAGGAGAAATGGTGATATACAGGAAAAGATAAGGCTGAGACGCTTGAAAATGAAAATGAAATGATATGAGAAACATAAGGGTGTAGAACGAGCATGAAATGGTGAGCAACGAAAAATTATTAAGTCACTAAATGTTGGACAGAAATGAGAAGGATCAGAAGATGGAGAGAGAGAGAGAGAGAGAGAGAGAGAGAGAGAGAGAGAGAGAGAGAGAGAGAGAGATATGGTGTATTAGGTGAAGTTATGGAGTACATTTGAACCGTTGTGAAAATTTTAGCTTCTTTGAGATTCGGGGCGATTAGGTACGCCCGCAGCATTGTAATAAAGCACATCTAAGAAAAATTTGTCTCCCATATCGGTGTGTTTATTTTGGAGAGTACTGCTACCAAACAGACTTTTTTTTCTTCCAAGCAGTTACGCTCTTGACTTAGCTTTATGTTTGTCTGTGTGTGTATTTTGTGTATTAACAACATTTTATGGATAATGCACTGGATAGAATTTCATCAAATTTGGAATAATGATTGAGAAGCTTCAAAGGAAAAATTATTAAATTTTAGGAAAAAGGTGGAAGCTGAAGATCACAGTCATGAAAGAAAAATTAATGGGGAATGTTCTTCCTTGGAGGAGACATGTGGTCTCTGAGTGCACTTACCTCTGGTTACTGGCCACTGACAAAAACAAGTCGAGCCTGATAGGACTGAGGAGTGGCTTTCTGTGGGAGGGAAATTATCTCTACAATTTCGCTTCCAACAGCCCCGCCCGCTTTCGTTTCAAGCTTATGTCCTGATAATGCAGTAACAGTCACATCAAAGTGAAGGTAACTGAGAGGAATTGTGTAGGAATACTGGAAGACAGAGAAGCGAAGGAGCAGACGGACATTGTATTTTTAGTGACGGAATAGGGTGTGTGAGGATTGATTGTAGCAGAGGAGGGGCAGGGGACGTAACAGGGCAGATGAAGAGGAAGAGAGAAGTACTAGGCCGTGGAGATAATAAAAAAAAATGAATAAATAAATAAAACATAAGCACGAAAATGGGATATGTAGAGTTTGTGATGGAAGGTGGGCATGACAATATATCTAGGCTATAGAGAGGATGAGAATTTGGGTCCGGTATATAGATTTTATAGAGATAGTTGGAGTGCACAAAGTATGGCAAAACTGTGAGGTATACACAAAAAAAGATAGATGTGAGTATTTAGACTATGAGGAGATAGGATGGGTGCATCGGATATGAGATGATAAGTGGAGTAGCCTATAAGGTGTCCAGATTTGTTGGAGATAAAACCGGGATGGATATATATATATATATATATATATATATATATATATATATATATATATATATATATATATATATAAGGTAACTATATAAGGTAACATGTGAGCGACAGCGACTGCTGCTGCGCTACATTTCACCCTGAGGCTGCTAATCAAACATTAACTTTAACGTCTCAAACGAAAACCAGGGGGAGGCGGTGGCTGAATCGATAGAGAGGCGGCCTGCAGTCCTGATGGACCCAGGTTCGAATCCCGGCTGGGGCAGGGAACAGTTTAAGGATTTGAATTTCATAAAAATCAGACTTTCCTGATCTACCAGATGACCCGCCGACATGTCGTAAAAATACCCCCGCTAATACAAATACACCAGT
Organism: Coenobita brevimanus; assembly: GCF_032717465.1. Taxonomy (NCBI): domain Eukaryota; kingdom Metazoa; phylum Arthropoda; class Malacostraca; order Decapoda; family Coenobitidae; genus Coenobita; species Coenobita brevimanus. The sequence continues at coordinate 14,164,738 of NC_136991.1, forward strand.
CCTGTATGAGACAGCTCTAGCATGTGTTCAATTTGGATGGTGGGAGTTAGCGCCGGAGTGGTGACATGTGGAGGTGTAGGAGGACTACTGGGCCTTGGGATAGGCTACTGCCCCTGAAGCCTTTGCCCAAAGTCGGACACATAAAAAAATAAAAAAACATGCCATACGGTACGGTGAAAGGCCCGACCAAAGTTACCAGTTAGTATTACAGGTTTTAAATTAATTCAGTATTTAATTTGGTTTGGATTATGCATAATTTTACCAATTCATCATAATTTCATAAAAGAAAGTCATGTTATATCTACTATAATAGTATTTTTCTAAAAGCAGGAAAATTCAGATAATTGTCTCAAAAAGCAGGACTTTTAGTCAATTAAAAAAGCGGGACAGACGTCAAAAAAGCGGGACTGTCCCTCATAAATGCGGGACTTTAGTCACCATAGGTATATAGAGCATGAAAAGATATGTGAGTATTACAGAGCATGAGAAAATGGTGAAAAGTGAGCGTGAGAAGGTTGGCGGGGTATTGAAAGCATGAGAAGATACTTTGTGTATTTAGAGCACGAGCATTATGGAAAATAGAGCATAAGAAGAGAGATGATGAGCATACAGAATGCGACGGTATGTGGGAGAGATGAGGGAATAATTGGAAAAAATAGGACGAAGGATACAGAGGTGAATAATTAAGTGATAAAAGAGAGGGTAGAAGAAAAGCAAAATGTATGAAAGGAATATGAAAAAGGGAAGAATAGTGAGGTGAAAAGAGGGCAAGATAAGAAGAATCTTTGATGGGAAGTAAAAGAGTCTGAGAGAGAGAGAGAGAGAGAGAGAGAGAGAGAGAGAGAGAGTACACATGAGTACAAAGGAGAGTAAACAACAATAGACCTGTTGGTTCTTTCTCGGTTGTTTGGTATGGGCGAGCTTATAACTACCAAAACAATTCCATCAATCTGAGAGAGAGAGAGAGAGAGAGAGAGAGAGAGAGAAGGGGGGGGGGAGTGTCATCCGAGGATGTGAAGGTAATTCCAGTGTTTAAAGTCATGGAAGCCAGCAAGCGTGGCAGAGACCTTCTTGACCCCAACACTTTACGTGCTGCTGCTACACGGCTGCTCATTCGGCTTGGTAGTGGAGGAGGGTAAGAGGGTTCTTTGGCGATGGTAGTGTGAGTGCAGATATAGTTTAAGTTTGTGGTGACGGTGTTCGATGTGGGGCTTATGGAGAATGACTAGTGGTGGCAGTATTGCGGTTATGAAAGTGGTGACTGGTGATGCAGTTAAACTTTATGGTAGCGATGCTTCTTTGGAAAATTATGGAGTAATATTCTTGGTAATACTTTTGTTTATTATGCTGATTGTGGACTTGGTACTTTTAAAGGTATTACAGTAGTAATTTTCCTTATTTCAAACATTATTTACTTTGGGTGTTGGATTTAGATACCCTTACTTTGATAAGTATGTTCAATGCTGTCGGCTAACGTTTTAAAATGATGGTTATAAATCTGGAAGGAGTTAGGGTATGAAGATTTATTTGGTCGTTACAGAGTTTGAGAGATGATGGCGTGTAGACCTGCGAGAGTATAAATGTGTGTGTGTGTGTGTGTGTGTGTGTGTGTGTGTGTGTGTGTGTGTGTGTGTGTGTGTGTGTGTGTGTGTGTGTGTGTGTGTGTGTGTGTGTGTGTGTGTGTGTGTGTGTGTGTGTGTGTGTGTGTCGACTCCTGCACCTCTGCATGCCTACCTTCGTGTCATACTAGGATTCCACTTAATGTTTTCTGTCATTCTCGTGACAGCTCCACTTGCGCATCGTGGGGGGATAAAGCATAGATGTTCTTGTTGTGTATTGTGTTTGTGTTTTAGGCTTGAGCTAAATCAGAATGCTTACCTGTTTTTACCTTCATTTGTTAACTTACCAGTTTTTAAAGCTTGTCTGTAGAACATCTTTATTAGTACTGTATTAGAACCGATTCTTTACAGAACGCTCTGCGTGTTTACTTCTCTTTTTATAAGATAATCTCACATCCACTTATTTTTATCCTCCCTGCATCAACATTATCTTTCATCAAACTCACTACCATTATCACCATTCTCCTTTGCTCCCCGTTTTCCACACACTGTTCTTAATGTTTTTTTCCACTTTATCCTCCATTTATTTATAACCCTATTCGTCCGTCATGTGTGTTTCCTATCTTCTTTTTGTTTTTAATAATTTCTCTTGACAGTTTTTCTCCTGTCATAATTATATATATATATATATATATATATATATATATATATATATATATATATATATATATATATATATATATAAAATATATATATATATATATATATATATATATATATATATATATATATATATTATATATGTAATGTATGTATATAAAATATATGAATTAGTATGATTTAAAAAGGTAAATCTTCAGCTAAGTTCTCTCCACAAGATTGTATTTATGTCTCTAGTGTGGACAATACTCGGGCAAAATGTAGGTCACTGAGTAAGTATTTAGGGGTCACCCCACTTGTCCCTTTTTTGGAAATTTGGGAAAATTCTGCACTTAGACCTTTTTTTTTTTTTTTTTTTTTTTTTTTTTTTTAGAAAGCTGAATAACGGAATATATTTTTGGTTCTCGAACAACCAACAAGCCAAATACACAAGAGCAAAGGAGAAAAAAGCATTAGCTCTTAATAATGGGGCCATCTTTACCATTTCTTCTTTATTTGAGTCGCCTTCAGTGGTGTTGGCATCTGTTTTCAGTGGAAGGCCAAGAGTTGCAGGAGGTACCACTTCTGGTCTTTTTTTTTTTTTCTGGTCAAAGTGTCATTGTAATGTTGGATGAAAACAAGACCTCGCTTGGCAACATTATTGATGACCTCCATCTTCAATGCACGCTCTGTAAACTTCCTGGAGTGGTAGCCATCTGGCCATCCCTATGAATCCTTCTGAAGGAACTGGCGTGTCTCCTCCTTACCCCTAACCAAGGCATCAAAGGTCAATGTCCTCTTTGCAACGAATAATATCATGTAATTTTCAACACCGGCTCAGGACTGTTGATAAGCTGGGGGCAGCCATAGCTTTTGGGGTGTTGGGAGGTTGTTGAACCATTCTTCTTTTGGTATCGGCATCGATTCTGTTACCGAAGAAGGCTAGTCCAATCAGATGCTCCGACAATTGCCACAGGTGGTGGCTTAGCGCTTTCTTTGCCACTTGTCCAGCTCCTCCTTGGGGATATATCTCCATATGAGACAGTATTTCGAGATAACTAAAAGGAGTTTGAGTCCTATCGGCTCTTCATGCCAGTATTTCACATAAATCAGACTGACAAATAAAGCCAGTTGGGTTTCGTTTTCTTTCCTCGTGTGGTGTGAGCTAGAATTGATGTGGAAAGTGGTAAATTGTAAGAGCATAAATCCCCTTCGCCATCCACCTGGTGTGGTGCATGGGACCCAGAGCTTAGATGATGAGATGACAAACAGCCTTTACACCCAGGAAGAGCAAGGACAGTTGAACGAACTCCTTGTTGTCACTAGGTTGGCTTGCCTGAAAAGTGTTAAGTAGGCGAGAATTCTTTTCTCATCTCTTGGAGCTGAGGGTCCTCAAACAAGCTCTCTAATCCTGAGACAAGTATTTCATGTGAGAGAGATGGCTATTCCTTTTTAAATCGCTTGAAGAGGCATTCCAGGATTTCCTGCTGTACCAAAGATCGAAGCAAAGACATGAGCTAGTACAACATCAAGCACATGATGCCAACAGACAATCCATACAAGCTTGTGTCCCAACACTTCATCAATTTTGACACAGGATCCATGATGTAAACCCGCGTTGGATGCGGTTGTATCGAAGACCAGGCTGCTTCATGTTCCATTGTCTCATAGTTTGGAGGCATGCCTAGGCCTGAGTTTCTCCAGTTTTCTGCTCCATCTTTGGGCACCGAGCAGCTTCTCCTGTGCGCTGTATGTGATAAGGACTACTATCCAAACCACATTCATCTTTTTCCTTGAATATCAGGGAGAAGCTTCCCTTCTCAATGGAGAGGGACAATGTCTTCCAAAGAGAATGATTCTAGGTCTTCCCTTGCTGTCTGTTCACACTCATTTTCGCTGTAGCAATGAAGAGAGCTCCAAGTGCATGTCATGTTGGACGATCATGCCTCAAGGTGTGTACTACAGCTCCAGTTACAAAAATGGCATCCATGTTCGAAAAATTGGTGCAGTCTATTGCTTTGATTTCTTCTGGGGACTTGAAAATGTTTGTACCCTCAACTTTCTTGAGACCCTTTGGTGGAGGAACTCCAGATGAATAAGGAATTCGAACTGATGGTCGATAGTCCTCCTTGACTTGCAAAGAAAGGGAAGATGTGGATCAGGGAACAATTGTTGATACTCCTGCATCTTCCAACTCGTTCTGCTTTGCTTCATACCTCGTCTTCGTTTTAGCTTCCATCTCCATTCTGGATGACGTTCTCTCCTCTCCTGCAGTCGTTTCCTTATCAATGCTGGCCATGCACCAATAATTGCCATTTTCCCACTACATAGACAGGAATCCTCGGTCCTCTTCATTGACGACTGTGCTCATGGCATCTCTGATTTTGATGTTGATGAGTTCTTGGATGTCGGCTTTGGAGATGCCTTCATTCATTCTGCCGCTGTCTCGCTGCTTGGTCCTGTGGTTTTTGAGTACTTGGTAGTAGTATAAAAGCTTTGAACCCGTTGATTGCACAATTATCTTTTTTCAAAAAATGAAGAGATATTTTTTTTAGTTTGTGTTTATTATAAATTTGAAGATTAACATCTAGGGCATCATCTGGTAAAAATCTCTCTCTCTCTCTCTCTCTCTCTCTCTCTCTCTCTCTCTCTCTGTCTCTCCGTCTTGGCATAGCACCATGCGTAAGTTTGTGTGGGGGTGTAGTGAGAAAATGAATATATATATATATTTTTTTATATTTGTTTTTTATGGACCTGAAGATAAACATCGAAGGCATCATCTGGTGAAAAAAAAAAAAATCTCTCTCTCCGTCTTTGCGTGGCATCATGCATAAGTTTGCCTACGGGTGGATTAGTTAGCGGTGATGCATGGCCACTGGAAGGTTAGCACAGCCTGAGCTGTGGCTCACAATCCATGGGTTTCAACTTCCAGATGCAGGAGTCCATCCATTGAGTTATGATCCGAGCTCGGTCCCAACTTCCATCACCCCATGGCATGCCTGGTCCCACGGGTGGAGATAGTTTGCCCTTGACTGATGTGGTATTGTGCCAAGAAGAGGGCGATCAAACTTATATGGAGCCTTGACGTGGATAAACTTCCAGTTGGCTTTTTTCAAAGCCACACTTGTGAGTTTGATCTCGTTTCAGCCATTGGTCTTTGGGGATTAAAACAAGTACAGGGGTAAAAAAATGTCACGTGTCATCAAAGCAATTTAATGTTTCTGGAAACTGTCCGCCTGCCAAAATAACAGAGCTACAACTCCCTAAATGCTCACTGAAGGGCACGCAACCCTCGCCTCACTCAAGTCATTCAAAAACAAAACATTTGTTCTTATCCTCATTTTGAATAGGATTTTTGGTAAGATTATACTCTCTAAATTCCACCAAATGGCCAATTTTATTCCCACATTTCACTTACGTCCTTTTTATCGTGATTGGCAAAATACTTTGCCCATTTGAGATGAAGTTCTAGACCAGTGTTCTTCAGCTTTTCTAATTCTGTGTACATTACCTGACGCCTTGAAAATCACAAGCCCATAGGAAGACTAATTACCACATAAGTGCATGACTCTTTCACTTTAGTACTTTATACTGTATCTAAATGCCATAAACATTAAGATACAAATAGTGTGTCTCCTTTTTGCACATAAAGAAAAATATACCTCTCTGCTAGACAGTAAATACCTGAGGCAATACAATTAAAACAACACATTTAATCAATAATAACTAAAAATCTGGCAATTATTTATTTTATGTTTATAAAGAAAATACAGTATATAACTGATGCATATACTCATATTTAATGAGAACAAAAGTTTAATGCTCCAGAAACTTGTAACTTGCAATTAAACTCACTAACGAGCAAATGTTTGCCTAACCAATAGCCATAAAATTACACCTTATTGAATTGTCTTATTGTACTATCTAATAACATCACAGTATTTATTGTGAACAAAAATCCGACATATTTTAGCTATGATTTAAATGCGGTTCTTATATTACACTTAGTTTCTCCGTAAAAGCTCTTTCTGTACTGTGCCTTACTAGGCATTCTATTCATGCCATTTACCCCTCTGTGAACCCCAAAATGTTCATGTCTCCTTTGAAAAAATTAATGCCTTCATGGGTTCACCATGTACCCTGGTTGACTATCACTGGTCTTGTCTCTCCTAACAAGCTGCCAACGGCATGATACCTTTGACACAGGCACTTTCAACAACTGCCAACGGCGCCTCTTATGGATGTGCCAGGCGACAGTTGTGGTGTTTAACGTCACGTTTGACTGGCTGTGGACAGGCCCTGTCACTCTGTCCATCAGTGAGAGGTATGTTTAGAAACACACCTCGCGTAGAAGGCAGGTGCTGATCACATACAGAATCGCCTGGCACATGAGGACATGCGCATACAGACATACTTGTCGACTGCATTTTTTTGTCTCCAACATTCGTTCGAATGTACGTAGGTATTTTCAGCCCTGTAGAAGTACAGTAATATTTGAAAACTGGGGCAACATCTTAATATTCACTGATTTGGCAAAAATTTTGCACACAACATTTACATATTAAGTGGACAAAAACCACACTTATAGAGGCAATCCACGAAAACTTAATAATTTGCCTTATGGATCTGGACCACCCTAAAATATATATATATATATATATATATATATATGTTCATTATATCATCATGCGGACCGCCTTCCCCACCCTAGGGCAGGGTGAGGAGTAGCACGTCCTGACAACCTAAGTGTGCCCAATCCATCCACTCATCATTCAAACCCCCGGAATCCTGGCTGTATCTGATATGCCAAAAACATTCACCACATTCTGTAGCTTCACACAAACGTATTCGACAGAGTCAATCCAGACGCTATCATGTGCCAAATCCCTGATCATAAATTTCTTCATGCAACATTCATCCAACCAGCTCAATCAAGATTCAGTCTCCTAGCCCCACGGACTTCCATACCTCTCTTCCTCACACTCTCATCCACCATATCCTTCCACCTTCTCCTTGGCCTACATCGCTTCCTTCCTCATTCAAATTCGTTCAGATATACCTTTTTCACCACACTATTAATATCCATCCTCTTCGCATGACCGTACCATCTCTGTACACTCTCTTCGATTCTGATGTCCACAAACTTCCTCTCTCCATATCTTTCACGAACCACATTATTTCGTATCCTATCCACTCTCTGTACTCCACATACATTCCTCAGCAGTCCCGTCTCCACTGCTCTTACTCTTGACTGTTCATTTTCATGCCAGACCATAGTCTCACAAACATATGTTAAAGTTGGCACTAACACCTTTTCATGTAAGCCTCATGCAGCTGCAACACTCAAGCCTCTGTTTCTTATCAAGGCCTTCATAGCACCAACTAACATCCTTCCTTGTGTCACTCTACTTTCCACTTCTTTTGCACATTTAGCTCTCTTTTCTATCACTGTAGCCAGGTATTAGAACTCTCTCACCAATGCCAGTCTCTCTCAAATCACTGTAACATCACAGTGGGATTCACCTTCTCTCTCAATAACCATCACTTTACTCTTTTCTACATTTACTCTCGAGGCACGACGCTCACAGACATTAGCAAAACTCTGCACTAGTCTATCAAGCTCTTGTGTGGTATTTGCATGTAGTACTGCATGATCAGCCTACAACAAATTTGAAATATTCCATCTATCACCTTTCATTACTAACGCCATCCCCCTCTCCATTACTCGTGTTTTTACTTCTCTCATCCCCCCATATATATATATATATATATATATATATATATATATATATATATATATATATATATATATATATATATATATCTTGAACAACCACGGAGACATCAAACAACCTTGTCGCACGCCCGCACTGATCGTGAACCATGCACTTATAGATGCCCATTTACCCTTACACATGTTTGACTGCCATCATAAAAACTCTTGATAGCACCTAGCAGCTTACCATCAACACCATACATGCGCTAAACCTTCCACAATCATTCTTTGTCTACTTTGTTGTATGCTTTTTCCAGATCCACGAATGTCATAAACACCTTTTGGTCCTTCTTACAAGCCTTCTTCACTATCTGTCATACCTCCTCCTTTTTCCTCTTCACTTGTCTCTTTACGTGCGTCTTGCTCTCAATATATCCAGATCTTATTTTTAATGAACCCCTCTCCTGTAACCACTTTAGCCACTTCATCCTCTTTTCTTCCACTGCTTTCTTAACGTCTTCATCCCACCATGCCATACCTTTCTTCTTTGTTGTTACTCTTGCCACACCACACACCGCTTTAGCATTCCTAACTAAGTAATCCCTATATGCATTCCACAGGCTGCCCAGATCCATTTCATTCCAATTCACTGATTCTAACCCCTCCCCTACTTTGGTCCTGTATCCATCTGCCATTTCTTTGATCCTCAGCTTCTCGACTTTCAGTCTTTCTCCCTGACTGCTCCTCTCTCTCCTGGTCTGCCTCACCCCTCTCAGCTTGATCTTGCACACCACAGTCATATGATCTGACAGACCTCCACATAGTCCTCTCACGACCCTCGTATCAGCAAGCATTCCAAGCATCGACCTCTCTACGAGCACGAAATCAATCAGGCTCCTTTCAACACGATACCCATTCCCTCAATACCATGTAAATTTCTGTGCATCTTTTTGTTTGAAATACCAGTTACAAATACACAACCTCCTTTCCTGACATATTCAGTTGCTTCCCATTATCATTTTCTGGTACTCCATTACAACCCATTATTTCATCATCAGGACAAGTGCCTACTCTTCCATTCATATCTCCCATTACAATCACTTCATAGCTCCTAGGCATTTCTCCCAATGCTTCATCCAGTGCATCTCAAACCTGTCTTTCTCTCTCACACTCCTGTCATCACATGGTGCATACGCTTTGATCACAGCCAATTTCATTTTCTCATACCTGAACCTGACATACATACATCTCGAGCTGACACATTTGTAATCTCTCATTCCATTCTGCAACACCTCATTCATCAACAAAGTAACTCCTTCCTTGCATCTTTCTCGCCCATTCATGCCCGATCATACACATTTCACACTCTCTAACTCATCCACTTCACACTCTTTCATCTTTGTTTCACAAACTGCCATCACGGATTATCTCGCACTCTTGAACACATTCACCACTTCCACTGTCTTGCTTTCCTCATTCACACCTCTTACATTCCACATGGCCATACGAATCTGCCCATTTAGTTGGGGCCCTGGACAGGAATTGGGCCACCTGAGGCTCTCCAAAACATTTGCCATGATTGTGATTTTAGGTAGGGGAATCTAGGGGACTCTTAACCCGGCCGAAACCCTCTGTTATATGGTTACCACCCAGCGAAGTAAATGGTCTCCTGGGTACAGGAAACTATTTGGCTTGCCACTCAGTGTAGAGACCATACTGCATCCCTACATTGAGGAAGTGGATGAAGGGCGTCCCCATCAACCATAATAATAATAATAATAATAATAATAATAATAATGATAATAAATCCATCCATCTTCCAATCCTATGTTGCCTCATGAGGAGCGTAGGAGCCCCGGGCTAGGCAAGTTGGTCCTGACATTTAAAATGAGAGTGACCAGCTTCACTCCTCCCTGAGTGGCATTACCTGAGCAATAAACCCCAACCACCCCTTGGATATAAACCTTCACTGGCTCAATCCAGTTGGATTGCCATAATTACCCACTAAACCACCAGGTGCCAAAATTTGGTTACATGGTTACCACCCAGCATAGTAAATGGTTTCCTGGTGTACAGGAGACCATTTGGCTTGTCACTTAGCGAAGAGTCACCCACAGGCAGAATCAAGAAGAAAGAATGAAGGAAAGAAGGACAGAAGAGGATGGAAGGAAAGAAGGATGAAGGAGAGAAAAGGGCAGACGTCCTAGAGCAGCACTACGTCGAGTGAGTGGATGGCGAGCACCTCCACCTACCACTAATAATAATAATAATAATAATAATACAAATAACCGCTTTCATATTCAAGGGATTAACCCTTTCACGCGTGGATAAGTTAATAAGTTTTCTGGGATATGACGCGTGGGCTTTTCTCCACTCCCCCCCCCCCCCGGCTGCCGCGCGCTCCAAAAATGTGTATTCTCGGCGTACTTTCACCACCCAAACATATTTATTTTGCCACAAAAACTCACATATTCCTATTCATCGATGTTTGTTCTACAGGCTAAGCAAACAAACAAACAAAAAAAACACTATATGTACGTTAGGGCCCTCGGAATAAACATTTGGGATCATAGATTTCACTTCCTAACATTATAAGTCGAATGTTTACTAATCAATCTCTACATGTTATACCATCAATCGAAAGAGAATTTTATTAGCTTTCGAATGGGGGAGGTCCCAGTTTGATACGTGGTATTGTAAAACCCATTTCCGACAGACAACGGGGAGCTTTAGTGAAGAACTTTTCTTGGCACTAATGTTTTTATTTCATCGTCCTATGCAGAATTTCACTCGCTTTCATTTGAGTCAAGAACGGTGATCCTAGGCCTCATAGTTTTCGAGAAAAATGCAAAAACTACGGCGTTTTTTCCTGCACGTTGACCCACTGTCAACTGCGCTCACTTATATTATTCTCCCGTAGCGCGCTAACACTTTTATGCTTGCTAGCTACATTTTTTTTGGTTTTATACCAACACCTGTTTTATATAATTACTTCTGTTTTGTTTTTAGTCCTCTCAGAAACCACACATGAACACTAAATCTGTTGCTAGCATCTGAAACTGAAGCTGTACTTATTTCCCTGTCATTTGTGTTGAAGTAAATAATATATATGAAAATATACTGACATAAACAGTGGTAAATAGATTAAAAAAAAAAAAATATCATGTACTTCTCCAGTGGCGGTGATCTTCCTGCAGGACCAGATCGGTTGGGAGGTGAGGAGTTTTGTACTGTGTGTGTGTGTGTGTGTGTGTGTGTGTGTGTGTGTGTGTGTGTGTGTGTGTGTGTGTGTGTATGATTGCTCCACTAGTGAAGGTAATGCTTGGTATGGTACCGATCGAAACAATCACCCATGCAAAGCAGCACATCACATACAGGACACATGTTCCTTGTGTCCTTCCTCATCCCCAGCTTGAAGCACAAGGTACACTGAGCCTCTTCTTGCCAGGGATCCTCGCCCAGTGGTGGCCCAGAGTGCGATCCAACATCACGTCATCGTTAATCACCTGGCGACGCTTGCTTGGATACCTTCGTGCTCTGTGGTCCTGTCGTGCGGGAGCTGCAGGCCCAGGCACGGGTTCGCCCGACAGACCAGCAATTGGAGGTGGTGGTGGTACTGACACCTCTGATGGGCCTCCTGCAGGTGGTGCTGGTGGTGATGGCGGCACCTGTGATGGCTCTGCTGCAGGTGGTGCTGGTGTGGGGTGTCCTGCAGGCTGTGCTGGTGCTGGTGGTGGCTGGACCCATCCTGGCACAGGTGGTAGTGCCTGTTGGGTGCCAGGTGTTGCTGGTGCTGGCCGCCGGGTAGGTAGGTCTGAGGTGTGGTGGAGTGTGTGTCCAGATGCCGGCCAGTCCTCTTCATGGAAATGCAGAAGATTGTAGATGATCTGCTCCACAAATTCAAGGAAAGATACTTGCACATGTCCATACTTCTTGTACAAGGCAAACGCGTTGAACAGTGCCAGTTGGACGAAGTAGAATGTGATCTTCGTCCACTTGACAGTTCGGCATTGGATGGGATAGTACCCGACCATCTGATCGAAATGAACCACCCCACCCAAGTACCTGTTGTACTCCTCCACAACTACAGGCTTGTGAACAATCTTCTCTAAACATATTGTACACCTGTCATTACCCCACACCTTTCCTCGAACCCTCCTCAGAATGGTGACCGGAGTGTGGAAGGTGGACACCATGTTCACAATGCGCTTGTCCCTCGACAGCAGGTCTAGCACATTGTCTTTGTGCTTGTGTGCCATGTAGGCTCTTAGGCCTGGCAATGGCCTGCAGCTGACGTGGTGCTCCTCTAGGCAGCCTTAGGGTCCCACACACGTAGAATTCTTCAGTGAAGAGTCATTTGCACAGGGCTACAGAATTGTGATAGTTGTCCATGAACAACTTATAGCCATGGTCCTTCATTGGTTTCACAAGGCCCAACACGGTGTTCTCGAGGGTATGCTGCACCCCTGTGTAGACCTTGAGGTTCCAGATGTAGCCCAAGGATGACTCAGCCAGCACGTTCATCTTGATTGCATACTTGGTGGGCTTCTGGGGGTTGTACACACGGAAGAACAGCCGGACCTTCCACCCCAGAGAGCCCTCATCCAGGCTGAGCTGCTCCTCGGGTAGGTACACTGATTGGAACTGCTGAAGGAGGTACTCCATGACCGTGCAAATGCGGATGAGCCGATCTTGGTTGTCCCAAGGAATGGCGAGTGAGTTGAAGGCATGGAAGTGCTTGAGGATGGCGGTGAAGTGCCTTCCACTCATTGCCCACCAGACCCTAGGGTAGTCATGCAGCTCAGAGCTCTGCCAGTAGTGCCTGATGGTCGGCATGTGCACGACCCCCAGGAAAAGATATAACCCCAGGAACTTGGCCATCTCCTCTTCATTGCAGCAGAACAGGCATCCAGCTAAGTCCCCAGGAATGTGGCATACCGGTGGGTTTCCACGGTCAGGTATGACAACAACTCCTGTGTCAAAAAGAGCTGGAAGAACTGCAGGGGAGTTGTTGGAATATCCACCTTGATCCCTGGGGAGCCAGTGAACGACCCGTGGTTCGGTGTGAACGGGTCACTGCTCCATCCAGGATCCTCTTCAGCGGCGGTTATGGCAGTGGCAGTGGGTCAGCCTGTTGACACCCTTCGGACTGCCCTTCGACCCATTGGACGTCCCTTGTGTCCAGGCAGCAGACCACTGCGCCCTCGTCTGGGAGGGGATGCCTCGGACGAGGACAAGGACGAGACAGAGGGCTCTGGGGACACCAGTCTCCTCGGCCTGGCCGGCAAGGACGTCACCATAGCATCCTGCATGGCAGAAGCGGGTGGAGGGGCCATCACAATGAACGATGGCCCGGTTTCCGGTGACACTGGCTCGCCAACGGGGGCAGAGAGGCCTGGAGATTGGGAGCCGACAAAGAGAGCGGTGGGACCGGCAGGTCCTAGAGGTGGGGAGGGTTCTCCGGTGAAGTCGGCTGATGATGGTGGTGTGGTCTCCCACGATGGAAGGTGGTAGGGCAGCTCCACTTGCTGACTGGATAGTGGCAACTCAACCTCCTTCATCCCAGAACAGTCGCTCTCAATGTCGCTCTCCGACTCTACCTCATCGAGGATCTTATGCCACTCATGCAGTGACAACCCAAGTTTCATCTTTGGAAGACTGCTGTCGTTGCAAGCCACCTGGAAAATAAATTGCTGTTGGAGGGATTCTGGACCCTGCGGTAGTCCAATGCTGTGGTAGGATTGTGAGCTGAAATAAAGGAGTCAAGATATTTTTTTCACAGCCAGCCATGAACTTGGCTCAACACTGGCACAACGCAAGGGTTCATGATGTACCTGTATGTCCTTGAAAAACATTGTCTCCTACACCTGACTTAGCACACAGGTAGGGGCCACTAGCACATGGTTACCTCATTCATTTTCTTTGCACATTACACATAACCAAATCTATCATTTTTATGAGATACACAGTACATTTCACCACTAATATGTAAATGGACCTGTTTCGTAGGCTGTTACCTGTGCGCTAAGGTATAGCAACTGGTGTTTCCCTTACGAGAACATGCTGCAGTGGGTCATATTTCACTGTCTTATCACATAAAACATAGCCAAATTTATCAATACATGGGATACACAGTATATTTCACAAAAAAAAAAAAAAAAAGGTAAATGCAAGTGTTCCTAACCTCACGTTGCATTTCGCTACCTTTGTGCTACGTCAGGTGTACGACACACACTCTTCACTACAAGCACGTGGGTCAGTTTTTCACTGTCTTTTCACATAAAACATACCAAAATTTATCAGTACATGGGATACACGGTATATTTCACCACAAAAAAATGCAAATGCACGAGTTCCTAACATTGCATTGCATTTCGCTACCTTTGTGCTAGCTCAGGTGCACGACACACTCTTCATTATGAGCACGTGGGTCAGTTTTTCACTGTCTTTTCACATAAAACATAGCCAAATATATCAATACATGGGATACACAGTACATTTCACCCCCCCAAAAATGTAAATGCATGTGTTCCTAACCTCGCGTTGCATTTCGCTACCTTTGTGCTAGCTCAGGTGTACGACACGCACTCTTCATTACGAGCACGTGGGTCAGGTTTTCACTGTCTTTTCGCATAAAACATAGCCAGATCTGTCAATATATGAGATACACAGTATATTTCACCAATAAAATGTAAATGCACATATTCTGTAGGTCAATTACGTGGCCCATACCTGGGTGGCAAGGTGTAGCAGACGATGATTTCTAGAGGATCATGTGGTTCACTTTCACTTTCTTTTCACATAAACAAATAACAAAATATATCACTGTATGAGATACACAGTATATCACACCATTTACAATTACGTATCTCACGTTGCATTTCGTTACCTTTGTGCTAGCTCAGGTGTATGACACACACTCTATTACAAGCACGTGGGTCAGTCTTTCACATTATTTCCAAAAAATACATAGCATAATCTATCAATATATCCCATTTGCCCAGTGTCCTCAATATAGGACAGGACTGGGCATTTTCAAAATCTGATAAAGAAGGGAACCCCCGGGTAAGGACTTATGAGCTTCGCGACTATGAGCTGATAGGCAGAGAGCGGTATGCCTAGCACCCTTCCGGCAAAATCCCTCATGCAGGACTTTTGGGACCCAATGGGATATGAGATACACAGTATATTTCACCAAGAAAATGTAATTACACATCTTCCGTAGGTCAATTACGTGGCCCACACCCAAGCGGTAAGGTGTAGCACACGATGATTTCTAGAGGATCACGTGGTTCACTTTCACTTCCTTTTCACATAAACAAATAACAAAATATATCACTGTACGAGATACACAATATATCACACCATTTACAATTACATATCTCACATTGCATTTCACTACCTTTGTGCTAGCTCAGGTGTACGACACACACTCTTCATTACAAGCACGTAGCTCAGTCTTTCAAGTTATTTCCGCATAATACATAGCATAATCTATCAATATATCCCATTTGCACCCAGTGTCCTAGGACAGAACTGGGCATTTTCAAAATCTGATAAATAAGGGAACCCCCGTAGGGACCTATGAGCTTCGTGACTATGAGCCGACAGGCAGAGGGTGCTATGCCTTGCAACCTTCCGGCAAAATCCCATGCACAGGACTTCTGGGACCCAATGGGATATGAGACACACAGTATACTTCACCAATAAAATGTAAATGCACCCCCTGGGGGTAGGGGGGTTTCAAGAATACTCCCCCAGTATCCCTGCTTGTCATATGAGGCGACTAAAAGGGTTGGTGGTGGGTTAGCGCCCCACCCCATAAGAAGAACTAACTAAACAAGCAAATAAAGTGCCTCGGACCAGGATAGACCATACGTTGATGACTAAGGAATGGACAAAGGACATTCTTAGGGTGGGGACGTGGAATGTGAGAGGAGTGAATGATGAAGCGAGAGACAGATTGTGCAGGTGCTTGAGGATGCAAGAGTGGATATATGTGGATTGATTGAAACTAAATGGCAAGGTGAAAAGCTTGGGAGAATGGGAATACAGTTTAGGAATATGTGCAGGAGATAATGAGAATGAGAGGGCAAGAGAGGGAGTATGTCTGATGATAAGCAAGAAGTGGAAATTGAATATAAGAGAGTATGGAACAGTGGGTGCAAAGATGGTATGAGTAAGGATGAAAGTAGGTATACAAGCGCAGGCGATTGTGTGTGCGTATGCGCTGACAGAGAACTGAGTGGCAAGAGTGAAAGATGAGTTTTGGGCAACTGTAGAAGCATGTATGGACAAGTCTGAGTGGAGTGAAAGAGTGTTTTTGATTGGAGACATGAATGGCAAAGTGTCAGTGGGGTGTGCCAGCTGAAGTAGATGGGAATGGTAGTGCTTTATTGGACATCTGTGCTGGTAAGGGGTTAGCAATAGCTAACACCTACTTTTGGCATAAGATGATCCACAGGTATACATGGAGGGTTATGAGGAGGATGGATAGTGAACTTGTTGAGTGAGAGGCAATGATAGACTATGAGTTTGTGGGTGAGTGAATGAAAAGACAAGTGGTGGATGCAAGAGTGTGGAGAGGGTGGGGGAATGGAATCTTGGGCCATCACTTAGTGATGGGCAAGGTAAGGCTGCAAAGAAAATGGTTGAAGAGACGAAGGGGAAGACAGGATGAAACAGCTCCTGTGAGAAGAGTGAAGAAATTGCATGACAGAGAGAGAATGGCAGAGAATAAGAGTGTAGTGGAAGAAAGATTGGGAAGGTATGAGTTAGAGCAGATGGAAGGGGTGAAAGACGTATGTAAGATATTCACGGAAGAGATAGGTGCAGCGTGTGAGGTGGTTTGTGGAGTGAGGAGGAGATGCAGGGGTGTGCAAGGGACAGCAAAATGGAATGGTGAGGTGAAACAAGCTGTGGAACAAAAGAAGAAGGCATATAGAGAATGGCTGGTGAGTAGAGGTAGGGAAGAAGATGAGAGAGAGAAGAGAGAGGTACATGTAAGCAGGACAAGGGAGGTGAAGAGACTGGTGAGGGAGAGTAAGAAGAACGTGGATGAAGTGTTTGGGAGGGATCTGAGTGTGAAATGGAGGGAGAGTAAGAAACCGTTTTGGAAGGAGGTAAAGAAAGTAAGGCAGTGTGAAAGGGGTAAGAGTAGGGGAGTGAAAGCTAGGAATAATAGATTGTTGGTGGAGAAAAGAGAGAAAATGGGGAGATGGAAGGAGCACTTTGAGGATCTGTTGAATGTAGAGAGTGAGAGCAGTGCGAGTATAAGTGGTTGGGGAATGACTGGGAGAAGGAGAGATGAGAGGAGGGAGGAAGAGATCAGTAGGGTGGAAAAAGTGGAAGCAATGAAGAAGATCAATGTGGGAAAGGCCCCAGGAATTGATGGAGTGTGTGGTGAAATCCTGAGGTATGGGGGTGAGATTGTAGTGCAGTGGATATGGAAGTTATGTAGATTGGCTTGGGAAGAGGGAAGGGTTCCGGAGGACTAGAAATCAGGTATAATTGTTCCTTTATACAAAGGAAAAGGGGAGAGAGATGTGTGTGGTAACCATAGGGGTATTTGCCTTCTTAGTGTGACTGGAAAAATATATGGTAGAATACTCATTGATAACGTTAGGCATATAACAGAGGAGCTAGTTGAAGAAGAACAAGGGGGATATAGGAAGGGAAAAGGGTGTGTAGATCAGATATTTGTTCTAAGATGTTTAGTGGAGAAGTATCTAGAGAAGGGAAAGAAAGTGTATGCTGCCTTCATGGACTTGGAGAAAGCTTATGACAGAATAGATAGACAAGGTATGTGGAAGGTATTGAGAATATATGGAGTGGAGGGGAAATTGTTGAGTGCTGTGAAGAGTATGTGCGAAGGAGCTATGGCCACGGTGGGAGTGGATGGTGAGATGAGTGAGTTCTTTGATCTCTGTGTGGGACTGAAACAGGGTTGTGTGATGTCTCCATGGCTGTTTAATATATACATGGATGGGGTTGTAAAGGAGGTGCAAGGTAGGACAGTGGATGTGGGTGTGGCTCTAATGAATGAGGGTGAGATTTGGAAGATTCCAGTGTTGCTGTTTGCTGATGATACAGTACTGTTGAGTAAAGATGACTGGGAGTTGCAAGGTTTGGTGAATAAATTTGGGACAGTGTGTAGGAAGAGGAATCTGAAAGTTAATTTAAACAAGAGTAAAGTTATGGTGTTTGAAAGGAATGAAGTCACAGAATGCAGGGTGAGGTTGGATGGCGAGGATATGGAGAATGTGAGTGCATTAAAGTATTTGGGTAGTGTGATGAGTAAAGATGGAACCTTGGGAGATGAAGTGCGTGAAAGGGTACAGCAGGGAAGGAAGGTTGTTGGTTCATTGAAAGCAGTGATGAGAAATAGAGAGGTGAGGATGGAAGTTAAGCAGTCACTGCATGATAGTATTGTGATCCCTACCCTGACGTATGGAAGCGAGGCATGGACCTTGCAAGAGGGGAACAAGTCAAGAGTGAGAGCAGTGGAAATGAGCTACTTGAGAGGAGCATGTGGAGTGACATGGAGGGACAAGTTGACGAATGAAGAAGTGCAAGAGCGTTGTGGGATGGATGTCGATGTGGTTGAAAAGATTAGGAGAAATACACTGAGGTGGTTTGGACATGTGGAGAGAATGGAGAATGAAAGACTGACTAAGAAGGTGTATGTAGGTGAGGTGGAGGGAGGGAGAGGGAGGGGAAGACCGAGGATGAGGTGGAGGGATGGAGTTGAGAAGTATATGAGGGAGGGGGGAGTGAATTGGCGAAGGGTAGTCAAATGGTGGGTGACAGAGAGACTTGGAGGCGTTTGGTCTGAGGCCACCCTTTGTGGGATTAGCGTGTCGGGCTATAAATAGATAGATAGACAGACGTCTTCTGTAGGTCAGTTACGTGGCCCACACCTAGGCGGTAAGGTGTAGCGCACAATGATATCTAGATGATCACGTGGTTCACTTTCACTTTCTTTTCACATAAACAAATAACAAAATATATGACTGTACGAGATACACACTGTATCACACCATCTACAATTACATATCTCACGTTTCATTTCGTTACCTTTGTGCTAGCTCAGGTGTACGACACATACTCTTCATTACGAGCACGTGGTTCAGTCTTTCACGTTATTTCCATATAATACATCGCTTAATCCATCAATATATGAGATACACAGTATACTCCACCAATAAAATGTAAATGCACGTCTTCCATAGGTCAATTACGTGGCCCATACCTAGGCGGTAAGGTGTAGCTTTCTTTTCACATAAACAAATAACAAAATATATCACTGTATGAAATGCACAGTATATTTAACCAATAAAATGTATATGCATTTGTTCATTACCTTGCGTTGCATGTCGCTACATTTGTGCTAACTCAGATGTACGAGACGCACTCTTTCGTACGAGCAATTGGGTCGTCATTTACTGTATTTCACATAAAACATAACGAAATCTATCAATATATGAGATGCACAGTATATTACACCACAACAAGTACAAAAACATGGCCCTCACCTGTCTGCTAAGGTGCAGCAGATGATGTTTCCCATACCTGAAGACGGTGCAGTGTTTACGATTTTATTTCACAATATACATAATCAAATCCGTCACTTTATGAGACATACAGTATATTTCACCACAACAGTACATGAATATGCTCTGTATGTCACATCTGCGATATCTAAGATAAAGCAGACAATATTTTCTGACAAGAACATGATGCAGTGTTTACGTTCATCCACACACGCATGCGATAAACATATCCATACAACATTCAGCTTTATTTCACACAGAAAGCATATGGAATAAATATAACAATATGATAAAAGCAAATATCCCTATAAACCTTCTCTATTTCATCCCCTCCTGACAACGGTTGTAAGCCGTACGCAACTCCTGCCCTAGCCAATATTTCATCACATACACTCGTTGCACTATACTCCTATCTATTGCACAATAACACTATCCACCATATACTAGCATAAAACAAGGACTTCATCAACACCTTGCCAAATATTCCGTTCAAGACAACGCCGTGTCATCAGGCAGTTTCCCGCCTCCCCCTGCTAAACGTTTCACCATGTCCTTCCTCACTAGCTATTGCAAATTTTATTCACCAGATTCACTGTCAGTATTGTTCAATGGTTGAATACTCACATTGGGTGCAGTGTAGAGGGAGTGTAGTTGTTGGGACATGCCGAAAAACAGGGTAGGCCTAGCACAATCTTCGTTGGACCAATGGCTGATAACGACCAGGAATGATCCACAAAAACCTAATTCCCTATTGCAAGCATGAAATCTAATCATGATAGTGCCTAAAAAGTAAACACTAGCACTGTAGGTATAGCTGAATGATGTGCGTCCTAGGACGGGGTAGAGTATGACTTAAATACCCAGCCGCATGCTACCTTCTCCCTCAACATCTGATGTGGAACTAATCAACCTGTCCGGGCTGCCGCGCGTCTCGGGCGCTGAGGTTGCCAAGTAGTTACTTTTGACGAGAAGCACGGGAACCATGACGCCTCCAAAAATGACGCTGATCAGCCCAAAACTTTTTCTCTGACGAAGATTTTTATGCTTAAATGACGACAAACGCATCATCGAGCATAGTCGCAGATATACCCAAATGATGACAAACACGTCATTGTGGGCGGAGGGGTTAAGAGGAAACTCTGAGTGAATATATACAATATATATATATATATATATATATATATATATATATATATATATATATACATATATATACCTAGGCTGCTTCCCCCAAGGAAAGGGAGGTAGCCGAGACAGGACGACACACTCCCCATTTACTCATCCATTCAAACACATTCATTCACGTCTTAGCTCCACAGGGGAGAACAGACAGATCCTCACCACACCACACCACACAAGGGTCAACTGCGCAAAGCAATCAGTGACATCCACAGCAGGGCCCGACAGCAGAGCTGATTTACCCCTGCCACATCATAACAGACCCATCCCCTTACCTGCACCTGACCTGACTAGGTGATCAGACCAATTGTGGGAGAATATCCCCTCAGGGCTGCGTCATCATTTATTCATTCACAATTTCTCTCCATTTATTTCTGTCATGCACAGCCACTCTTCCTTGCTCAACAGACATCCCTCTCGTATCCAGCTCTCTCTTCACACTGTCCAGCCATCCTATTCGTGGTCTTCCTCTCAGCCTTACACCTCTCACATCAGATCTAGTTATCTTTTTCACCAATCACTCATTATCCATTCTCTCCATATGCCCAAACCATCGCAACACCCTCTGTTCAACTCTACCAGCCATCTCTCGAAGAACTCCAGTTCTCCTTCGCACTTCATCATTTCGCACTCGATCCATACGCGTCACTCCACACATACTCCTCAGACACCTTATCACCATTATATTCAAACTTTTCCTCTCTGCTACACCCATATTCCATGTTTCAGCCCCATATAACGCAGTCGGTACCACAACACCCTCATATAGCCTTCTCTTTAAATCCATTCTAAGCGAACGACATCTAAACACTTTTTTCATTCCTCCCAGCACCTTTCCTACTTCATTTATTCTAAACTTCACTTCTGCATCTATTCTTCCATCCACAGCAACATGTGACCCTAGATATTTAAAACACTCTTCCTCCTCAAGCAACTCGCCATTCAAAACTACATTCATCCCCCTACCATTTACCAACCTCGTGCACTTCATCACTTTACTCTTATTCTCATTTCCTTTCAAATTCCTCCTTTCACACACCCTTCTAAACTCCTCTACCAACTGTCTCAATCTCTCCTCTGAATCAGCCACCAGTGCAGTATCATCTGCAAACAGCAGCTGCTTCAGATTCCACGCTCCACCATCAACATTCACCAGACTCAGACCTCCACCTAACACTCTTACATTCACCTCCCTTACAACACCATCCATGTAAATATTAAACAACCAAGGTGACATTACACATCCCTGTCGCAGCCTCACACTCTCACGGGAAACCAAACACTCACAGCATTTCCCACTCTTACACACGCTTTACTATTTACATAAAAACTTTTCACCCTTTTTAGTAACCTACCATCAAGTCCATACAATCTTAAAACAGTCCACAAAGTCTCCCTATCAATTCTATCATACACTTTCTCTAAATCCATAAATGCCCAAAACACAACCTTGCCTTTCGCTAAATACTTTTCACACACTTGTCTCACAGCAAACACCTGATCCATGCATCCCCTCCCTCTCCTAAAGCCACACTGCTCATCACCAATCACTCCCTCTGTACCCTCTCTAACTCTCATAATTAACACTCTACCATACACCTTACCTACAACAGTCAACAGACTTATACCCCCTAAAGCTAGTAAATTCATGCTTATCACCCTTGCCTTTATACAACGGGACCACACAAGCACTTGCCCAGTCAATTGGCACCATACCTTTCACAAAGCACACATTCAACAGTCTTACTACCCAGTCAACAATAGTCACTCCACCACCCTTCAGGCATTCCACAGCACACCCATCCATACCTGCAGCTTTCCCTGTTTTCATCTCCTTTACTGCCTTCTTCACTTCCTCCTTCGTGATCAAAGAATCATTCAACTCTCCCAACACATTTATTCCTTGCACCCTTCCATCCGCCACAATCTCAGCCACCCTTTCCTTCTCTACATTTAACAATCTTTCAAAATACTCTGCCCATCTCTTCCTTACTGCATCCATCTCAATTAACATCCTTCCATCCTCTGCTTTTACTCGTTCTTCCTTCCCAGACTCTCCCTTTTGCACCGTTTTCACCTCCTTCCAAAACATTTTCTTATTCTGTTGAAAATTCTCTGTCAGCCGCCTACCCCACCTCTCATCTGCTACTTTAGCATCACGCACAGCCCTTCTCGCCCTATTCGTCCTTTCCTTACACCTCTCGTATAACACCTCATCCTTTCTCTGCAGCCACACTTCATATGCACGTCTCATCTCTGCAACAGCCATACTTACTTCCTCGCACCACAATTCACTTCCTTTTCTTACACCACCACCCACACGTCTCACACCACACACCTCTTCTGCATGCCCCACCACAGCACTCTTAAACAACTGCCATTCCTCCTCCACACTGCCATTTTCCTGATCTTTCACTGCATTCCACTCATCTTTCATTTTCTCCTGATACTCTATCATTTTATCTCTTTTATCCAAACCTCCTTGCCACACCTAACCCTCCTAGCTCTTACCCATCTCTTACCTACTCTTAACTTTCCCTCCACCAGGTAGTGGTCAGACATACCTCCACCCTTCCCTCTCAGAACTCTCACATCCAACAATCTTCCTATTATATTCCTAGACACAACCACATAGTCCATCAAAGCTCTATCAACAACCCTTCCACCCTCCTGTCTCACCCATGAATACTTATACATATCTTTCTTCTCAAACAGCGTATTTCCAATCACCATCTCCCGTTCAACACACATCCCTATCATTCGTTCCCCATTTTCATTTCTTCCAGGCACACCATGCATACCAACTACGCCTTCAGCTGCTACATTTTCCACTTTAGCATTCAGATCTCCCATCATTACCACATTCACATTCGCTCCAAAACTCTGCAGACGCTCATCAACATCATTCCAGAAAGTCTCCCTCTCTTCTTCGTCCCTTTCACTACCAGGCCCATATGCACTCACAAACACCCACAACTTCCGTTCTCGCTTTCACCCACATCAGTCTCGATGACACCTCCTTCCAATCACACACTGCTGTACTTCCAGACTCACTAACAAGGCCACACCTTCTCTTGCCCTTCCTCTATCAGCACCAGACAATCTTCCAGTCACACTTCCAAACATAGACTCACCCTTCCCTTTCATCTTCGTTTCACTCAAAGCTAACACATCCAACTTTCTTCTCACAAACATTCTCCCAATCTCCTCCCTTTTAAATCAATCGTACCACAACCACGCACATTCATAGACCCAATCTTCAGGGTACGGGGATAACTCCATCCCCCATCCCTTTCTCTGGCCTGTCTCTTTTTAGGAACTAAAAAACAGAGGAGGGGGTCCTTCGTCCCCTCACCCCGCCCCTTTTAGTCGCCTTTTACGACACGCAGGGAATACGGTGGCAGTATTCTTCCTAACACAACCTGGCTGCAGAGTAGTAGTACCACTCCACAGTGCGGCCAGATTGTGTCCCGCCCGCCACAGAGGGGGACACAATCTGTGTGTGGAGTCTCTATAGTTCAATGGTAGAGTGTGCACCTTGCACGCTGGTGGACGCGCGTTCGCCTCCCGCCAGAGTTGTAAAAACTTTGGGAAGCGTTCACTGAGCCATTGACAGCTTTGATGGACATAAGGGGTGCTCTGGTTGAACCAGTGTTGCATACTAGTATGCTTGCACCAAATTGGCTTAAGGCGGGCCGATTACACTTGGTTCACAGACTACACACACATCTAAAGCCACTACAATCACACTCACAAGCACTTCTCACCCTACATACAGAGTCTACCAGACAACCTAAGCCACTGGATAGAGATACATTGGCTATATCGTCCCTGCTTTGGCAGGGATAGGCTGGTCCTGCAGTGGACCACAACTGCTGCTGCTGCTGCTGCTGCTGATTCTTGAACAACCCCCCTACCCCCAGGGGTAGGGGGGTTTTTCAAGAATACTCCCCCAGTATCCCTGCTTGTCGTAAAAGGCGACTAAAAGGGTTGGCAGAGGGTTAGTGCCCCTCCCCGGAAAACAACTAACTAAAAAAACAAACAACAAGCCTCGGACAAGGACTGACCAAACGATGACGACCAAGGACCGGACAAAGGACATGGTAATTGGAACTTGGAATGTAAGAGGAGCGAATGATGAGGTGAAAGAGAGAGAGATTGTCCAGGTGCTTGAGGGTGCAAAAGTGGATGTATGTGGAATAACTGAAACAAAATGGAGAGGAGAAAGTGTAAGAGAATGGGAGTATGGATGGGGTATATGTGCAGGAGTAGGTGAGAATGAGAGGGCAAAGGAAGGAGTATGTATAGTTGTGAGTAAAAGATGGAAGAGGAGCATAAGACAGTATGGATCAGTTGGGTCAAGGATTGTGTGGGTATAGTTGAAAGTTGGAACACAAATGTGGGCGATTGTGTGTATGTATGCGCCAACGCAAGATCGTGCTAGAAGAGTGAGAGAAGAGTTCTGGACAAATGTAGAAGTGTGCATGGAAAAGTTTGGAAGGAATGAGAGAGTGTTTTTGATTGGTGATATGAATGGTAAAGTTGGGAATGTGAAGATGGATGGAATAGTTGGTGAGTGGAGTGTGCCTGCTGAGATAGATGAGAATGGGAGTGCGTTAGTGGACATTTGTGCTGGGAGGGGTTTGGTGATAGCCAATACCCTCTTCAGGCATAAAATGATCCACAGGTATACATGGCGAGTGATGAGAAGGGTGGGTGGTGAACTGAATGAAAGGAAGGCAATGATTGATTATGTGTGTGTGGATGAAAGGATGCGAAGATGTGTAATGGATGCAAGAGTTTATAAAGGTTTGGGGGAGTGGACTTTCTGACCACTACTTGGTGGTGGCCAGAATTAAAATTCAAGTCTGATGGAGGAATAGAAGAAGGGAAAGACGAGAGGAAGGAGTAGTTGCAAGGAGAGTGGAAAGGTTACAAGAGGATGAGAAAAAGGCAGAGTATAAGAGAGAAGTGGAGGAACGATTGGGCAAATATGAATTGGAGCAGATGGGAGACGTGGAAGGTGTGTGTAGGATATTTACAGAAGAAATATGTGCAGCATGAGATGTGGTGTGTGGAAGGAAGAGAAGACGGAGGGGGGTGCAAGGAACAGAGTGGTGGACTGAAGAGGTGAAACAGGCTGTGGCACAAAAGGAGAAAGCATACAATGAATGGATGAGAAATAGGGGCGTGGAAGAAGTTGAGAGGCGGAAGAGAGAGTTATATGTAGAAAGAAAGAGAGAGGTGAAAAGATTAGTAAGAGAGAGTAAGAAGAGAGTGGATGAGGAATTTGGAAGGAATTTGAGTGTAAAGCGGAGGGACTGTAAGAAAATGTTCTGGAGAGAGGTGAAAAGAATAAGATAGGGTGGAAGTGAAGTTAGCAGGGGAGTGAAAGGTAAAAATGGTAGATTACTAGTGGAGAAGGGAGAAAAAGTGAGCAGATTGAGAGAACACTTTAGGGAATTGTTGAACGTAAAGGATGGAAGTAATGCGAGTATAAGTGACTGGGGAATGGCTGGGAGAAGGAGGGAGATGAGAAGACAGGAAGAAATCAGTAGGATAGAAGTTGTGGAAGCAATGAAGAAAGTTAAATCGGGGAAAGCTCCAGGAATTGATGGAGTGTGTGGTGAAATGCTGAAGCATGGGGGAGAGATAGTAGTAGAATGGATGTGGAAGATGTGCAGATTGGCCTGGGAGGAAGGTAGAGTCCCGGAGGATTGGAAGTCAGGTATAATTATTCCCTTGTACAAAGGAAAAAGGGAAAAAGAAGTGTGTGGTAATCACAGGGGCATTTGTCTTCTTAGTATAATAGGAAAAGTGTATGGTAGGATACTTATTGACAGAGTTAGAGAAAGAACAGAGAAATTAGTTGGATAAGAACAGGGAGGTTTTTGGAAGGGAAGAGGTTGTGTAGATCAGATATTCATTCTTAGATCTTTAGTGGAAAAGTTTCTAGAGAAGGGAAAGAAGTTGTAAGCGGCTTTCATGGATTTGGAGAAAGCATATGACAGGGTGGATAGACAAGGATTGTGGAAAGTGTTAAGAATATATGGAGTAGATGGGAAGTTGTTGAATGCTGTGAAGAGTATGTATGATGGTGCGAAGGCTGCAGTGCGTGTGGATGGTGAACTAAGTGAATTTTTCTCTTTGAAAGTTGGTTTGAAACAGGGATGTGTCATGTCTCCATGGTTGTTCAATCTGTACATGGATGGGATAATAAAAGAGGTACAAGGTAGGGTAGTGGATGTTGGAGTGGCCCTGGTGATAGAGGATAGTGTTTGGAAACTCCCTGTACTGTTGTTTGCAGATGATACTGTGTTGTTGAGTGAAGACGAAGGAGAGCTGCAAGGCTTGGTGGATGAGTTTGAGAGAGTGTGTAAGAAACGGAATCTAAAGGTGAATGTAGGGAAGAGTAAAGTGATGGTCTTTGAGAGTGGTGAAGTCAGTGAATGTACAGCGAGGTTGGATGGTGAGGAATTGGAAAATGTGAGTACGTTTAAGTACTTGGGTAGTGTGATGAGTAAGGATGGAGGTTTGGAGGGTGAGCTGCTTGAAAGGGTACAGCAGGGAAGAAAGGTTGCTGGTTCTTTGAAAGCAGTGATAAGAAACAGGGAAGTGAGCATGGAAGTGAAAAAGTTACTACATGACAGTACTGTGATACTAACTCTAACGTACGGAAGTGAAGCTTGGACGTTGTTGGAAGGACACAAGTCAAGAGTGAGAGCATTAGAAATGAGTTATTTAAGAGAAGCCTGTGGAGTCACATGGAGAGACAGGCTGACGAGTGAGGATATAAAGGAGCGTTGTGGTGTTGATTTGGATGTGATAGGAAGCGTTATGAGGAACACACTGAGGTGGTTTGGCCATGTGGAGAGGATGGAGGGTGAAAGACTGACGAAGAGAGTGTATGTGAGTGAGGTAGAGGGGGGAAGAGGAAGGGGGAGGCCGAGGTTGAGATGGTGGGATGGGGTGGAGAGGTATATGAGAGAGGGGGGTGTGAGTTGGGAGCAGGGGAGTGAAATGGCGGGGGACAGGGCGACTTGGAGGCGATTTGTTTGTGGCCACCCCAAACGGGATTGAGGCGTCTGGCAATATATATATATATATATATATATATATATATATATATATATATAAATATATATATCTATATATATGTGTGTATATATATATATATATATATATATATATATATATATATATATATATATATATATATATATATATATATATATATATATATATATATATATATGTATATATATATATATATATATATATATATATATATATATATATATATATATATATATATATGCGAAACTTGCATGCTGAGAGAAACTGAATCTAGTGATGAACAAAATCCGGATGATCACGTACCATGATTAACTGGTGAAGCTTTGGTTTACACATAAACCATCTTCAGAACAAAAAACAATAAAAATTAAACCAATAGATCCTGTTCTTAAACTTGAATTGACAATATAAAAAAACAGGGAATCTAGAAAATTGCATAAAATAAGATATATATAACTTACCAATTAAAACCAGAGTAATTGCTAAGAAAAGTCGTGTGAGCCAAGGCATGGTCGTAGCTCTGCTGTGAGAAGAGACTCAGCTATTGCTCTCATCATGTCGTCCCGTGCAGTGAACAATATATAATATATATAGCCTCTGTGGTACAGTAGTGGAGTGTACGTTTTCGTACATTGGAGAACGTGGGTTTATTCTGCCAAGGTAATACACTTTGAGAGTGTCCACCCAGCCATGTACTGCTTTGGCGGAGATATGGGGTGCTGTGGTTTAACCAGTGTCACATACTAAAGTAAGCTTGCACCAAGTCGGCTAGTGCGGGCCAATTACACTTGGTTCACACTACACACACATCAAAAGCCACTCCAACATCAAGCACTTCCCACCCTAAATACAATCTCCACCAGACAGCCTAAATCACTTGGTAAAGACACATTGGCGTAGCCTATGGTCCCCACTTCGGTCGGGATAGGCCGGTCCTGCAGTGGACACTCAAACGGCTGATGATGATGATATATATACAGTATATATATATATATATATATATATACAGAGAGAGAGAGACATAAAAAATATATATATATGAAGGTGGATAGAGTAGTTGGTGAGTGGGGTGTGCCTGCAGCAGTCAGTGATAATGCCAGTGCTCTAGTGGACTAATGGGCGGGGAGGGGGTTGGTGATAGGCAAAACCTCCTTTGGCGCAAAATGATCCACAGGTATACCAATACACCAGTCCTGTATGAGACAGCCCTAGCATGTATTCAATTTGGACGGTGGGTGTTAGCGCCGAAGTGGTGACATGTAGAGAGGTGTATGGTATGTAGGAGGACTACTGGGCCTTGAGTGCAGGCTGTGAAGCCTATGCCCAGAGTCGGACACATAAAAAAAAAAAAATACGTGGCGAATTATGAGAAGGATGGGTGGTGAACTGAATGAACGGAAGGCAGTGATTGGTTATGTGTGTGTGGATGAGATAGTTTGAAGGTGTGTAATGCATGCAAGAACTTACAGAAGTTGGGAGATTGGACTTTCTTACCACCTCTTCGTGGTGGTGAAAGTCAAGGTTCAAATGCAATGGACGAGTAGAGGAAGGGAAGGCCAGAAGTAGTCTATACAAGGAGGGTAGAAAGGTTGCAAGATGATGGGGAATAAAGCAGAATATAGTATACAAAAGGATGGGGGGAAAAAAGGCATAATATAGTATATAGGAGAGAAGTGAAGGAGCGATTGGGTTTGATTTTGAGCAGATGGGAGAGGTGGACGATGTGTGCAAGGTATTCAGTGAAGACGTCTGTGCAGCATGTTAGGTGGTGTGTGGAGTTAAGAGAAGACGAAATGGGGTGCAAGGAACAGCATGGTGGAATGAAGAGGTGAGACAAGCTGTGGCGCAAAAGACGAAGGCATATAATGAACGGATGGAAGGCACTGGCGTGGAGGAAGTTGAGAGACGGAAGATACAGTTAAATGTAGAGAGGAAGAGAGAGATGAAAATATTAGTAAGGGAGAGTAAGAAGAGAGTGGATGAAGAATTTGGAAGGAATTTGAGTGTAAAGAGGAGGGAATGTAAGAAAATGTTCTGTAAACAGGAGAAAAGAGTTAGACACAGTGATAAAGGAAGTAGTCAGGAAGTGAAAGATAAAAATGACAGATTGCTAATTGAGAAGAGATAATAAGTGAGCACATGGAAAGAACACTTTAAGGAACTGTTAAATATAGAGAATGAAAGTATTGCGATTATAACTGGCTGGGGAATGACTGAGAGAAGGAGGGAGGTGAGAAAAGAGGAAAAAATCAGCAGGATGGAATTAGTGGAAGCAATGTAGAAAGTCAAAATGGGGAAAACCCCAGGAATTGATGAAGTGTGTGGTGAAATGTTGAAGTATGTGGGTGATGTACTAATAGAATGGATATGGAAGATGTGTAGACTGGCTTTGGAGGAAGGTTGAGTCCCGGAGGATTGGAAGTCAGGTATAACTATTCCCCTGTACAAAGGAAAAGGGAAAAAAGAAGCGTATGGTAATCATAGAGGCATTTATCTTCTTAGTGTAATCGAAAAAGTATATGGTAGGATACTTATAGGCAGAGTTAGGGAAATAACACATGGAGTAGTTGGTGAAGGACAGGGAGGTTTTAGGAAAGGAAGAAGATGCTTAGATCAGATGATCATTCTTAGCTTTTTAGTGGAAAAGTTTCTGGAGAATGGAAAGACGTTGTATGCGGCCTTCATGGACTTGGGGAAAGCATATTACAGGGTGGATAGATAAGGAATGTGGAAAGTATTAAGAAAATATGGAGTTAATGGGAAGTTGTTAAATGCAGTGAAGAGTATGTGTGGGGGCTAAGGCTGCAGTGTGTGTGGATAGTGAAGTGAGTGAATTTTTCTGAGTGTTGGATCGAAACAGGGATCTGTCATGTCTCTATGGTGTTAAGGCTGCAGTGCATGTGGATAGTGAATTGATTGAATTTTTCTGTTTGAATGTTGGATGGAAACTGGGATCTGTCATGTCTCCTTAGTGTTCAGTCTGCATATAGATAGGGTTATAAGAGAGATACTAGGCAGGGGGGTGGATGTTGGAGCGCCTTTAATGGGAGAGGGCAACGTTTGGAAACTCCCTGTACTGTTGTTTGCAGATCATCCTGTACAGCCAAGTGACGACGAAGGGGAACTGCAAGACTTGCTGAATGAGTTTGGAACAGTGTGTAACAACGAAATCTGAATGTGACTGTAAGGAAGAGAAAATTTATGGTTTTCGAGAGAAATGAGGTCGCTGGATGTACAGTGAGATTGGATGATGAGGAAATGGAAAATGTGAGTGCACTGAAGCACTTGGGTACTGTGATGAGTAAGGATGGAAGTTTGGGGGATGAAGTACATGAAAGGGTACAACAAGGAAGAAAGGTTGCTATTTCTTTGAAAGCAGTGACAAGAAACAGGGAAGTGAGCATGGAAGTAAAGAAGTAGCTGCATAAACAGTATTGCGATACGAACTCTGACGCATGGAAGTGAAGCATGGACCTTGTTGGAAGGCCACAAGTCAAGAGTGAGAGCAGTGGAAAAGACTTATCTGAGAGGAGCATGTGGTAATGACAAATGCATTGAGGTAGTTTGGCCACGTAGAGATGATGGAGAGCAAGAGACTAACGATGAAAGTGTATGTGAATGAACTGGAGGGGGAGAGAGAGGGGGGGGGAGGCCAAGGATGCGATGGAGGGATGGAGTGAAGAGGTACATTATAGAAGGCGGCGTGAGGTGGGCGCAGGGCAGTGAAATATCGGGGGATTGGCTACATGGAGGCGATTTCTTTGTGGCCACCTCTTACAGGATTAAGGAGTCTGGCAATAAGTATATATACTGTGTATATATATATATATATATATATATATATATATATATATATATATATATATATATATATATATATATATATATTTAATTAAACAGGGTCATATGATCCCCAAAAAATTAAAGTCCAGTTTTGTTTTTATAACAGAGGGGAAAACTTGCACCTTTATATAGGCAAGAGAATTGCAAAATATTATATCCGTGTCATGTTACTAAGAGGTGGCCCCTGGACACTATTATGTAGCCCTTAGCTAGCACACTATGACCGTGAACTACCCAGGACTTACCACGAAGAGGTGGCTGCAAATGGAGTTCCACACCTAACCCATCCAATCCACCCTTCCAGAAAACTGGGCCAAATTTACTCTGCTTAGAAATCCTTCTTTGATTCAAATGCTGGCATTATTTTTCTTTATTTGAGTACGTTTCTTATATATCCATCTCTGTTTCATTAACCATAAACTTTTGCAGATGCTTCAGTCACCAGCTTTATTGTGCGTTCAACTGACTGAGTATGGCAAAGATACTTGGGACACAACTTTTCCACACGTTCAGGAATTTCAACCAAACCATGTAGTTCAACATCAGTCAAATTCTTCAGGAGTGGTGGTTCTGTAATATCCACCACATCCCAGCTGATCATTTTGGGTACCTCTGGTAAATTACCAATATGCTGGGAATCGAACCAGGGACTCTCAGATGAGAGCCAGGCAGCATACCACTACACCACGACCAGGTAAAAGTTAACTCACGTTGTCACAATCTTGTAACCAACGTCCCTCCGCCCCCACTGTGGGCATCAAGAGGATGAGTTAACCCCCTGGCACTCGGGCAAGTAGATGCTTTTAATCTATCCCAAGCACTTACGGCAAGTCAGAATGAAGGGAGAAACCTGTACTGTACACAGGAAAAATCATCTGGTAAATTACCAATATGCTGGGAATCGAACCAGGGACTCTCAGATGAGAGCCAGGCAGCATACCACTACACCACGACCAGGTAAAAGTTAACTCACGTTGTCACAATCTTGTAACCAACGTCCCTCCGCCCCCACTGTGGGCATCAAGAGGATGAGTTAACCCCCTGGCACTCGGGCAAGTAGATGCTTTTAATCTATCCCAAGCACTTACGGTAAGTCAGAATGAAGGGAGAAACCTGTACTGTACACAGGAATCATCTGGTAAATTACCAATATGCTGGGAATCGAACCAGGGACTCTCAGATGAGAGCCAGGCAGCATACCACTACACCACGACCAGGTAAAAGTTAACTCACGTTGTCACAATCTTGTAACCAACGTCCCTCCGCCCCCACTGTGGGCATCAAGAGGATGAGTTAACCCCCTGGCACTCGGGCAAGTAGATGCTTTTAATATATCCCAAGCACTTACGATTCCCAGCATATTGGTAATTTACCAGATGATTTTTCCTGTGTACAGTACAGGTTTCTCCCTTCATTTTGGGTACAATGATCTGCCTCCAAATTTATTTCTGGTACTTTGAATTGTCTTCTTTCTTGTCTCGGGTTGTTTCTTGCTGCTAGAATTTTCTTCCCAGCATCTCTTCTGATGTCAATATCTTCATCAAAAACCATGCCCAAAAGCATGTTTTCCGGAAGGGCATAGAAAGTATTTGTTTGAATAGCCTAGGTAGCAGCCTTATATGCTCCCAAGCATTCACCTTTCCTATATTTGATCTTAGTAACAGCACTGAATAGATGTTTTGGGCCATTGACACAGGAAGGATTTTTAAAATCTCAAACCAGGTCGGAATAATTACAGTCATCAAATATTAGGCTAATGTTTTCAGTGGTTTGGAAGGAAGAGGTACTGAGTAATATTATATCAAAATTCTTGCACGTGCTGTCAGCCATCTTGAAAGTGCTAATGGGCCTGGTTCATCTTAAGAGAATGATGCAGGAAATTTTTCAGATTACATTGCATACCATATAATTGAAGTATATTTTTAATCCTTACTTAAATCTAGCTCTGAATAGGTCTCATGAAACTTCTTTGCATCATTTACGGGGACTGGTTCAAAATTTACCACTGGGAGGTAACTAACTGTTTCTCCTATTTTCTTCCCAATCTTTCCTTTGAATGCTGTGGGTCCGGAGATTTCACCAACGAAATGTTTAAATATATACCGATTTGGAAGCTCATTGAAATGTAACAAACATATAAGCCACTGCAAAGGACGGTTAAGAAAGTCTTCGATCAATTGATTGCTCCGCTCTTTGTCCCTGTGTTAACGGGTGTAACATCAACCCTGTTGCAACAAGCATCTCAGTCTTCAGCCCACAGTTCATCAAGCACTCAAAAATAGCAGCTGCTGTTCCCTCCATCAGGAGTTACACGGTCAAGGTATTCAGAGCCTGGCTCTTTAACTAATGAAATGTGTTCCTCAAGTTTGCTTACTTGGTGAAGGACAGACAACCATTTTCATCTTTTTCTCTTCCAGTGTTAATGTTTTGTCTTTTTTCCATCAAAATACAGTGCTGTTATGTCTTCCTTTTCTATATGTTGAAATCTTTCTCTGTCTGATTTTCTGGCACGTCTTGCGTTTGACTTGTTTATAACTAAATTCTTGCTTTCGGGTGAAACAAGTCCAGCACCCATCATAGGGGAAGTGGCACCTCTATCATTCACATTAAATCGATCAGCTTCTCTTGCAACCAGTTCACAGTTGATTCGCATTCGTGGTATCTTACTTTTTTTTTTTTTCCACACTCAGACAATATGTTTCATCTTTACCATCATTTTCCAAACTATCATCAGTATCATTCATTTTCTACATCCCACTTTGACCTTTCTGATAATTAGAACTTTGTAGTTCTCTGCATCCCTTTTTCTTTTTGCTCATTGTAGTAGGATTTTTGTTTCTTTTGTGTGCACATTTCCAATGTACATCAGTCTGTTTCCTCTTTGATCTGAAAGGAACTCTCTTTCACATATGGTCACCTTTCTTTTCTTTTGAACACTTAACACTCTTCGAAGGATTTACCTGCAACAGGAGATATGAAGTAGCCTTTTCTGCATATGAGTTGTACATTTTTCAAGTTGTTTGATGTAGCAGTCTTTCCTCTTGTTTTTCACTATTTTTTTTTATTAGAATGGTTATCCAAAACCAGCTGTGTAATTCTTGTTAGGTGAACACAAAAGAACTCAAGTTTGTTCCTAAAGGCACTGAAGTTCTGATCCAAGATCCTTCGCTTTCCTTCACTGACCCTTTTGATTTCTCTGTTTCAGCAAAAAGGAAGTGTCTTTCCACATCCCACTTCCTTGGAAGTTGCTTGTCACCAATAGTTCTTCAAATGTCAATAATATCATGAGTTAAGACAAAGCGAGTAGTGCGAGCCATATTAGTAGTTCTCCAAGATATTTAGGCATTGAGCGTTAATACCTGGAAATTTAAAAAAAATATATATGCATATATGAAAGCAAAGAATAGATGACTTAAAACACACACACACACACACACACACACACACACACACACACACACACACACACGAAATACAGGGTCTGTCCTACAAGACTCCTACGACGGACTCATGTGTCAGATTCAGCTAATGGCGAGATATTGACGAGCCAGGCGCCACCTTTATATGAACATAGATTACACCAAAATATCACATACATGATACTTTCATTATGGATCAACTTTTCATTTCTAATACAATTTTAAATTAACAAGTTGGATTTTTCGACCCGGTTTAATATATATATATATATATATATATATATATATATATATATATATATATATATATAGATAGATAGATAGATAGATAGATGGACATATGAGAGAGTGAGATTGATAGATAGATAGGTGGACATATATATATATATATATATATATATATATATATATATATATATATATATATATATAGGTGGCTTTACATTTGAGTGACAAGCCAAATGATTTCCTGTAAGCCAAGAAACGATTTACAACGCTGGGTGGTAACCATGTAACCAAAATGGGATGGAGGGATGGGGTGCAGAGGTATATGAGAGAGAGGTGTGTGAGTTTGGAGCAGGGCAATGAAATGGCGGGGGACAGGGCGACTTGAAGG
>NC_136991.1:14205337-14210337 GCF_032717465.1 Coenobita brevimanus
ATTTACCTATATATACATATATATTTATACATATATATAGATAGATAGATAATGATAGATATAAAATATATCTATCTATCTATCTATATATATATATATATATATATATATATATATATATTTCTCTCTCTCTCTCTCTCTCTCTCTCTATATATATATATATATATATATATATATTTTTTTACCTACATATATATATACACATATATATATATATATATATATATATATATATATATATATATATATATATACATATATAATTTTTACCTACATATCTACATATATGTATATATATATATATATATATATATATATATATATATATATATATATATTGTTACATAGCTTATGATTTCATCATCCTTTGTGTAATTTTAACGCACAGTATGCTGCATGTTTGATCACGAGCGTGTTCTGCCTCAGTCCCCTCCTTCTACCGTTATAGTAGAGTAAGTCGTTCTTTCTGTTGTTCAGAGCGGGACTGTCAACTCTTTGTCCCCATGGCTTCATTTGCGCGTCCTTCTTACAAGTTGTATCAAGCTCTGCTGGCCCCTATATAATGAGCTCAGTTTCTGCATCATTGCCGCTTAGATCTGCTCCTCATTTTGTTCACATCTCTGTCCTCCCCTGTACAGTTATTGTTGTGAGTGCTCAGGAAGTCTCCAACCATATTGCAGCTGTGTAATTTGAGTATAACTGTTGTTGCATTTTTTTTCTTGTGCTGTGTAGCATAGGGTTAATTCTTAGGCCTAGTGAGATTTTTTTGTGATTTATGTAAAGGTTCTTTTTGTCAGTCATTTTTGATATTTTTTATCTGTAATAATTTATCTTGCATTAACTGAGCATTACCCAGTGTATTTTCATTTTATCAGGGCTGACTTAGATAAATTTACTCTTGCTAATTTCGTGTTAATAGAGGCTATTGCGGTTAACCATATATTTAACCTGTTTTTTGCCATTACATTATCCTTATGAGTCCTGAATGTTTTGTTGTTAGTTTGAGCATTAAACTTTAACTTGTAATTTTACCTAACTCTTTTGTTTTGAACCTGGAACTTTACGGGACAGTAGTGACTTTTAGTATTCTCACTTAAAGTGTACATTATCTTTCTCTGTTCCGTAACATAAATTTGGCGACCTCTTATCAGGATATTCAGGATATTATCATAAGGATATTGCTTGATATTTTGTGACTGTGATATATTCATGATGTCTACTATTACTACACTTGATGAATCCAAAGATTTTTTGTCAAATGTGCAAACAGTGTGTGATGTAGAAAACAGAACAAAGAATGAACTTAAGCTTGTTGCTCAACAATTGGGAATTGCTGTTCACTCTCATCATTCTAAAGATCAAATTGTTGACATGATTAATGAAAGCTTGTTTAATGTAACTCCTCCAAATGAGCAAACGCAGATTGAATTAGCTAAGTTACAGCTAGCCCTGCAGGAGTCTCGTGCTAAGGAGGCGGAGGCTCGTATTCAGGAGGCACAGATACACGCACAAGTTGAACTTTCCAGGATTCAGGCAGACCATGAGAATCGCATGAAACAAGGTGGAACTGGATCATCTAGCTCTGATGATTTTGATGTGGCTAAAAATGTTAATCTTGTCCCTCCTTTTAATGAATCTGATTTAGCAAAGTATTTTCAGTTGTTTGAGAGGGTAGCTACAGGTTTTAATTGGCCCAAAAGGTATTGGCCAGTACTCCTTCAAACTGTTCTCACCGGTAAAGCTCAAGTAACTTATGCATCTTTGCCTCAGGATCAATGTGATTATTATGATGTAGTTAAGAGCTTGATTCTTAAGGCCTATGAGCTTGTTCCTGAAGCCTATAGAGTAAAATTTAGGACAACTTACAAGCAAGATAACCAATCCTAAGAATGTGGATTCTGATTTTGGTAAATTTAAGCAGATGATTTTGCTGGAGGACTTCAAGAGGTGTATTTATAAAGATGTAAGCCTATATCTTGATGAGAAAAGAATAGATAATTTGTCTGATGCTGCAGTTTTAGCTGATGATTATGTCCTCACTCACAAGAGATATTCTAGAGAAAAAGGGAAAGCTGAGAGTAAGTACGTTGCCTCTACTCAGAGTACAGGTAACAGGAAAGAGAATAAAGATGATGTTTCTCAGGAAGTAAATACCAGCTTCACCTCTAGATTTCAGAAAAGTAAATGTACTTATTGTAGTAAGCTTGGTCATACTACGGAGAAATGTTTCAGGAGACAGCGTGATGTGAACAAAAAGGAGTCTTTAAATATTCAGTCAATTGGTCTAGTGTCCACTCTTGAGAGTTCCCAGAATTCTTTAACTGAGTTAACTGAACCTGCTTTGAGGGGTAACTTAAATTCTCAGGATGGAGCTCCTCTTTTGAGCAGTAACGTGGGTGACACTCTCAAGAGTTCATGTGCTAATTTCCTGTCTGATGGTTTTGTCAGTCCTCTGGACAGTAATGACAGGAAATCAGTTCAAATATATCGTGATGCAGGTGCTTGCCAATCCCTTATGCTGACCAGTGTTCTAGGCTCTAATGTTAATTCCTCTGATGAAACTGTAATCTTACAAGGTGTAGGGAATAATTACTTCTCTGTCCCTCTGTGCAGAGTGAATTTAGAGTCTGGTTTTGTTAATGGTTCCGTTATGGTTGGGTTGATTGAGACACTCCCAATGTCAGGTGTAACTTTCTTACTTGGAAATGATATTGGTGGAAGTCAAGTGTGTCCAGCTCCTCAGTTGTCTAGTGAGCCAGTGGCTGCGTCCCAGGATTGTGATGTCCCTGATGTGTTCCCTGCATGTGCTGTCACTAGGGCTAAGTCTAAAGTTACTGGTGATTTAGAGGATAATGATGATGATGATGTTATCCTAGCTGACACTTTTCTTGCTAATTTGGACCACTCACCAGATGAGGCAGTACCCCGTAGTGTTGATAATTTGTCTCGTCAAGAGTTGGTTGAGTTGCAGGTTGCTGACCCTGAGTTGAATGGTCTAGCTAACTCTGCTTGCAGTGAGGAAGAGTCAGCTGGTGCTTCTACTTGTTATTATATAAAGTCAGGAGTACTTATGAGGAAGTGGAGACCCCCAACAGCATCAGCCGACTGTGAATGGGAGGTTGTACATCAAGTTGTCATCCCTCGTGTTTGTAGGCAGGATATCATTAGAGTGGCTCATGATTCCAGTTTGGCAGGACACCTTGGAGTGAGGAAGACTGTGGCACGCATTTTGAAACACTTCTACTGGCCAGGTATCTTCAGGGATGTTTCCTGGTATTGTAAGTCTTGTCACACCTGTCAAGTTGTGGGGAAGTGTAATCAGACCGAAAAGGTTGCACCTCTAGTTCCCATTCCTCCTTTTGAGGCGCCTTTCACCCGTGTGTTGGTGGATATTGTGGGCCCTCTTCCTAAGACTTCTTCAGGATTTTCTTATGTGTTGGCCATGATTGATATGGCTACTCGTTATCCTGAAGCCATTCCACTTAGAAATATCTCAGCAAGGAACGTGGTTAAGGAAATGCTAGGGTTCTTCACAAAGTTTGGTCTGCCCAAGGAGGTACAGACAGACCGGGGAAGTAATTTCATGTCAAATGTTTTCAAGCAGTCTCTGAAAGAGTTGGGCATCTCCCAGATCACATCTTCAGCTTACCATCCCCAGACCCAAGGAGCGTTGGAGAGATATCATCAAACACTCAAATCGATGCTCAAGAAATACTGTTTGGAACATCAGAAAGACTGGGATAAAGGTCTTCCATTCGTTGTGTTTGCTGCAAGAGAATCTCCAAATGAATCACTGGGCTTCTCACCTTTTGAACTACTGTTTGGCCATGAAGTAAGAGGACCCCTTAAGTTACTCAAGGAATGCTGGCTGTCGGAGGAAGATGACGTCAACCTGCTGGAGTATGTGATGAAGTTCAAAGAACGGCTGTCCACTGCTTTACAGCTGGCGAGAGAGAATTTAGGAGCTGCTCAGGAGAAGATGAAGACTTGGTATGATAAGAAGTCCAGGTTACGCCACTTTCAGCCAGGAGATCAGGTTTTGATTCTGCTACCAGTTCATGGGCAAACTCTTCAAGCCAAGTTTAGTGGTCCTTATTTCGTGGAGAAGAAACTCAGTGATGTCAACTATGTCATCGCCACACCAGATCGTAGAAAGAACAAGCAACTATGTCACATCAACATGCTAAAGTTATATCACAGGCGGGACGAAAATAATCCAGTCTGCACTGTAGCTGTTCCACCCGAGTCTGCAAGTGAAGCTCTCCCATGCAGTATGAGCCTGAGTGATAGTTTGGGGAAGAATCCTGATATCATGAATGATCTCCAGACTAAGCTTTCTCATCTAGCTCCCGAGGAAAGGCAAGAGTTTTCAGCATTACTGCAGGAGTACCCGCAAGTGTTCCGTGCCACTCCAGGAAGAACCACTGTGTCGATGCATGATGTCGATGTTGGAGACGCAAAGCCAATTAAATTGCCTCCTTACCGTGTGAACCCAGTGAAAGTTCCTCTCATCCAGAAGGAGCTTGGCTACCTGTTGGACCACAAGATGATTGAGCCCTGTCAGAGCGAGTGGAGTTCTCCTGTCACTCTAGTCCCTAAGCCAGATGGGCCACAGCGGCTTTGCATCGACTACAGACGTGTTAATCAGATAACCAAAACAGACACTTACCCTCTCCCTCGCGTGGAAGATTGCATAGACAAGATTGGAGGGGCTGGGTACATAAGTAAGTTTGATTTGTTAAAGGGATACTGGCAAGTACCTATGACTGAACGTGCTAGGGAGATCTCATGTTTTGTAACACTAGGAAAGAAAATGTTATTGCAGATTGCTTATCTAGACTTTAGACAGATTGTTTTAGAGTAATAAGAAATTTCCTTTGTAAATTTCTTTTTCTTTGTGGGGAGGTGTTACATAGCCTATGATTTCATCATCCTTTGTGTAATTTTAACGCACAGTATGCTGCATGTTTGATCACGAGCGTGTTCTGCCTCGTTCCCCC
>NC_136991.1:14217837-14350337 GCF_032717465.1 Coenobita brevimanus
AAGGATAAATATATATACGAATATATATATATATATATATATATATATATATATATATATATATATATATTTGTATAAATATTCATATATATATATATATATATATATATATATATATATATATATATATTTGTATAAATATTCATATATATATATATATATATATATATATATATATATATTTGTATAAATATTCATATATATATATATATATATATATATATATATATATATATATATATATATATATATATATATATATATATATATATATATATATATATATGTATATATATAGGTAAATATATATATATATATATATATATATATATATATATATATATATATATAAGTTCCTGTGCCACCCCACGAGATGCATAGGGCCTCGATGAACTATCTCCACCAATATTTATCTCTTGCCATCTCTTTCAGGTCCCACCAACACTCTTCTCCTGCTTCTCTTTTCATTGTCCTCAACCAGGTTTTCCTCGGCCTACCTCTACCTCTTCTTCCTCTAGCAGTCCACTCTGGCACATCCTGTATTAAACTGCCTTCTTTTCTGTATATGTGCCCCAGTCACTTCCAGCGAGACAGTCTCATATTCATTAACTGGTTCCACTCTTGTAATATCCCTTACTCTTTCATTTGTAACTTTGTCTTTCCACTTTACCCCAAGAATCCTTCTCAGTATTTTATTATCAAATCCTAATACTTTCTGATCTGTTGCAATTGTACTGTACCATGACTCATGCCCATAAATTAAAATTGGTCTAACCATGGACTTGTAAATTTTCACTTTAGTATGTACCGAAAGCATATTATTATTCCAAACAGATTTCAACATTCCAACAGCTCGCCAAGCCTGTCTAATCCTCTCCTCAATTTCATTGTTTAATGATCCATTAGATGATACAATCGTTCCCAGCTATTTAAAGTTTTCTACATTCATCACCAGATTATTCCCAATTCCACAATCGATTTGGTTCTCCACGTTCATATTACTAATTTCAGTCTTTCCACAGTTTATTACCAATCCCACTTTTTCTCCTTCCTCCACCAGATAATCAACCACCCTCTGTATCTCGTAAATACTTCCGCAGATCAGCACAGTATCATCAGCATAGTCCAAATCCATCAGCTTCTTATTTTCTTTCCAGTTAATTCCTGCACCTGTTCTCCTTAAAACCTTTCTCATAACATAATCCATAACCAAAACAAACAGGAATGGCGAAAAAACTCCTCCTTGAATCACTCCTGACCTAACTTGAATATATATATATGCTATATATATATATATATATATATATATATATATACACACACTACTCTCACCACTGATAAGTGTCGTTACCTTGCGAGCCGCCTGTCGAGGGAAAAGAAGTGCCCTAATCAGAAGAAGGTAACATAGTAACAGACGATCAACTCCCCATTCGCCGGTAAGGCCTCTAACTTCCTTAGGGATAGATATTCTAGGATGGAGCGACGGGGTCAAAACATCATTTTTCATGCACTCAGGATCAACAGTAAAGTTGATTTAGGAAACATATCAAAATAGCATTATGGGAGAAAGGTAGGGATCCTTGAACCACCTGATATTCGCCTGTGCAATGTGGATGGCTCAGAGTTTAATGTTAAAGGAAGAGTCACTTTCGAGATACTACTTGATGAAGCCTTGAAACCTTTCACAGCAGTTTCATGTAACAAATTAACTCAGATATCCAGCAGATACTATTATTGGTTTACCCACCTTGGCATAACAATCCCTTGCCCTATTGCCTGCTTGTGGTAGTGTGGACATTAAAGGTTTCTCGTTACCTAGCATGGAGTACCCCACGTCCTGTACTTTCCCAAATAAACGCAGTCATTCAGTTTAACGTGACTCCACCACTACCTGTGAGTAAAGACGTAAATTCACTAACATCTAATGACACACCCTTCAGGCATTCAGTGGTGGATCACGACAATCCCTCTAATAGTGATACAACAGCCAACTCAGACACGTCTCATTTAACTACCTCAAATAGTTTGAATGACGTTCTACAGTGCGGTAATAAAACAGTGCACAATTTTATTGCCGCATAAGTTTACCAAAATCTCTGTTCGTGTTGTCGGTGCAAAAGAAGGTGTGGATGTACTAACATTACCAGAGACGTGTTGTGGGAATGGCTTAACTTGCGAGTCGGCGTTGTGCACCGTGTTGGATGATAATTTGTGTTATCTCTACTTGTTATATGTCACAAATGTCCCACTGAAGCTTAAAAATGGTATAAGATTTGGGATTTACACATCGGCCGTAAAGGTGTGCCAGCATATACCATTCTTCATACCTACCAAGGATGATGATGATAGTGAACCATTTGGTGTGTATGCCATCAGCTCTAAGGGGTCTGTAACATCTTTTTCACCTGACCTAGTCTCACATGTATCTTCTGGTGACTTCCCACAGCATAACGATCAATTAGTTAATCTTTTGCAGTCTTGTCCAGATATAATAACCTTACCCGGAGAACCTATGGGTAGGACAGATCTACTGCAACATCACATAGAACTAGTGCCAGGAACTCAGCCAATTTACATACCAGCGTATCGATTACCCAACAGTTTGAGATAAGAAACGGACGAGATAGTACAAAAGATGTTAGAGCAGAACATTATTGAACACTCTGTCAGTCCATGGAATAGTCCACTTTTCCTAGTTCCAAAGAAGGGTGGACAATTCAGACCAGTAGTGGACTATCGTAAAGTTAATCCGTAAGTGTACCCGATCGTTTTCCATTATCAGTTTTAACTGATTTGTTAGAGTCACTTGGTGAGAACAAAGTGGTCTTTACATCCCCTGACCTGCTCAGTGGCTACTGGCAAGCAGAAATGGAAGAGTCATCTCGCCCGGTAACAGCATTTTGCATCCCTTCTGGACATTTTCAGTTTAAGCAACTTCCTTTTAGACTAAGGAATGCCCCTTCAGTCTTCATAAGACTCATTCATTCAGTCTTCAGTGGCATGATTGGCCACTCTCTTTTTGCCTACTTGGATGATATAACTGTGGTGAACAAGTCTATCCCTGAACGTTTTGCTAAGCTTCTATAAGTATTTGTGCGCCTTCAGATGGCTGCTGTAAAGATTAACCTCAGTAAATGTGACTTCCT
This sequence comes from Coenobita brevimanus, assembly GCF_032717465.1. Classification (NCBI taxonomy): domain Eukaryota; kingdom Metazoa; phylum Arthropoda; class Malacostraca; order Decapoda; family Coenobitidae; genus Coenobita; species Coenobita brevimanus. The sequence continues at coordinate 14,220,984 of NC_136991.1, forward strand.
AAGAAAGAAAATTAAATTCCTTGGGTATGTAGTTCATGTTGCGGGTATTCATACTACTGAAGATAAGATTAAGGCGGTCAACTTCCCAGAACCTACCAGTACTGATAATGTATGGAGTTTTCTTTGACAGAGTGGTTACTACCACCGATTTATTAAGGGTATGCACGGATCGCCGTCCCTCTGACTCAGTTATTAAAGAAAAATGCACCTTTCCTGTGGACTAAAGATCAGTCACAAGCCTTCGGAGCACTGAAAATAGCCCTTGTATATGCCCGAGTCTTGGCCTTCCTTGATTATACGAAACTTCCTTCTGTGCATGGATGCTTGAGGCACAGGAATTGGTGCAGGATTGATGCAACTGCAGTAGATCAGACATTAAGGAAGCGTTTAATATCGTATGCTAGTCGCTCCCTCAACCTCGCAGAACGTAATTAGTGTTACAGATTTGGAAGCCCTAGCAGTGGTCTGGTCCCTGAAACATTTCAGAGATATAGTATATGGTTACCCAGTGTAAATCCAGATGGACCATCTCCTTCTATGTGATTTGTTCAAGAGAAGAAACCTTACAGGTCGGCTGGCTCGATGGGCAGTCATCATCCAGGACTTTCATCCAACTTTTCAGTACGTACCAGGGAAATCGAATGTAGTTGCAGTCGCACTTTTGCGCCATGTAGCAGCGGCAGTCACATCATATCAGCCAAATGAAACTGCTAGCACCACAGTAAACTCCGAGGTCATTCAAAATTGTCAGCAAAAAGACCCTGTCTGGTCCAAGGTAGTTAAAATAGAATCGGGAGATAATTCGACCTTACCTACTCTGATAGTACCAATAGATGAGTTTATGTTACGTGACGGCATCTTGTACAGGAAAACATTACTTACAGGAAAGTATACAGTATACCCAGCATGGAAGTACACCAACTCATTGTCCCTACTGACCTAATGCCTGCAGTACTTCAAATCGTTCATAACACTCCTCATGCATCTCATCCCAGTAAAGATCGATGTTTGAGACAATCACGTCTCGGATACTATTGACCAACTTTGCCTCGATTTAACGTTCACTGTGACTCTTGTATTTCTTGTAACCGCCACAAAGGATTCAACCGCATCATGTGCTCCGCTCTTGCAAAACCCATCACGCCCGTGGGAAATAATCTCTATCGACCTCCTTAAATTACCTCTTACAGAATCTGGCACTAAGAATTTATTTGTGGCAGTTGATTACTTCCCACACTACTGTGTCCTCATGGCTCTCTCAGATAAGACCGCGAAGAGTGTTGCACGTGCTTTCATAGACCATGTCATTTGCCCATTCACTACAGTTTTTACAGATAATGGCACAGAGTTTAACAACAGAGTCCTGGTCGAAATTTGTAAGCAGTACACAATCAACAAAGGCAATGTTGTTCGTAACCATCCAGCTTCAAATGGCCTCGTAGAGCGCCATAATCGGAAGGTTTTGGAGTGTTTAAGACATCTAGGATCACACAGTGCATCCTGGGATGAATGGATACCCCAAGTTGCAGCCTCTATAAATAGTTCCATTAATTAATGCCTCCATTGGCGAATCTCCCTTCTTTGTTTTATATGGGTTCGATAAAGACCTCCCCTATTCCATGTTATTGTCAAGGCCTTGTCTCCTCTATAATATGGATGACTATGTAAAGGTGAAAATGACAAATTTCCAGGAAACCCATCAGTATGTACAAGCAAATCTGGCTTCATCTCAGGAGGGCATGTTGCAACGCCACCATAAGTCTACCACGCCTTTCAGTATCAATATTGGAGATCTGGTATTTGCTCATTCATTTACACGCACCTCTAAATTGGATGACAGATTTCTTGGCCAACACTATTTGATAACTCGACAAGGTAACAAGTTTGAAATACAGGAATTGTCAACTAGAGATACCAAGTGGGTACATGAGGACAATCTCAAGTGTGCCCCATAAGGCCTGGTGTTGGAAGAGTCACTTGCTCAAACTGCCGGTACATCTCCTTCTCCAATTCCTCCATTAGAATCCTCTTCACACACACCTTCCCCTCCCTCAGAAAATGAATATCGATCCAAGTTGCGTTCCGCAAACAAACCTCCTGTTTCATGTATATTTACCTCCTCATAATCATTCCCATTAATTCGAACTTATTTTATAGGTACGAAGTTTGAGGTCTACATGCCTGCAATGCTGACCCTAGTGGAGTCCAGGTTGGGTGAGGATGATGGTGGAATTTCCCGGGGACTTGGTCGGCTCAGGAGGCGAGATAATTGTGATAGTAGATGTAGTCTCCCTGCACTACAATCTTGAGCCCCTGGCCAACGTAGCCATCGCCCTGCCTCACTATTCACACCTGTTGGACGTGATACAGACCCTCCTATCGACCATTGTGGGGAAACATAATCCAGATAAGTTTTGGTACCCTCTTTATCTACCAATCTATTGGAAACTTGAGTATATCAGAACAAGGTTCTCTCACTTAAATGAAACATTTTCCAGCCAGGCATCTGTAGGTCGTTCACGTGTGAAACGTAGTCTCTGACCTGGGGGGAGAAATTCTAAATGACTTATTTGGAGCTGCAACAACTCGTGACCTCTCTGATTTCAAATCCGACTTTGCTCAGTTATCCGGTGCCCTTGAGTCTCAAAATCTGTAACAAAGATTCAACACACTATGTTACTGAAGATCACAGCCCACTTAAATGACGCTACATACTGTACACTTTAAACAACTTCACAGGAATTCTAAAGAGGCAAATTTCAAACATTTACATTGTTTCCGAGCTCCTTTATGTCAAACTACACATGGACAACCTTCAACTCCCCCTAGACTCACTTCTCTCACAAATCACTACCTTAGTTTGTATTCTAGTTGATGCTGTCAATGATCGTGTCACTGCGGACTTAGTACCTATCTCTGATCTTCGTTCTGCACTGGAATGGGCTCACTCTACTTTAGATTTATCTTCAGTGCTTTCATTCTCCTCCCTATAATTCTGCTGTCCAGTACTTGATACCATCTTCCTCACTAAGGACACTGTCATTCACATTTCGCTTCATTCTACCATCACATTCGACCTCTTCCAAATTTTCCCTTTTCCCTTCTTGTTCAATAACTCCTAATTGCAAGCCTCTGTTTTCTCGGAGTAATTCCTCCTATCCCATGATCGTCTTTCCATTGCTTTCACATCCTCCAATGATCTCGACAAGAGTTGTTTCCTTACACATGCTTCTTGTCTTTGTGTTGCCTATCTTCTGGCTGTTTTTCCTAGCAGCGCCATGCCCTGCAAGTCTGCCTTGGTCTGCACCCATTCTGTACACTATGCCTGTTCCTTTATTCCGGCTTCTCAACTCGCAGTGCATCATGCTGATGTGAACCATATCCAGTACTTCTTCACTGTCCCAATCTCTGTTAATGTCATGTGTCCTGGAACTTCTGTTCTCTCAGTGCCTGCTAGTGGTCTCTATAAGGCATCTGACTATTGTACAATTAAACAGAGTCTGTCATCATCTATGACACTCATTATCATCAAGCCGTATGCAGTCACACATATGAAATATTTCAACCCATCAATTTGACTTCCACCCTTTTGACAATCTGTCCATCACCTCTGCAAACTTGAGTATGTTGGACTTTCTCAGCGAAAGTGATTTTGTTATGGATCAATTTTCCTTGGCCTTCAGCCATTCACTGGTACATCCAGTCTTTGGGTTTCCCCCAGTGGCCGTCTCTTTTATTAGATTCATTCTGACCATTTGTGGTGGACATTGTTGTGTCAGGAAAATAGAAGGCAGACTCCATGAATTCCGCATAGCAACAAAAATAGTACAGCCACCACAGGATGTTGAAGCTGGCCGTACTTAGTATCCTTTCATATGACTGATACAAGTGCTAAAATAATCATATAACAACCGTCGAATGTAAAATGACAAATGTGGAAAGTAAAACGACAAGTTGAAAAGTTCACTGACTACATTGCAAAGTTAATAAAATACAGTGAGATAATGGAAGAGGATGATGGCAAAAGAATAATTAAGACAAGAGCACAGAAAATTATCAAAATCGTAACACAGAAAACAATTAAAAAACATAATGAACAGTAAATAACGTGAAAATGACACAAGGAACAATACTCAATAGAGACACAATTGAAAAAAAAGAAAAAGAAAAGTGAGACCATATCTCTATATAATGGACTTCATGCCGACATATCATTAGTGCACGTGTCATTGTATTATTATATTTGTGTACAATGGACTTCAACTATTGAGTTATGACAACTGCAAAGCTATATTATTACTAGAAATGTTATCTCCACTATATAAATATCCATTATATACACGTTATTCTTCCATTTATATATTACTGGATTTTCCACTTGACTCACATGGCCATGTATTGTAAATAAAGTATTCCTTTTCAATCCTACTACTTTCATTGGACCATTCTACATTTTAATCATTATCATTCCAAGAACTGTACTTAGATACTCATTCCCCTTAATTATTCTATAAATAAACACATTATATAAATAATGACTCACTGTGTCAGGAGACAACACTTTAATTAAATGGGGGAGTATTTGAGTTATGACAACTGCAAAGCTATATTATTACTAGAAATGTTATCTCCACTATATAAATATCCATTATATACACGTTATTCTTCCATTTATATATTACTGGATTTTCCACTTGACTCACATGGCCATGTATTGTAAATAAAGTATTCCTTTTCAATCCTACTACTTTCATTGGACCATTCTACATTTTAATCATTATCATTCCAAGAACTGTACTTAGATACTCATTCCCCTTAATTATTCTATAAATAAACACATTATATAAATAATGACTCACTGTGTCAGGAGACAACACTTTAATTAAATGGGGGAGTATTGTAACCATGCTATATAACGATACCCTGTAACGGGGGAATATGTAACCATACATTCATAACATCTTAAACTTCTATCTATCTATCTATCTATTGCCAGACGCCTCAATCCCGTTTGGGGTGGCCACAAACAAATCGCCTCCAAGTCGCCCTGTCCCCCGCCATTTCACTGCCCTGCTCCCAACTCACACCCCCCTCTCTCATATACCTCTCCACCCCATCCCTCCATCTCATCCTCGGCCTCCCCCTCCCTCTTCCCCCCTCCACCTCACTCACATACACTCTCTTCGTCAGTCTTTCACCCTCCATCCTCTCCACATGGCCAAACCACCTCAGTGTGTTCCTCATAACGCTTCCTATCACATCCACATCAACACCACAAAGCTCCTTTATATCCTCATTTGTCAGCCTGTCTCTCCATGTATCTACTAGTGAGTGTCTGCTTGACTAAATGTGGATGCATCAACTGATTTCATAAACTGCACAGCAAGTATGCCGGCTCCCACCGCATTGCTCTCGCCAAGGGCAGTTGTGGGGCTGGTATACAATGGGTTGGACAAGTGTCTGTCTTCTCCAATTAAACTCCCGCTGAAAATATACGAAGACCTCTGGATTACTCCTAACTGGGGTACGAGAGGGGGTGGAATGGAACATACATATATATATATATATATATATATATATATATCTAGATATATTATATATTATATATAATCATAATCATAATCATCAGCCACTACAAGTCCACTGCAGAACAAAGGCCTCCCCCAACCTTCTCCATTAATTCCTTGACTGAGCCAATCTTAGTCTTGTCTACCCTGCAAATTTCTCTGTCTCATCTCTCCACCTCTTGTCTGGCCTTTTTCTGCTACGCTTACAGTCTCTTGGTGTCCACTCAGTCAACATCTTGCTCCATCGGTTATCCCTTATTCTTGCTACATGGCCTGCCCACCTCCATTTCTGTTCTTTTTTAATGTGTATAATGATACTGACTTTACAGTAATCTGCTCTCTCACCCAAGTTGATCTTTTCCTGTCTCTTAAAGATATTCCCAACATTGATCTTTTCATTGCTCACTGAGAATGGATTAATTTATTTTCCATCGATTTTGTCAATTTCCAGGTCTCGCAACCATACGTCATTGTTGGAATTATACATTTGTTATATACATTTTGTTTCATACAAACTGGGAAGCTACTACCGCTGCCACCAAATATCACAAAAGACTTTGTATAAACTTGTAGAGAAGTTATATATATATATATATATATATATATATATATATTAGACTTGTGGATGAGCGGTTGTTATATGTGAGTAGCTTTGTAAGTAGATAATCTTGGTTCCCTTTTGTCATGCAATGACAGGAGAGGTAAAGATGAGTATGGGACTATTTTTATTTGTCTTGGAAATATTAACAAAGTCTCACACACACGAGTGAAGTATAAGTAGAGTCCCGCCTGCTACCTCTTGTCTCGCTCTCTCTCTCTCTCTCTCTTTCATGTTGCTAAGCCCTTCTCCCTACTACCTGCCTGTTCTATGGCCTGTCTCCTTCTGCCTCTGCTTCCTAAATTCTGGTGTAGCAGGGGTCGTGTCACGTGTGTTACACTGTGGTTGGAAAGTTCTAGAAGCCTGTGTGTGAGTATGTGTGTATGTGTGTGTATGGTCACGAGGCGCTGTCGTGTGCCTATAAAGCATTCCTTGAGTTAAGAGTGTGTAAGCATGTTTAGCATTGCTCGATTCTCGCAGACACAATACTTTCTCATCATCTGACTTGCTGCTTCTATCTGTCTCTCTATCTATCTATTTATCTATTATGAATTGTAATTATAATATGGAGTCCTAACACTCATAATGTATCTGGGTTTACCGAAAGCTTTTCATCCAATTGTAGTGCGTCTTTTTATTTCGCTATCATGATTTTTCGTTAATTTTAGTATTTGTCCCAAGCAATTGTACTCCTCAACTTCTTCCAGAATATCTCCTCATATTCTTATGACGCACTTTGGTTTTTGTGAATTAAACATTAATTTTACTCCTGTTCATCTTTAGCCGTACTTTGAGACTTTCTCTGTTCAGGTCATTTACCATTTCTTGCGATGTCTCTACTGTTTCTGAGATTAGGACAATGTCATCTGCAAATCTTAAATGGTTTAGTTTTTCTCCATCTATGTTCACTCCTTTGTTATCCTAGCCTGGCTTTCTGAAAACACTTTCTAGGCATGCTGAAATAATTTAGGTGAAACTGTATCTCCCTAATGCACGCCCTTCTCATTCTTAATTTTTTCCGAGTCCTTATGTAATTTAAGTGTAGCAATTCCCTCTTTATATATGTTTTCGAGCAGTTTTACAATGTTCTTATTCACTCCTGGTTCTTGCAATGAATTTATAATTGCTATGTGCTCCACTGAGTCGAAAGCGTTTTCGTAATCAACAAAACTTAAGCACAGTGGTTTATTATATTCTGTAGGTTTCTCAGCTAATTCATTGTGTGTAGATGATTAGTAGTCAAATACCCGCTTCGAAATCATGCCTGTTCAGGAGGTTGGTTTCCTCCAAATATGTAGCTATTCTGTTCGTAAGGACTTTAGTGAAGAGTTTGTAACTGACTGATAATAAGCTAATGGGTCGATAGTTACCAAGATCTTTTGAGTCACCTTTGTTTGTAAAGTAAAATAACTACTGCATTTTATCTATCTATCTATATCTATATCCATCTATCTATCTATATATATATATATATATATATATATATATACATTATATATATTGATGTAATTAAATCAGTTAAATTCCAACCACCACGTTACCTCCATACACATCACAATCTGGCTACTCCCGGGGAGCCAGGTGACATCTATACACTCGTGTTTCTTCCCACCACTGTTTGAATCTGTGACCATTTTCACTCCCTACCTTAGGGTAGGGAGGTTCCCAACGTACCCCACTGACATACGGTTCAGTCTGTACAAGGCATTGTTACAGTGTGGAGTGATGATTTCCTCAGCCTCCTCATTCAATTCCATCCCCTTACTGCCGTGGAAAGGGCTTAGTGACATTGCTATAGGTGTTGCTCTGAAGGAAACTCTGTCTTCCCTTAGCATGAGTGATGAGACACTCTCTGAAGGAGGGGAAAGCTACCATGTGGAGAGTGAAGTTGTGCCCTCCATCCCCTACCTGCCTTGAAACACCTGAAAAGCCTCTCATATTGCTACAGGAGGAAGGCAGGGCCTATGACAGTGATGACTTCACTTCTGAGGAAGAGGTGGAGGTCCTTGGTCACTGAGAAAGCGAGGGAGATGGTGATAGTCATCTCCTTCATAAACGCCGCCGCTGCATTTCACCACCACTCTCGTGGCCAGTTCGCCACAGTCAAATGTGGAAAGTTCCACTCTGCCTTCTCATTGTGTGACTGTGCTGCCAGCACCTCCCCAGGGAAGCCCTGCATCAGGTAAGTCATCATCCTTGTACTCCCCCATCTCTGCCTCTCCTTCCTCTTCCCACCCAAGCATGTGGCAGTCCCTGTGGGCAAGCACTTGGGTGTGGGTGTGCACGTGGATTGAAAAGATGTGCTGGCCAAAAATCATGGCCAAGGCTCCCAGGTGCTGGGAAAGTGGATGCCTTTGTATGGGAGGAGGGGGCAGGATTTGAGCCCTCTGTGCCTGCCTGTTTGCAGAAGGGACAGTTGTGCAGGTTGATGGGCTGTTGCCTGGACCCTGGACGACAATGTTTTCCAAGGCCATCTTTACCACTGCCATTATGCAGTACCTGGTGGCTGAAATAATCTATCACCAGACTATCAGTGTGCATTGGTTGGAGGTTCTGGTCAGTGAGAGAACAAAAATGAAGGATTAGGTATCAGTGAAGGTGGGGGAGTTACATGTGTGGCTTGCTTTGACCATGATGACTGCCCACGTGAGAAAGCATGTGCTCCATGATTATTAGTCGGTAGACAAACTTGTGGCCACATTTGTCTTTGGAAAAATTTGGTCCATGATAGGTACCTGGCTATATTACGGTTCCTGCACTTCAACAGGAATTATGGGCCAGCACCCACTGACAAGTTATGGAAAATAAGACTCATCCTGACCACGCTCAAGGAGTCGTTTGCTAGGCTTTTCCAGCCATTTCAGAAAATGATTTTCGACGAGTCGCTTGTATTGTTTGGGGGCTATTTAGCATTTATTAAGTATGTGCCTTTGAAGCATCACTGTTTTGGCCTGACGTTCTTTGTCTCATGTGCTTGCAAAGCTGATTATGTGTTTGATGAAATAGTTTATTCTGCTACAGATGTTCATATATCTAGTGATGATCCACATGGTTTCTCTGCATCAGTCGCTAAAGTGCTCATGGACATGGTATTTCAATAGGTACAACATCCTGTACACTGACAACTATCACACATTCCCTGCATTGACCAAGTATTTACTTCAACATCGTACTGGGTCCTGTGGAGCTGTCCTTGCCGATTGAAAGAATTTTCCATCTTTCTCAGAAAAAAACAGAGAAAGGTGCTCTCCTAACCTGGAAATGTGGTAAAATGTTAGCCCTTATGTGGCACAACATGCGTAAGGTTACAACATTGACCATAGTTCATAAGGGGCTTATGGAGGACACAGACAAGAGGGACTTCAGGACCAGGGAACCTGTGTTCATGCCAGATGCTGTCAACGACTACAGCATCAACATGTGGCTCGTTGATAAGTCAGACACACAGACTGAGGAAGTTGATTGCTCTGCAAATCCTGTCAGTGGTACAAGAAGGCGTTGTTACACCTTCTTGATATTGCCGTCCTAAACAGTTATATACTTTTCAAGCAGGTTTGGTGACGGAATCTATCACTACGAGTGTTCAAGCAAGAGGTAGCATGCGATCTCCTTGCAGATTATGCAACTGCATACTTGACAAATGGGAGGCAGGGAATGTACAGCTGCCAGCACTCCCGCGTGTTACAGGGGCACGAGGGTTTCAAGAGATGTGGCACCACTGTGATTATTTACTTCGAAACAGTTCACGTGAGTGAAGCGGAGTAACCTCAATACAGTTTCGTTAAGGAAAGATGTTTGTTGTATGTAAGCTCCGTTTTGCAAGGTTGACATTTCAACCCGAATTATTGGTATAATTTACATTGTTCTATATAAAGACAATAATCGCCCGCATATGACGTATTATGACTGTCCACAGTTTTGAGGTGAACTGACGTGTAAAGGAGGGTGGGAGGGGAGGGAGGGTGTTCCCCAACTGCACCCGGAGTAAGAGGGAGGATCCCCACATGGAGTCAGAGGGAGGGGGAGGATGCTGTAAGTGTTGCACATGACACGGTGAGACAAGACCACATCTACATCATTGCCCTCAATACGGAAACCCAGCAATACTGAACAGTCGTATAATAATGAGTAACTTCATGAACTATGTTTATGTGAGGAATAAATCATGTTAAAAAAGGAAAACTATATGTTTCAGTTTATGTATTAAGGAAATATTACGCTGTATAATCATAAACTGTGGATGAAACCATGTCCATGACTTGAAAAGACACTGATCCAGTCTGAGACTTGTGGATGGCAGCCTTCAGAGAGCAAGGTCACCACACTCTAGTAGTGTTAATCTTATCTTTATAATGGTTATAACATCGTAGGCTAAAAGACTAAATAACATGGTGATCCTAACAATATCATCTACTGTACACTGACAAAAATTGATAATGGAGTTAAATTGCTTGATAACTGACGAAGGATTTTGATATAGCAAATGAATATGGTAAGTAAATATATATGTGTGTATATATATATTTGTGTATATATATATATATATATATATATATATATATATATATATATATGTATGTATATATATGTATATATATATATATATATATATATATATATATATATATATATATATATATGAGCCTTTTGGAACAGTGGTCAAGTGTGCATTTTCGTACACAGAAGAACGAGGGTTCGCGCCCCGCCATGGTAATAAACTTTGGGAGCGTTCTTCAGGCCACGTACTGCATTGGCGGGCATAAGGGGTGCTGTGGTTGAACCAGTGTCGCACACTATAAAGAATGCTTGCACCCAGTTGGCTTGCGTGGGCCGATTACACTTCATTCACAGGCTACACAGTACACACATCTAAAGCCACTCCAACACTAAAATTACACTTACAAGCACCTCTCACCCTACATACAATCTCAACTAGACAGCCTAAGCCATTTGGTAGAGATACATTGGCCTTGTATCTTCCCCACTTCGGTCGGGATAGGCCGGTCCTGCAGTGGACACTCAATCGGCTGATGAGATTATATTATCCCATTTGAGCCCAGTGTCCAGAGTATTGGACAAAGCTGGGAATTTTCAAACCTTAATAAAGTAGGGAACCCCCGGGTAGGGACCTATGAGCTTTGCGACTATGTGCAGATAGGCGGAGGGCGGCACGCTTAGTACCCTCCCAGCGCAGTGCCTCGCCTAGCAGCTCCGGGTTCCAATGGGTTAATGAATGGCAAATCTGTCAGTTGCTTTAACCCATTGGAGCCCAGTGTCCTGAGTATTGGACAAAGCTGGGAATTTTCAAACCTTAATAAAGTAGGGAACCACCGGGTAGGGATCTATGAGCTTCGCGACTATGAGCCGATAGGCGGAGGGTGGGATGCTTAGTACCCTCCCAGTGCAGTGCCTCGCCCAGCAGCTCCGAGTTCCAATGGGATATATATCTATCTATCTATATATATATATATATATATATATACATCATGTGTGTGGTGAGAGAGTATGAAAGATTCACTCTTTGCCTACTGTATATCCTTATGAGCCAAAAACTGATAGTGTAATTCAACTTGCCAAGATTGTTTAGGCTAAATTTTCGAACTATGTTCCCACCACCATCACCACCACCACCAACTCTCATTCCATGACAAGCCTAGTTTGGCAAACTATAAGGCAAGAGTGGATATAGCTTCCTCATCTGCGAGGTGAAGAAACCTGGGTTAAATCATGATTGGCTCCCCAACCTTCTTCGTAAATGTTATTGGGTGCAGAACTAAGAAGGCGATATGACTGAATGGTTTCTATACCCAGCTACTGTGCGGTCAGGATTAGTTAGCATATGTTAGAAGAATGTAAAAAAATATATATATTCTAGATTATCCCTTCGTCCTGTCAAAGTAAAAATGGATTTCATTCAATAAACAAATCAATTTGACAGAAAACACGAATCGGACTAATATTGCGTCCGAAACACTGGTATAGCCAAGACTTTCAGCCACATCTTGACAATTTTTACTATATAAAATTGAAAGCATTCTACCCAGCATTATTTATAAACAATTAATATCGTGTCGCTTTAATGCATAGTCCTATATGGACGTTACAGACTACCAGACACTAAGCTTGTCGTGGAATGAGAGGTGGTGGTGGTAGTGATGGTGGTGGGAACATGGTTCGAAAATTTAGCCAAAACAATCTTAACAAGCTGAATCACACTATCAGTTTTTGGCTCATAACGATGTAGGCAAAGAGTGTTTCTCTCTCTCTCTCTCTCTCTCTCTCTCTCTCTCTCTCTCTCTCTCTCACATTATATATATAAATATATATATATATATATATATATATATATATATATATATATATATATATATATATACTTAACTACATTTATTTGCTGTATCAAAATCTTTAATTACATATTAAGTAATTTAACTCCATTATCAATTTTTGTCTCGGTGCCGGTGCTAATGCTAGGATCACCATGTTATTTAGTCTTTTAGCCTACGACGTTATAATCATTATAAAGATAAGATTAACACTACTAGAGTGTGGTGACCTTGCTCTCTGGAGGCTGCCATCCACAAGTCTCAGACTGGATCAGTGTCTTTTCAAGTCATGGACATGGTTTCATCCACAGTTTATGATTATACAGCGTAATATTTCCTTAATACATAAACTGAAACATATAGTTTTCCTTTTTTAACATGATTTATTCCTCACACAAACATAGTTCATGAAGTTACTCATTATTATACGACTGTTCAGTATTGCTGGGTTTCCGTATTGAGGGCAATGATGTAGATGTGGTCTTGTCTCACCGTGTCATGTGCAACACTTACGAGTACAGCATCCTCCCCCTCCCTCTGACTCCATGTGGGGATCCTCCCTCTTACTCCGGGTGCAGTTGGGGAACACCCTCCCTCCCCTCTCACCCTCCTTTACACATCAGTTCACCTCAAACTGTGGACGGTCATAATAAGTCATATAAGGGCGATTATTATCTTTATATAGAACAATGTAAATTATACTAATAATTCGGGTTGAAATCTCAGCCTTGCAAAATGGAGCTTACATACAACAAACATCTTTCTTTAATGAAACTATATCGAGGTTACTCCGCTTCACTCACGTGGACTGTTTCGAAGTAAATAATCACGGTGGTGCCACATCTCTTCAAACCCTCGTGCGTGCCCCTGTAACATGCGGGAGTGCTGGCCGCTGTACCAGGCGTCGGTGGCAGGCAGGCTGAGCTGCGCTCACGGTTTTAAGTGTTACCATCTTGTCGATTGGCCATACACTCGCAGGTCATCCTGCCAACAGGCACTGCCACGTGTGCAGCCAGACATAATGTCACCCCCCAACATGGAAGGAAACCCCGTACCAATGTGAGGAATTCTAGATCCCACTATGCCCTAAATGCTTCTGCGAGTATCACTCTGAAGGTAGTCCTTGAAAAGGTGTGTGGGAACCTGTACAAAGTAAACTGGTGTGCACTAGGTTTTTTTTTCGGGGGGGGGGGGTATAAGAAAAGTGTTAATGAATTTTTAATGGTAATATGTGATGCAGTGCTTGATAACATCTTGAGTAATCCTGCCTGATATATGAAAGAAAACCATGTGTGCATGTAAGAAAATGACCATTGGGTAGAACTACATTTTTTTTTACTTTCTAGTGAAATATTTGCGAAGATTTGACAAGCATATCTGTGAGCTGAAGTACAAATATTGATAGATGTGTAGAACAAAATGTTATGTCCCCATCCCACATTGCCACAGGCTCCAACAGCAGTAGTGCAGTATAGGAAGGACATTGCCCTGTGAGTTGTTTTTCCTATGGTCAGCCTTTCAGCGTACAGTACACAAGATCAGCTGAGACACTGCAAATAAACACTGGCTTCATAAGTTCACTGTCTTTATTTTCCAAATAATTATACTGAATGCTTTCCAACTTTATTTCACTATTTTCACAAGCATGGAGCTATACAAACTTTACTAACTGTAATTACACTTAATGCTTGATAACACTTCACTATTTTCACAAGTACTGATGATATACAAACTTCAATAACCCTTCACTGTTTGCCAGCAACATTTCACTGTTTTCACAAGTACCAAAAATAAACAAACTGCACTGACACTGCACTACACTCAAACGGAACTGAAAGCCAACTGACTTGCCCTAGTCTCTTCCCCATCCTTATAATTATAGCCTTATATTACTCTAGAAAATTCTAGTACACACTCGATGGGGCAACAGTTTTTACTAGGTGACATCAAAACATCCAGAGTTTTGTAATATTACATAACACTGTAAATTATTTAACATACAAACTAAAAAAGATTACATAATATAACAATCACATAAATAAAACACTGTACAGAAAATAAGGACAAAAATTAATGCATAATTTAACCCTTCGTTAGTCATGTGGGGTATTCAAACGTGGTTAGTCCGGTGGGGTGTTACAAGATCCCAGTACAAAAATACATGTAGTGTTCCTAACATGTAAATTATATTCATACTGCTGCTTCAGCATATCTCTGCAATCACTCATGAAAAGACTGAATGCCTTGTAGGTGGTGTTTATTATTTTATAATAATAAAATACAATAAATTATATCGTAAAAAAACAACAAAGGACTCCTATCTCATTTGTCAGGTAAACACTCACAGGAAAATACATTTTGTGATTTTTAATATCAGTATAATAATAAACAATATGCAAGAATTAGATAAAAACCAATCTATATCACAATATGATCTAAATGGTTAGTTTGATGGGGGTGACTGGACACCCTGGGGGGAGGGGGCAGTGCCTGTCCCTCTCACTACAGCAAAGGCAGGACTAAACCAATGCACATGCTCCCTCCCCTCACTGAATCAGGAGAGTACTTGAACGGAGAGAAATATTCGAATTACCGGCTGGGAAATGTGAGCTTTAAAAAAAAAATGAGGTGCCAAAACACCCCACCTGACTAACGAAGGGTTAACAAGCAATCACATAAAACATTAAAGAGAAAATTAGCACAAAAATTAAGCATAATTTACAAAACCACTATGCTCACAAACAGCAGGCAAACTGGCAACTCTGGCTCGTACAGGAACTACGGCAAATATCGGGAATCAGTGAGAAACATCTCAACTACCAAAAGGGCAAATCTCACTTCTTAACAATAAGTAATATTTTCACAACGCCTATGAAGAGTAGAAAAAAAAAATTACATACGATGTATATCTTATACTCAGCCATACTGCGTGCAATATACTGAGCAATGATGTTTTCAAGTGCAATACTTTATTGGATAGAACAACAGTTTTTCTACACTTGCTCTTGAAATATATCCGAAGATGTGATATGAGGGATATTGGTGCTCTGAAGTACAAATATAAGTTGTGGAGAACATAAGTAATAATTTCACGATGCCTGCAAAGAACAGAAAAAAGCCTCATACTCAAATACGTAACCATAGCATGTAACCATACCTTGAAACCCCATGCTATATAACCATGCCATGTAACCCCATACTATATAAACATACCTTGTTACCCCATACTACATAACCATACCTTGTAACATACCTTGTAACTCCACACTATACAACCACACATTGTGACACCATACTATATAACCATACCTTGTAACCCCATACTATATAACCATACCTTGTAACCCCATACTATATGAGGGGTCGTGCATCTTAAGGGCCGAACACACCACCCCTGGGAAAAACCGTTTATTGGTGTATAACAATATTTTAGCCCTTCCCTGATAACCTTGGTTTGGATGTAAGGTCCTTCTGTCACTGGAAGTAAGACTGAAAACCAACCAAAACATAACACTGCATCTGACTCTATCGGTAAGAAGCACCGAGCACCCGGGTGAGGCTCACAGTCTTAAGGACCCAGCATCCCGTTAGCAAGCGAGCAGTGGGGTGCAGTGCATGTGGTGTTTCCATCTCTGGAGTGTAGGAACAACTGGGAGGGTGAAAGCCAGTGAAAACATGCCTGCCACGGCACTCTGTCCTCTGATTGGCCATGTGCTCCATGCAGCGAGAGAGACAAAATAAAAATCTTTTCTTCATTCCCGACAGTACCTTGTCACTTGTGTTCGCAGTAACAAGTGTCCTTACGTTGCCTGCTGTTCCTTGGGATTCTTCTGTTCATTAACATTGAATCATCGACCAACTTATATCAACGTGTGCTGCAATGTCTCACCATTCCAATGATAGAATGAAAATCTCCCTGGGCCCTCAGGAATCAGTTCATGTGTTGGTTGCACCATGCAATCATTTTACACCCTAGGCCAAGTGTGTTAAGTGAATACGATGCCAATGGTGATGCGAATGGTGATAGTGGTACTGTTGATAGTGTTGCTGATCCCAACTATGTCCCTCTTGCCTTGAGTGATGAAAGTGACAGTGTCATGGATGGTGGTGAATGTGAGGCTGATGGTACTTGTGGTGGCATGTGTGTTGGTGGTGCAGGTTGTAGCGGCGTCGCCACTGTTGCGTGATCATCAAAGGTTGTGGGTCTGTTGTGTGTAGCAGGGAAGACAGAGAGACACAGCTCGGGAGATACAGGGTTTACTTGGCCGCCATGATGAACAACAACAATGCAAACAAAACACTATCAACAAACTCAGTGCGCCACATTTGAATTATCACTTAACATCCTTCCCCTCGAGATGAATAATATCTGAAAATCATAAAAACACTCTGATCCTTTTGAAAGTAAACATGCATAAATGTTGGCAAATAAGTTTAACCCCAATACACCAAATGTATAGTGTAAACATATAAATAAAACTCCTCCCTAGTGATTCTTATAATTACACTTCCAATGAAGGATATGGACCAATGAGCAGCAATCCCTGATTACAATGTGTGTATCTTTAATAGGGTCTGGCCAGTGGTTTAGTTTCACTTCCTGTCCTCGTCTTCTATGTATTCACGGGTAGAGTCTCCTAGGAGCAGTCACTTCACACGTCCTGACCGTGTCCTATAGACTACTTTGTTTCAGTTTGCGTGTATCCATTGGTTGATGTACCTGATTCGCATTCTGCCAGTTTGTCCCCAGACTTTCCCCCATTACCACAGTCACTGTCTCCGGTGGGGACGACATCATGACCTCTTCTCGTCGTGAGGTCACTTTCATCATGGGTGGGTCCCATTGGTTGTCCATTATAGAAATCGTAGTTCCTGACAGGAGTGATGCTGCTCTCTCTCCTAGTCATGGGGTCTCTTCTAGCTCGTGAGGGTCGTATGAACTGCCGATTCCTCCTGTATCTTTTCCTTCTCTACTTTCAACTTCATAGGTTCTACTCTTGAGTCTCTTGGTGACTGTTGCTTCTTTCCATTCTTGTGTCTTACTGTCAAGGGGCTGCATTCTCACCGTCTCTCCAAACTTAAAAGGCCTCAGAGGTGTCCAGTTCTGGTAGCTCTCGGCAATAACACTCCTTGTCCTCCATCAGTTGTAGCTCTTTATTTAGAGAGTATCCTTTGGGCTTGAGTAATGAATCACAAGTGGGCACCAGTGTTGCTGTACGTCTCCCCATCAGTCTCTGTACAGGGCTCATAGTCAGTCCCTCCTGAGGTGTGTTCCGGATATTCAAGAGTCCTAGGTACATATCTTCTTTCGCCTTCAGGCTTCGTTCTTCACAGTCTACCACTGCCTCAGCAGGCCCATTGGCCTTGCTGATGCCTGGGCTTGATGTTCATGGTATATGTTCCAAGCTTTGGTAAACTATCTGAAGTGCCCAGATGTGAACTGTGGTCCATTGTCACTAATCAACGTTTCAGGAGTGCCATGCCGGCCAAACTGACCTTTGAGTTTGTGAACAACAGCCTCAGCATCGGCTACCGGTAAGTAAATTTCTATGAACTGACTGAAATAGTCCACAGTCACTAAGTAGTCTCGATGACAGATTGTGAACATGTCTGTCCCTACCTTTTTCCATGGTCTATCTGGTACATCAAGCATATACAGTGGTTCAGGGGTTTATCTATTAGATAAGGAGGAACAAATGTCGCAAGTATATATCCACTGTCTAATTTCTGCTGACATTCCAGGCCAAAAAATTCGTTCCCTTGCGCGTCTCAAACATGACTTTATTCCAGAATGTCCTGCATGGAATTTATGAATAATGCCACTCCTCAGTTCCTTAGGAATTATGACTCTCCCACCTGTCAATAACACGCCATCCTGTACTGTCATTTCATCCCTATAACTGAAACATGGCAACACACTCTTAGGGACATTACATCTGTTATTTGGCCACCCTCTAAAAACTACAAGTTTTAACTGGCTTGAGACTTCATCATTCTCGGTAGCCTCTCTTACTTCAGATAGTCTTCCAGCCATGAAAGGAGTGTAACTCAAATTATGTACCGGCAACGTCATTTCTTGAGGACTATCCACGGGAGCTCTTGATAATGTATCAGCTACAGCAACATCTTTGCCAGATTTATGGCTCAGTTTGTAGTGATATAACTTTGTTCCCATCAACATTGCCTGCAGTCGTTTAGGGGCACGAGACAAAAGCTTATCCCTGATGTCGACAAGAGGCTTGTGATCTGGTATGACATGTACAAAGTGGCCAAAAGTGTAGTGATGGAATTTCTAGAGTCCATACACAACTGCAAGCATTTCCTTATCTTATTTGTGCATAGTTTTTCTCTGCTTCACTCAAAGATCTACTGGCAAAAGCAACAGGCTTCCCTTCTTGTAGGAGCACAGAACCAAGTCCATATTCACTGGGATAAATTTTAAGTGTTAGCTCTTTATTTGGATCATAGAACATCAGTAGGGAACTTGCAGCTATCATATCTTTAACCTTTTCAAAAGCCTGATCATCTGCACATGACCAGATTCAAGGCACATCACTCTTTAGAAGATTGTGAAGAGGGTGCAGGATATCGTGCACATTAGGGAGGAACTTGGACATGTAGTTCACCATGCCTAGAAAGGATCTAAGGCCAGTTTTGGAATCTGGGGCCGGAAAATTCCTTATTACTCTTATGTTGTCAAGGTCAGGTAGAAGGCCCTCTTTGGTGATCCGCAACTCAATTTTGTCCTTGTTAAGCTGAATATTGTTCTCTCTACAGCACTTCAAGAAATTCTTTATATTAGTGTCATGGTCAGCAGTGTCTGCCCCATGTATTATAACATCATCAGCAATGCAGACAACTCCCTTCAAACCTGTCAGAATCTCAAGTAGTCTCTTTTGAAATATTTCAGAAGATACATTTAATCCAAAAGGTAGACGCAGCCACCTATATCTCCCATGACATGTCTGAAATGTTGTTAAGTAGCTAGATGGGGTATCAAGTTTCACATGCCAATAGCCTGATGCTAGGTCAACTTTTGATAAAAACCCTAGACTGGCCCAATTCATGAAGAGTGTCTTCAAGAATGGGGAGTGTGTAATGTTCTCTCTGGAGAGCCTTATTCAATTCTCTTGGATCTATGCAAATTCTAATTTTCCCGTCCTTTGGGGGGCTTACTACAACTTGGCTGACCCAGGGAGTTGGTTCATCAACAGGTTCTATTACTTTCATTTTGACTAGTCTCTCTAGCTATTGGCATGTGTCTGTCAGGCATAATTACAGGCTTCACACTCGGGTCAACCTTGAGGGACTGTATACCTGGAAACGTCCCCAAGGATCCTCTCATTACATCTGAATACTCATTTTCTATCTTTACATTATTCACTCTCTCAAAATTTCCCACTTTTACCTCAACAAGTCCCATCATCTGGCTAGCTTTCATTCCCAAAAGAGGGGTAAGGTTCTCTTTGAAAACAACATAGTCAATGGCATACTTTTGACCAGTTACAGGGTTATATACAGTCCTAGTGCACATCCCCATCGGAACCTGACTGCCTTGGTTCCACGTTCTGAGAATCACATCCGAGGGACAGACATTCTTGGCAAAGCTGAGAGGGGGGTATTCACGGTGGAACCAGTATCTACTTGAAAAACTATATTCCTACCTCTTCTTCTCATTCTACACTTGGCCTCTCGACTGCTAGTATCATGTGGCCTGGAATTAGGGCTATCAGGAGACACAGAATGTATAAAATCAGTTGCTTCCTCAGCTGATGATAATTCAGAGTCAGAATTATTACAGTCAGCAACTTGCACCCTATGGATCTTCTGGCCTTTCTTCTGTGCTATTTTTTCTCCCCTGTTTGACTTTTCTGGGACTTGCAAACACTAGCAAAATGATTGAGGATACCATATGATGCACACTTCTTACCACATGCTGGGCATTTATCTTTAGCAAAAACATGTTTGTGGCCATAATACTTAGAATCCCTTTTGAGTCTTTGGTCATCAGAGGCTAAACCTATTTTATTTACCACATCGCCTCTCATCATTCTGTTTTGTGCTGTGGCGTTATCTGCACCTTTGCACATGTCTACACATTTCTCTAGTGTGAGGTCCCTTACCTTAAGTAGCTCTGTCTGCAAACACGATTCTTTAATGCCTAGAACAACATAGTCCCTGACCATTGAAGGCAAACAATTTTCACAATACACACATGGTTTTACAAGGGATCTAAGGCTGGAATAAGATTGATCAAAAGATTCACCCTCTTCCTGGTTTCTATTGTTAAAGATACATCTTTCGTATACTTCATTCACTTGCCTGACAGCATACTCTTCAAACTTTGTCATAATTTCCCCTACAGTCCTTTCAGACTCCTCAGCTGTAAACACAAATCTGTTGTAAACCTTAAGAGCATCATCTGCCAGTACATGTATAAACAGAGCTACCTGAACTACCTTATCATGTGTGTCCAATTGAGAAATAACAGCAAAGTCTTTCCACCTCATTCTCACCAATATTGGGGCCCAGAGTCAAGGGTTGTGGTGGCTTAATTCCTGGTATGGGGCTAGCTGCCATCGCAACTGCGGTGGAACACTTTGCTCTGAGATGAAGCAGGATGCAGGAGTGTTGACTAACGTTGCTAGCGGCAGCAGTCACCTTCCCATGGGCGTCTCAGTAGTGATAGCACATCTAGAGGTCACTGTCGGTCTGCAGCAGGCTAGGGCTAGGCGACTCTTGGGCTTATCAGCAGTCTGGGCAGGGGTTAGGCTCAGCTGGCTGGCGGCGTTCGATTCAAACACTGCCCTTACTCACGTCTTCTCAGCTTATCACCAATTTCTTTGTGTTCCTCCTCACTGAGCATCCCACCACTGCTCACCATCGTGCGTGTTCATCAAAGTTTGTGGGTCTGTTGTGAGTATTAGGGCAGAGAGACACAACTTGGGAGGTACAGGGATTACTTGGCCGCCATGATGAACAACAACAATACAAACAAAACACTATCAAGAAGCGCAGTGTGCCACATTTGAATTATCACTTAACAGCCACCATTACATCACAGCACTGCAAGTGGATGCCCATCACCACTGGAAGAGAAGGGACATGTGAGGAAAAGGCAGGAGGAAAAGTGGGAAATGAATATTGCGAAGAAAAAGCGCAATCTTGGTGAAGAATACATGGCATATGGCACAAAGAAAGTGATGCCAGTAAGACAAGTTGGCCCAGCCTGCAACGATGGTTGCTTTGGAATATTAGGCATGGATGTTATCGAAGGCATTTTTAAGAATTTTTGGGCCATTGGGAACTTTGATGCCCAAAATGCTTACCTCCAGGGCCATATCCGTACTTAGGAGGTAAAAAGAAAACGTACCAATGCTGAAGTGAGCCGATGGCCCATTACTTTATTTTTTTGTTAAGGTGCGTGGCAGTGATTTCCGGGTGTGCTGCAAAGCCTTCACCTCTATGTTCGGACTTGGCGAAAAGAACATGAAATTACTTATTAAGAGGGTGAGGGGATCACCAAGTGGAACACAAGTAACAGACAAACGTGGAAAACACCCCTCACCTCAAGCTATTGGTGGTGTGAAGTTGCAATGTGTTCATGAGCATGTTGCAACACTTCCATTGACTGCCAGCCACTACGGCCATGCCACCACCCCTCATCAACGCTACCTGAAGTTTGGAACGAGCATCTCTGATGTGTTGTTCCAGTATAAGCAGTGGATGTTCACTAATTACCCAGGGAAGCAAACAGTGTAGGAGCAGTTTTACTACACAGTCTTCATGCTGGACTATTACATCGTGTTCTCAACACCCAGGACCGATGTTTGCACCACCTGTGAGAGGCTGGACCGGCAAGTTAGGAATGGGATGGAAGAAGGCAGTGAAATCACTGGCCTGGAGACA
Source organism: Coenobita brevimanus (assembly GCF_032717465.1). Taxonomy (NCBI): domain Eukaryota; kingdom Metazoa; phylum Arthropoda; class Malacostraca; order Decapoda; family Coenobitidae; genus Coenobita; species Coenobita brevimanus. Next base: position 14,243,384 of record NC_136991.1, read on the forward strand.
GAGTTAGCAGAGCACAAGGCTTCTGCTCTGCTGCCTCGTGACCTGCAACGGGCTGAAAATTGGGACTTCAGTGACGAGGTGAAGGTCATTGCCATCGACCTTCAGCAAAATCTTCCCTGTCCACGTCTGCAAGCCAGTGTTGCCTACTACAAGCAGAAGTTGTGGGTGTACAACTTCTGCATTTATGACATCAATCAGCAGGAGGCAATGATGTTTGTCAGGGACGAGGTGACGGATGGCTGTGGCTCTAACCAGGTGGCCAGCTGTCTCATCAAGTGGCTGGACATCAAGATCGGCCAGCAAGGACAGGATTTCATGACCCTGCGCATCTTTGGCGATAACTGTGCAGGACGAAATAAGAACATTAACATGATGTTAATGGCTCTGCAACAGGTGCATGCCAAACGCCTATCACGAGTGGAGTTTGTGTTCATGAAGCTTGGTCACTCCTACCTCCCCTGTGATTGTGTATTTGGCCACATCGAGAAGAAAGTGCGCCAGACTGCCATCAGCAGCAGCACCAAGGAGTACTGCCACCTCCGTCAAGAGACACTTCCCTGTGGTGGCAATGAAGAGGGAAGAGTTTAAAGATGTGAAGGTCCTGAAGTAGCGTTGATAGAGCAGAAGGCACCAGGCTTCTCTCAGGCATGTCAGATGGTGGTGGATGTCAGCTACAGGCAAGGATACTTGATCAAGTCCATCTGTGCTTACTTCCCAGATGTCCCTGCCAGCATTACGAGAGTCAGCCTTATGAGGGCAAAGGAGTCATTCACACTTAGCAAATTCAGTCTCTCAAATGTGACACTGTGTGAAAAGTACCTTCATGAATGACTTTTAACACCGGAGAAGTGTGCCAACCTGCTTTCCCTGACATGCCTGCTGGAAGCTGCAGCCAAGCAGTGGCTCCAGTCTCTCCTCGACCGCCAGCAGGAGCTTCGGCAGCAAGGGACACCAGTGCAGGAGGAACAGGCAGAGGTTGACCCTGATGACAGCACACTGTTTTATGAGACTGCAGCCTCGTTCCTCCACAGCTCCATAGTGCCATAACACACCGCCTCCCATGACCCCTTCATTGACTTATGGACCGAAAATGGATTATCCTTTGCAGAATGCTTGGAAAACATACAACTTTACAACTACTGCAGCCACTACACTACTGGTGAGTTATCCATAATCTGATTTATCAGTTTTGCTCATTTTTATGGTATTGGTTCGTTGGGCCCTTGAGGCAGGCACACACACATACAGACAGATAGATAGACAAACAGATAAACAGGCATTACTTTTTATTGATCATCATTCATTAACTTTTCATACATGTTACATGCATTACCTGTGGATGCATAATGTGTCAGAAATCGCACCCAAATTTCGGCTTTAAAAACCACCCCTAATTTCATTGCATTTTTAAAAATAGAAAATATTAAATTTTTTCAAAATAATCCTAACCACCAACTTTGTCAAGCCCAGAAGTATAATTCCACCAAAAATGAACACTGCAGCATTATTATTAACGGAGATAATTTGACTGGAATATTGCTGAACTTTGGGGGTGGTTTCTGATCACTTTTGTTTTGAGCTTGTTTGGCCCTTAAGATGCGCGACCCCTCGGATAACCATAACTAGTAACCCCATACTATATAACTATACCTTATAACCCCATACTGTATAACCATACCTTGTAACCCCATACTGTGAAAGCCCTGCCTGGGCTCCTAACCTCACCAAAACACACTACAACACTCTACAGACCATACAGAACAAGGCCCTAAAAATAAACACAGGCTACACAGCTACTACACCCACAGACCACCTACATCAAGAAACCAACGTCCTCAAAGTCAAGACATGAGAGGCACCCAGTTTCTTGCTTCAGCCTCCACAAACACACAACATCCACTATATTACATGACTGCCTAGGGAGCAACTACTACTACTACTACCCCATACTGTGTAACCATATATCAATGATATCTTAAAATTGCAAACTAGAACTAACAGTGTATAAGTATATAAGTTTACAGTATATATGTATCTAGTAATGAGTGCCTCACCTACGTGACAATTATTGTATTATCAGCTGAATTCATCAACTGCAAATGCAAGCATGCCAGCTCCCACCGCACTGACATCTGGATTCCTCGTAACTGAGGACACAAGAGGGGGTGGAACAAATTGGTAACAGCAGTGAGTCGTATCTCATTCACAGCACCTCTGTACAGTATATTCTCTGTGAAATAGTCCCTTGGCCACACCTCGCTTGTGCCAGTGCTCTGTTCCTGCTCCGCTCCAGTCACAACACCTACCACACTCCTTTCTGTTCACCTGCCTTGTTGTTGTGTTGCCTACGTATTTCTGGGTGAGATCCTCCTACAGTGAGTTCCTGAATTTCACCACTACACCAATCTTCAGCCCCCATCAATCCTCACCAGCAGTTGCACGGCTTAAGAATCAATAAGCCACTCACTATCGCATACCAGTTCTCACGCCGCTCTTGTTTTAGGAAATTATAACCGTTACACAACCCTCCACATCCCAACTGCCTAGCTCTCACCCCCCTTGCACTTTGCTGACCCAGCCCCCCACCAGCCTGCACCCTAACCAGCCAGCCCCACTACTACACCCAGCATTTGCCTCTCCACCCCACCACCTAAGTCACCTTCCCTAGGTCTTTGGCCAGCCAACCAGTGAAGTCTACGTCAACGTTGCCTTCTTCAATCAACATCTTAGTTGCGATCATCTGATGCTCCAGGTTGCCTCTGATTGGTGGATTTCAGTAGTGACATCAATATCCTCTCTATCCAACTAGAGTCTCGGTTCCTTTGCGTGGGAGGGGCTCGCCTCACTGAAGTGGCTCCTCCAGCCGCATAAGTTCACTTCCTTTAGCGATGCTTCCTATTCAATACCGTACATGTAAATAGATTGTTTAATTTCATCTGTCCATACCTGACTTTCAGTAGAGTTCAACCTGCGGATATTCTCTACAGATGATGACTCATATTATCTTTCATTTGTTTTTATTCACTGTATCGCATCCACTATATTAATCAGTCCTCTCGCCCACTTCATTCATCAAACTCCTCTCTCACTTTATTCTCCCTTCGCCCAAGCGATTTTCTATCATATCCGCCTTCATTGTTCATATTCCCCTTCACTATAGTTGCATATATTCCATATTCCCTCATACTTTCACTGTATAATATATTTTTTCATTCTCATAACTATTAATATCAATTTTCTAACTTTATTACGTATTTAAAAAAAAAATAATAATCGTTCTCCTGTTCACCAGCAACTTGAGACTGAAAGTGAACATGTTAATCTCGGTGATGTAAATACTTTGATTCATCTCCAGAGCGGAAAGTCGTAAGTAAAACCCACTGTATACAACACCTGCCACTGAACTCTCACGCCACTCTCACTACCACCACTACTAACACTACTATAACTATTCTAGAAAATCCTGATAATTTTCTTCCAGATAAAATAAATCCATATACATCATCTTCTCTGAATCATTCTCTAGAAATTCTCTCTGCCCATTTTCCAACTACTCCATCCAGTTTCTCTACTACGTCATCACAGCTCCCAACTCAGCCACAAAGAACTACTACTTTCTCTGCATCTCAGTACATTACTTGCTTTCATAACTTCTCAACTTCAAACTCTTCCTGCGATGGCGAACCCGACTTCCCTTCCACACTCCATATATTTGGACGACTGTAACCGACCAAAATAAACCACTGAAGATAACTCTGTCTGTCTATGACTTCCTCAGAGAAGTCGAAACTGATATTCACAATTGACAAATCACGACTGAACCCCTTCAAATCTCCTATCTTCAAGGCCGGTTACATGAAGGAAAATCACAAATGGGAGCTGTGATTAGAGCTGTCTGCTTTGATCGCTCTAATACATTTGATGAATTCTGTCAGAAATTAATACAGCTCTGTTGTACACATTCCAAGGCCGGGTCTCTCTTTGGTATCTAATTTTCTCAGTCAAATGTAGGAGGATATGCAAATTCGAACTAAAGATGCAACACTGAGGTAGCAGCTGCATCAAAAGTTACAGGCTCAGAGATAAGCCAGTTGTTGCGAGATACTCCATGGGTAACTCGTAGTGATGGAAATTATGTACTTCAATTGCACGATTTTGAAGACTTAATGGGTTACCTTAGAATTATCAATTGGCTGGATGGTAAACAACAGGAAGTAGCCTTACAGACTGGCTTTAATCCATCAGACGAGTTGTTAGGCGTCTCAACGGGTATAGCCAAAAAACTGGGACCAAAAATCACTCGCCAGGCAAGTACTCGCACCTCAACCTCTCACGCCCCGGACGGAAATGAAAAAGTCTTTCATACCTCTACCGCCTCATCAGATTTCTCACGTTCACGACTGACTGCCAGAGGCAAACCTAACACTGTCTGTTCCTACTCGCAATGCCGATCGCCAGCAAGTGGTCAAGACCAGTCCAATGTACGACGGGGCAAAAAAAAAAAAAACTTGATTGTGCGCTGGGACTGCGGTTCTGCCGGTCATTGAGAATCAAGCTGTTATCACAAACATGGACGGAACCACTCACAAGGGCGAGAGCACGCACCTTCGCGATTGTGTCATCCTACTTGCAAGTATCACAAGGACTGTACTATTTACACCACTGATGGGTGTCGTTACCTTGCAAGAGACCAGTCAGGGGAAGAGGAGTGCCCTTATCGGAAAATGTCACATAACAGATCAACTCCCCATTCGCCAGAAAGGGCCTCTAACTTCTTTCAGTATAGTTATTCTGGGGTGGAGCAAAGGAGTCAAAACATCATTTTCATGGACACAGGATCAATGGTAACTTTAATCTCAGAAACCTCTGTAACCAGCAGTAGGAGAACAATTAGAAAGGTCGGGATCCTTGAACCACCTGATATTCACCTGTGTAGTGTGAATGGCTCAGAGTTTAATGTCAAAGGAAGTCACTGTAGAGATACAACTTGATGAAACCTTAAAATCCTTCATAGCAGAGTTTCATGTAACAAATTATCTCAAGTATCCTGCAGATACACTTACTGGTTTACCCACCATGGCTCAACAATCCATTACCCTAATACCTGCTTGTGGTATTGACATTAAAGCCTTCCCAGTAACTACCATGGAGTGCCCACGTCCTGTACTTTCCCAAATAAACTCAGTCATTTAGTCTAACGTGACACCACCACCACCTGAGAGTGAAGAAGTAATTTCATTAACATCTAATGACACCCCCTCTAAGCATTCAATAGTGGCTCATGACAACCCCTCTAACAGTGACACAATTGCTGACTCAAATAAGTCTCATTTAACTACATCAAATAGTTTGAATGACGTTACACAGTGCGTGGAGATGAGGCAAGCCGTAACAAAATAGTGCACACGTTTGTTGCTGCATGAGTTTACAAAACTCTCTGTTCGTGTTGTGGGTGCGAAAAAAGGAATGGGTGTACTATTATTACCAGAGATATGTTTTGTGAATGGAATAACTTTCAAGTCAACATTGTGCACCGTGTTGGAGGATAATTTGTGTTATCTCTACTTGTTACATGTCACAAATGCACCACTGAAGCTTAAAAGTGGTATAAAGATTGGGGATTTCCTGGTATACCCATTGACCGTTAAGGTGTGCCAGGATGTATCACTCTCCCTACTTACTAACCCCTCCATGGCCAATGGTCCGGAATTTTATGTGCACCGCAGGCCAACGCCAAGGATATTTTCTGAAGTTTTGATAACTTATTTTTTTTCTTGCCGTATTGAAGAGAAAGTTCAGACGCACCTAACAGTGCAAATCGCAGCTTCCTAGACCCATCCTATGGCTTGCAATGGAGCACAAAAGTTGCAGAAATATTGGCAACCGATATCTCCCGCGAAGAGATGCTGCTGAGCTGCAACATCGCAGATGTTGTTATCATTTTTTTTAACACCCCAAACCAATGTGAATGGTGCTGAAATGTTGTGCATATATTAGATGTGATGATATCAAATCATGCTAGTAAATAATGTTAGGATTGGCTAAAACAATTATGAATATTTTTCACCTTTTTTATATAAAATATGTTTATGGTTGTGTCGAGTTATTTTTTATGTTATCACTGTGCCCATGCTTGGAAAAGGGAGTGAAAGCGTTGAATTTTCAGCCCTAGTGAGAAAATTGCCTGTCCCCGGAGGCTAGTCTCTCCCACGAGGGATGAAAGTGGAGGGTCAGATCCGAAGAGGAATAGGGAGTCACAACCTGCAGCTCCCACACCACATGCATGGCTAAAAACAGAATTGTAAGGCAGTTTCAAAACTACGAATAAGTCTAATTATTACGAATGGAGAAACAAAGCAGAAATAAACATGTTTACAGACGGGAGGAAATGTATTTTTCCGTAATAACACGTTCACCTTTTTCTATCATTTTACCTTGTTATATTCGCAATAAATGTTGCTGTCTGTCTGTCCTGAGTGTGGGAAAGAATGATATTTTCTGCCTGAGTAAGGAAAAAGTGTACAGCTGGATGTTTCCCAACACTTTACACGGTCAGAATTGCAAGACGACCTGCCATTCGCAACTCGCACAGGCTGATAAGCAGGAGGGGAAGGAAGTTCTTTCCATCCACACAAGTATCACGTGAACACAGAAAACTTTCCTGTTATGCTTGTAAAAGGCAAAAAATATGTAAAATGATTCAAACCACTGCAACAAACCTGAGCAAATAGGTAAAGATACCAGACAAAAATTAATTTTTCTTTTATTTTCATGACTTTTTTGTTTATGCCTGTGTTTATTTATAATCGTAAACAGGGTGGTTGTGTGTGTTTTGCAAGGCAGGGGAAATTTGGTATTTTCTGTATGGGTGGAGATAATAGATGTAACTGTGTGTGTTTAGGCATGGCCACGAGCGAAAAAATCATGCACCCACTCTTCTTAGCAGCAGGTGGTGAACTGAAGGATGAGGTGTGAGAGCGGTAAGTGAAGGTCAGTCTCATGTCTCAGATGTTCGTTCACTTCCCGAAAGTTTTCACAGTTTTCTACATGTCGCACTGCATCGAATGATCCAAACCAGTACAACAAACCTGAGCAAATAGGTGAAGACACCAAGACAAAAACGTATTTTTCACTTATCATGTCTTTTTTGTTTGCGCCTGTATTTATTCATAATCGTAAACAGGTGGTTGTGTGTGTTTTGCAAGAGAGGACAAAGATATTTTCTTCCTGGGTCGAGATAATGGGTGTAGTTGTGCTTGTTTAAGCATTGGGCAGGAGCTAAAAAATCGAAAATCCACTCATCACAGCAGCAGGCTCTGAACTGCTTGATGAGGAGTATGGGAGTGTAGTGTAGGTCAGTCTGAAGACGTTCATAACGTTCATTCACTTCCCAAAAAATTTTGCCATTATTTATAGGCTGCGCTCAGACGATGCCTGCAGCCATTTATCGGCTTCACGTCATTCAGTGCTGGCGGCCACAGAGGGGTTAAGGATGATGATTGTGAACCATCTGGTGTGTATGCCATCAACTCTAAGGGATCTGCAATAACTCACCTGACCTAGTTTCATAAACATCTTCCAGTCATTTCCCACAGCATAAGGATTAATTAGTCAATCTTTTGCAGACTTATCGACGTAATAGCCTTACCTGGGGAACCTATGGGTAGGACGGATCTAGTGCAACATCACATACAACTAGTGCCAGGAATTCAGCCAACTTACATACCAGCATATCGATTACCCCACAGTTCGAGAGAAGAAACAGACCAGATAGTACGAAATATGTTATATATATCAGGACCTTCTTGAGCACTTTGTCAGTCCATGCAATAGCCCACTTTTCCTAGTTCCAAAGAAGGCCGGACAATTTAGACCAGTAGTGGACTATCGTAAAGTAAATTCGTCATTGTACCCAATCGTTTTCCATTGCCAGTTTTAACTGATTTCTTAGAGTCAGTAGGTGAGAACAACGTGGTATTTACATCCCTTGACCTACTCAGTGGCTAGTGATAAGTAGAAATGGAAGAGTCGTCTTCCCTGTAACAGCATTTAACATCCCCTCTGGCCATTTTCAGTTCAAGAGGCTTCCTTTTGGATTAAGGAATGCCCCTTTAGTATCCATGAGACTCATTCATTCAGCCTTCAGTTGCATGATTGGCCACTCTCTTTTTGCCTACTTGGATGCAATAAATGTAGTGAGCAAGTCTATCCCAGAACAATTTACTAAACTTCAACAAGTATTTGATTGCCTTCAGATGGCTGGTCTAAAATTTTACCTCAGTAAATGTGACTCCTAAGAAAAAAAATTAAATTCCTAAGGTATGTAGTTCATACTGCAGCTATTCACCCTTTCGTGCATGGAAAAGTTAATAAGTTTTGTGGGACATGATGCACCTGCTTTTCTCCCCTCCCCCCCACCTGCCACGCGCTCCAAATATGTGTATTCTCGGCTTATTTTCACCACCCAACATATTTATTTTGCCACAAAACCCACATATTCCTATTCGTCGATGTTTAGTCTACACGATAAGCAAAACATACCAAAAAAAAAACAAAAAAAAACACATGCAATACATACATCATGGCTGTGTGAATAAACATTCAAGAGCATACATTTCTCTTCCCAACATCATAAGTCGAACGTTTACTATTCAATCTCTACAGGAATACCATCACTGGAAAGAGAATTTTATTAACTTTCAAATGTCGGAGGTCCCAGTTTGATACGAAGTATGGTGTTCGAGTAATAAGCGAAAAAATAAAACCCATTTCCGACAGACAACAGATTTTTCTGTTCGGGGAGCTCGTGAAAAAATTTTCGTGCCACTGTCATGTTTTTTATTTTATCATCCTATGCAGAATTTAATTGGCTTTCATTTGAGCGCACAATGGTGATCTTAGGCCACATAGTTTTTTTTAGAATAATACAAAAAACTACAGTGCACCCATGTCGTGTTGTGACTGTAGGGCAGTTTCCTGCCTTCCTCTAAGCTACTGCAAGTATTTCACCAATTGTTTGTACACTAGATATGCACAGTATTTTCACATGATCCACTGTCACTATTATTATAGCTGAATACTCACATTTGGTGCAGGGTAGAGGCAGTGTAGTTGATTAGAAACAGTGGCATAATCTTCGTTGGGCCAACAGTTGATAACGACCAGGATTGCTTCACAAACACCAAATATCCTATTGCAAACACCAAAGCTAATCACAACAGTGCCCAAACACTATACATAAGCACAACTGGTATAGTGACATGTGTTGCACAGCCGGGATGGGAGAAAGAGTGGAAATTTAAAGGGACAGAGCCATGCAGTACCTTGCCCACTCACAGCTCATTTGGTACTGAATAACCTGTCCGCTCTAATGCTGGCATCGGGACCCACAGTTGCCAACTCATTACTTTTGACAAGGAGCAGGGAAGCTATGACGCCTCCAAAAATGATGCCGATCAGCTGAAAACTTTTCCTCTGACAAAAGTTTTTATGTTTTAATGATGCCAAAAGCATCAACAGGTATAGTTGCAGCCACACCCATATGACGACAAACGCGTCATCGTGTACAAAGGGGTTCATACTACTGAAGATAAGATAAAGGCAGTCATCAACTTCTCAGAACCTACCAGCACAGATGCTGTTAGGAGTTTTCTTGGTCTGAGTGCTTAGTACAGGCGATTTATTAAAGGTTATGCACAGATCGCCATCCCTCTGAATCAGTTACTATAGAAGAATGCTCCTTTTATGTGGACTAAAGATCAGTCACAAGCCTTCAAAGCACTGAAAATAACCCTTGTAAATGCCCCAGCCTTAGCATTCCCTGAAAATAAGAAACAGTTCCTTCTGTGCACAGATGCATCAGGTGCAGAAATTGGTGTAGTACTGATGCAACTAGATCAGGCATCCAGAAAGCATGTAATAGTGTAGGCCTATGCTAGTCACTCCCTCAGCCCTGCGGAACGTAATTCCAGTGTTATGGATTTGGAATCCCTAGCAGTGGTCAAGTCCCTGAAACAATTCAGAGATACAGTATAGCATATGGTTTCCCAATGCATATCCAGACAGACCACCTCCCTATTTGTGATTTGTTCAGAAGAAACCTTACAGGTTGGCTGGCTCAATTGTCAGTCATCATCCAAGACTTTAATCCAGCCTTTCATTACGTGTCAGGGAAATTGAATGTTGTCACAGATGCACTTTCACACCATGTAGCGGCTCCAGTATCATCATATCAGCCAAACGAAACTTCTAGCACCACTTTAACCTCTGAGGTCGTTCAAAATTGTCAGTACAGACACCCTGTATGGTCCAAGGTAATTTATTTCCTAGAATCAGGAGATAATTCGACATTACTCCTCTGCCAGTCCCAACAGATGAGTTCGTGTTAAGTAATGCTATCTTGTACAGGAAAACATTACTTACAGGAAACGACATACCCATTAGGGAAGTACATCAACTCGTTTTCCATACTGACCTAATACCTGCAGTACTCCAAATCATTCATAACACTTCTCATTCTTCCCATCCAGGTAAAGATCGATGTTTGAGACAAACATGTCTCAGATACTATTGGCCCACAATGCGGCGAGACATTAACATGCACTGCAACTCTTGTATTTCTTGTAATCACCACAAAGGATCAACTGGATCACCTGCATCGCTCATGCCATATCTAATTCCATCACACCCATGGGACACTATCTCTATCGACCTCCTCAAATTACCCCTTACAGAGTCTCGCACAGAGTATTTATTTGTAGCAGCAGATCACATCACGCTACTGTGTCCCCATGGCTTTCCCACATCAGACTGCGAAAATTGCTACACGTGCTTTCATAGACCATGTCATTAAGCTTTCCCTACCCAGTCTACTATTATTAAAGATAATGGCATGTAGTTTAACAACAGTTTCCTGGTAGAAAATTGTAAGCAGTACAAAATCAACAAATGTAATGTTATTCCTAACCATTCAGGTTCAAATGGCCTCTTACAGTGCCATACCCAAAAGGTTATCAACTGTCTAGGATCACAAAGTGCGTCCTTGGATGAGTGGATATCCCAAGTTCCAGCCTCTATAAATAGATCCATCAGTGCTTCTATTGGCGAATCTCTCTTCTTTGTCTTATATGGATTCGATAAAAACCTCCTCTATTCTATGTTATCATCAAGGCCTGGTCCACTCTGTAACATGGACGACTATGTAAAGGTGAAAATGTAAAATTTCCAGAAAAGACATCAGTGTGTACAAGCAAATTTGGCTTCATCTCTGGAGAGCATGTTGCAATGCCAGCATAAGTCTGCCTTACCTATCAGTATCAATATTAGAGATCTGGTATTTGCTCGTTCATTTACATGCATCTCAAAATTGGATGACAAATATACGGGCCCACAATGTGTAATAACTCGACAGGGTAACAAGTTTGAAAAACAGGAATTGTCAACGAGAGATACCAAGTGGGTGCATGCAAACGATCTTGAGTGTGCACCGACAGGTTTGCATGTTGGAGGAGTCACTTACACAAACTACATGTACGTGCAATATGGTGAGCAAAGATTTCTTTCAAGTGCAAAAAAATGTAATTGTGATATGAAGTACAGTATAAATGCTTTGAACATAAGTTGTAGGGTTAGTATTATAACTGATACCAGAAGACAGTAAAGAAAAACAAGCAACATAACTTTTTCAGGACACGTACAGAGCATAGTGCCACTCGGTTACAGCTGGAAAACCAGTGGTGAGCCATATAGACAGGTTGATGACTCATGTGTTTGACGGTTCTCAAGGAAAAGTGGAATGAAGTGTGGAAAAATTTAGGTGTTTGCGAAGGAAGGGCGATCAATGTTACAATCACCACTCCAGTTAGTGCTGCCAACGCTAGCCAGGCTGGCCAAAGTGACTGCCAGCATGCACACTTGGAGACTCCCCATCAAAACACCAACAACCACTCATCTATTCATTACTCATCAATGGGACAGCCTGGAACCCTGGGATGGTTTCATTTGCAAGGAAATGAGTTGGTGAGTAATATGGTTTTTAAATTATTTCTCGAACTTTTGCACTTTTGCAGATATAAAGGTTTGAAAGAGAGAGAGAGAGAGAGAGAGAGAGAGAGAGAGACTTTACCAGGAATGCCCGTAGTGAAAGAGCACTAGGCTCAAAATTTGCCCAGCCTATAAGGATTAATAACTCTCCCCTGAAGATATGAAAGCACTGGAGATATTTATCGTTTTCTTTTCCTTGCATATATACATATATATATATATATATATATATATATATATATATATATATATATATATACAGATAGATAGATATAGATATAGATAGATAGATAGATGGATAGATAGATGGATATGTCTGACCACTACCTTGTGGAGAGAAAGTTGAGACTAGGTATGAGATGGGTGAGAGCTAGGAGAGTTAGATGTAGTAGGGAGCTTTTGAAGTGAGTGAGCTCTATAAAAGAGAGAAAATGATACAGTATCAGGATAAGTTGAAAGATGAGTGGAACCCAGTGAAACGTCAGGAAAATGGCAGTGTGGATAAATGTGTTGGGAGAGTTGAATGATTCTTTGCTCACGATGGAGGAAATGCGGGAGGCAGTAAAGGAGATGTAAGCAGGGAAAGCTGCTGGTATGGACAAGCGTGCTGTGGAATGTCTGAAAGGTGGTGGAGCAACTATTGTTGCATGGTCAGTAAGACTGCTGAATGTGTGTTTTGTGAGCAGTATGGTGTCGATTGACTGGACAAGTGCTTGTGCAGTTCCGTTGTATAAAGGTAAGGGTGATAAGTATGAATGTACAAGTTTTAGTGGTATAAGTCTGTTGAGTGTTGTAGGTAATGTGTATGGTAAAGTATTAATTTAGAGAGTTAGAGTGGGTACAGAGGGAGTGATTGGTGATGAGCAGTGTGGCTTTAGGAGAGGGTGGGGATCCATGGATCAGGTGTTTGCTGTGAGACAGTTATGTGAAAAATAATTAGCAAAAGGTAAGGATGTGTTTTGGGCGTTCATGATAGAACTGATAAGGAGGCTTTATGGACTGTTTTGAGATTGTATGGACTTGTTGGTAGGTTGTTAAAACGAGTGAAAAGTTTTTATGCAAAAATTAGAGCGTGTGTAAGAGTAGGGAATACTATGAATTTGTTGTTGTTGTGGAATATTCGCCCCGCACTTGTTGGGGCACAGGCAAACAAAGAGCCCGTCAGGGAAGAAGCAGAAACAAGCTCTCCAATGAAAGCATAGCGGGGACGGCAAACTGGCGAACGAGGAAAAGGCGGCAGAGGCAGGGGAAAGTGCGTTGGTTGGTGGTGAGATAGGTTGGCCGATGATCGACGAGTTAGGGCGGGGCTTGACGGTAGATGGTGAGGCCGGCTGCACAATGGTCTAAACGAGGGCAGGGCGGGACGAGAGCCAAGTAGACAGTACGGCGCCGATGGAGGAGGCACCAAAGAGCTCAGGTGGAAACCCCCCCGACGCTGCCCTCAACCTCCACGCCCCTGATGGAAAAGGCGAAAAACACTCGCCCAGCTCTCCAGCAGCAGGAGGTGAAAGCACAGAGGGGAGGCCTGGTCCTGGCCGTCACAGATGGCACAGCCCCGGTCCAGGTCGTGGCGGAGGGAGGGTCGTCGGCTGGGTAGTCTAGGGCGGAGGAGCCTTGATCTTCTGATGGACAGACCAGGGCACTCCCTCAGATAGAAACGATGGGCCCGTCCCTTGGCTGGTACGGCTGCTGTAGAGAGATGTTCCCACCGGGAGGTCTTGCCGCGACGAGAGATGGGCTGCGAGTGATATATACTGTGAGAGATTGGTTTCTCGTGAAGGTGGGGCTGTGGCAGGGTTGTGTGACATTGCCTTGGTTAATATTTATATAGATGGTGTTGTAATGGAGGTAAATGTGAGAGTGCTAGGTGGAGGCTTGAGTTTGGTGAATGATAATGATAGAGACTGGAATCTGAATCAGCTGCTGTTTTGCGGATGATACTGCATTGGTGGCTGGTTCGGAGGAGAGATTGAGACAGTTAGTACAGGAGTTGGAAGGGTGTGTGAAAGGAGGAAATTGAGAGTAAATGAGAATAAGAGTTAACTGATGAAGTGTGCAAGGTTGGTAGATGGTAGGAGGATGAATATAGTTTTGAATGGTGAGTTGCTTGAGTGAGGTAGGGCGTTTTAAGTATTTGGGGTCACATGCTGCTGTGGGTGGAAGAATAGATGTAGAAGTAAAGTTTCAAAAAAGTAGAAAAGGTGTTGGGAGGAATGAAAAGTATTTAGATGTCGTTTGCTTAGAATGGATGTAAAGAGGCTGTATGAGGGTGTATGAAGTGAGTTATATGGGGCTGAGACATGGAATATGGGTGTAGCAGAAAGAAAAGTTTGAATGTAATGGAGATGAGGTGTCTGAGGAGTATGTGTGGAGTAACGCATATGGATCAAGTAAGAAATGATGAAGTGTGAAGGAGAACTGAAGTTATGCAGGAGATGGCTGATTAAGTTGAGCAGAGAGCTTTGCAATAGTTTAGGCGTATGGAAAGAATGGATGAAGAGCAATTGATGACGATAAATGGATCAGATGTGAGAGGTCTAAGGCTGAGACGAAGACAACGAAGAAACTGTGAATGAATGAATGGTGATGCAGCCATGAGGGGATATTCTCATGCATTAGATCTGATCAGCTGATCAGGTCAGCTGCGGGTAAGGGATGGGTCCCTGATCACGTGGCAGATGTAAACCAGCTCTGCTGTCGGGCCCTGCTGCAGATGTCGCTGATTGCACTGCACAGTTGACCCACGTCTGATGTGGAGGATGAGGATCTGTACCATCTCCCCTTGGGGACTAAGATATGAATAAATGTGTGTGTGCAGATGAGTAAATTGGCAATGTGTTGTCCTGTCTCAGCTACCTATCTTTCTTTGGGGGAAGCAGGAAGCAACATATATATATATATATATATATATATATATATATATATATATCGGCTACCTCTCTTTCTTTGGGGGAAGCAGCCTATATATATATATATATATATATTGAAATATCCACACGGTAGGGTGAACCCGACACCACCACCCCAGGAGGGAAATACAAGGGGGTGACACCCACCTCATGAAGAGATGACGGGGAGGTTGTTTTCCCTAACACGTCGTCCAGGCAAGAGCAACATATTTCCCACGTGACCCGATGCCCCTCTTTCCCGCAGCCAGACTACCCAGCAGTGTACAGTAAAAGTACACTTCGCTTCAGTGGAGGGAACACTCGCAAGAATCGGGGTGGGACTTGCAGTGGCAAGATGCCAAATAAACCCTCGAATGCCGAGTCCACCGGATCGGTTCCACTAAGAAAGAGGATTAAGGAGGAGCCTCGAGGTTTGTTACACCCCAAGGGAGTAGTGGCACAGTAGACTCCACCGGGTATACTGTGGGTGGAGTGACCACCGGTTCTCCATCCTCTGCCACCGACCTTCGAGAGCCGGTACATCGGCTCTTCCACCAGACGACCTTCACTGGTACTCTCCAGGAGGGAGGCAGGCCCTGGGGTAGACTCCGTCGGAGATACCACTCGGGACTGACCACCAGTCGTCCCCCAGGGCCGCCCCAACCCCAATGGACGGAGGATAGACTCCACCAGACCTGCGGCTTAGGCCGGGAGCGGCCACCGGGCCTCTTCCTCCCTACGTACCTGAGACAGGTGTCCCAGTCCCTATGGCGAAAGAGCAGTGTCCACTGGAGCTGTGGCTATTGCCGGGAGAGCCCACCAGGTGCCATCTTCCAGTTGCCAGGGTCTGTGGTCCCTGGAGGAGTCCCCTCAGACTCCCCTTCTACCCCTGTCCCTAGTAGGAGCACAGACAGTGCCCAGTGGGGCTGCCTAGTGGAGGAAGTGTTCCCCGGACCTCCCAGTTACACCCCGGACTGAAGTTTTGGCAGGGGTTGTCAGGCCCGCCAAGTAGGAGAGCAGGCCCTCAGCCACTCTCCCTCCACGAGTCCCAGGGCTCCTACAGAGGGAAGCGCCTCTTGCTCCACCTGTCCCTCCTGTGGCAGAGCAAGGTGCTGCTATACCCGCCTATCCCCCCAAGAGGGTGAAATCTGCTACCCTGCAGGTACCCCACCGGAGACCAGACCAGGCGAGACGTCCCTAAGGCCAGGTGTCCTGTCCTTGCAGCCCCGTCCTCCCAAGGCGCTGCCAGACTCCGCTGGAGTGAGTGGCCACAGTCCATCCATGATGGCCTCCTCCTGCAGATGAGGCTGCAGCCCCAGGAGCCAGTGGGCCTCTCCTGACGCCTACTGCAGCCGCCAGACCTCCCCCAGTGCAGGTGGCCACAGTTCTCCCCTGATGGCCGCCCCTGCCAGACATAACAGTGGCTCACCCATGACGCTGCCCTCGCCGCAGCCAACCTTCGGCCCGGGCCTCCCCAGGTCCGCCGCCAGGACCCCGACGACAACTAGGGGCCAGCGCCGTGCGGCACACTTCTTGGCCCTCTTCGGCCCTAGACCAGAAAGCCCTGCCTCCTGCAGGGCCTCTACGGCAAGGGAGCCACCCACCACACGACCCACCAACTCCTCCAGGACTCATAGCGACCCTACAGGTGATCTACCCCTGTATTACACTCTGGATGGCCCACCCCCAATGCCTGGCCACCACCTGAGGTTCCCGGCGTAGGGCCTCCTGCCGCCGGTGACCCATGCCTTCCTCTCCGCCAGTGCTGTGAGTAAACAACTCTGAGGTTGTGTGTTCCCTAGTGTTCATGAGCCCACCTCAGTGGACCAGCCTCTTTTCCCTTCTCACCCTCAGTCCACCCCCTCTCTCTCGTGCTCCCCCAGTGTTGTTCCCCCTATGTAGAATTTTGAACTCTCGTACCTATAACCTTATGCGCGGAGTGCGTGGCGCTAGGCCACAGGTTGCCCCCAAGTGTGACTCTCACCCCCCAGTGTTACATATGGACCAACAGCACCAGTTCCCACTCCTGTTCTCTCATCCCCCCTTGTGTTGTCTCTGCTGCACCAAACCCCAAGTGATATACCCCCAGTTACCTGCCATGTCAGAAATCCCATATTACCAGCCCCTCCCCCCCTCCCCCTGAGCCCCTCACGCGCAGATAGATCCTAAGTGCTGTATTCTCTTGTCCTCTGCAATGTGCACATAGCATGAGGATAGCTAGGGTATCGCCCATGTCATGCAGATGCATATAACTAGCATAGGAAACCGTTTATGTTACCCAACTGCAATATAAGGATTTGAGTATATCCTGCCGTCTATGTCACGTGTTTGGGTATATTGAGATACTGTATACTTGACTGTCTTTGTCATATGTCTGAGACCTAGTGCATTATGTGAACCATACCTGTGACACTGTGTGGGAATTATTCCGTGTCAAGAAAAGTAGGATACTGTGTAGGGGTCAAACTTGCTGAACTAGGTGGAAGTAGTTATTGCAAGAGGTAGCCTTCTGAGATTACCTGGTTACTGTATGTTTCAGGGTTTTGATCACAGATTGTGTATGTGTCATTGGCTATTGTTAGTATAAAAGTGTACCTATTGACCAGTGGTGCCTGGACTTTCCTTGCTTGCCTGTACCTGACCCGGTCAAGAACAAAGAACCCAAGGTTGTACCGTACCTGTGCCCGAGAAGTCAGGACTCGGAATACGCTGCATAACACTGGTGGTTAGCGGTGATTCTTGACCCGGTGATGGAACAGCAAGGAATAAAAAATTCGCAGACATGGCGGCCAAACCACATGTACAACTTTCCAAGTATGATTCCGAACTCTATGGCATACACACCTATATGTCTATGATCAAAGCTATACTAGATATATGTTATGAAATGACCGGTAGAAGATAGCCATTACACTCCCCCACCTTGGAAAAACTGTTTCAAGTATAGTCTCGAAAATAGTCCCGGAGTTGAAATGGGACCAGTTTCAACAAATTGTGACCCAAGCCGTCACACCCTCGTTAGCGAAAGTTGTCGCCTTCTCCCAGCTGGACGTGCAATAATACAATGGGAACCTTGACAACACCCTCATTCAAACCTGACGTCTCATCACCATCGCCTACATGGAGGCAGATATACAAACCCGGAACCATCATGTATTCAATATCCTGCTAAGGATACTCCCCAGCATCGTCAGGGAACATTTTACCATATATAACCCAACCGGGGATATCGACAGGGACATCCAGTTGGTAAGACACCTACTCGCCGCCCACACCACCCCCCAACAATTAGGGGCGATAAGCAGAATCACCACCCACAAACCACCTCCCACCAAGCCTCAAAGGCCCCCCGCAAACCTGCCACCCCCAGAACCTCCGGTCCTACCAAGAGCCATCCCCACCAAAAAACACCCCACTCCCAGGGAGACATCCAACCTCATCTCCATTAACCTCTGGGAGTTCACTGCATGCAGCCATTGCTGCCCCATATGCCACATTCGGGAACAGCTGAAAGCTGCCAGGTGTAGGGCAGCAAACCAGGGGCGCTGCAAGGTGTCGGCCATTGAGGACGACCCACCAGACAAACCATCCCCCCCCATTGATGCCCGCAACATTGAATAGGCAGAACTAGCTGGCGAGAGGGAGGGCGCCTTACCCCAACTGGATGTTTAGGACTGCCCTAGCACCTCCCCATGGTGGTGGGGGCCACCTAACACAAATATTGCCCCCCAAATCTACGATAAGGTCAGGTTGAATGAGGTGAAAGCTCGACTGCTGGTTGATACGGGAGAAGCCAGACCTTGCTTATACCATCATTTCTACTCCCATCATGCCAGAGCCTTCGGCCCTCTCCTTCCCACCTCAGCCCACCTCGTAGACGCGGGGAATGGCCCCCTGCCTATCCGTGGGTAGACACAGGCCCTCCGTGTCCAGACACACCAGACAGCAACTGCCCAACATCAGTTGATTATATTTTACTCCACTTGCCGTGCCTATGATGGTTACCTGGGGTTGGATCTGTTACAGAAACTCAGCACCAACATTGATTGCCACGGAAGGTGGTTGCACTTCAACAAACCACCAGATCCACCCCCACAACCCCTCTGTATGTGCCACACCACAACACTACCACCCTCACCGGACACCCCTGACACCCCCCCCGTGCTCCCTCTCATTCCCCCGCCCGACCCCATATCCAATCCTCCTGCTTCATCCCCTACCTTCCCCGCTACCATCGCCTCCACCATCACCATCCCCCCCCCACCACGAGGCCTGTCTCCCCTTGCACCGACCCACCGGAACCCACGTAGTGTTCTCCCCAACTTCTCCAGCAGGTGCCACCACCTCCTGTCTCCTGTCCCCCACCTTCCTCCCTCCCCACCTCACCACAGTCCGCATGGCGAATCTATCCACATCACCCCTCACTCTCCCTAAGGGCTCAGCAGTGGGTGAGATGCAAGGAGCTGAGCCCTGCACAGCCCCCCCATCACCTCCCCTGCCCTGCCCCCTCTCCCCAACTACTTCTCCCCCCAACAAGCAAATGATCTGAGATGCCTCCACCTGGAGTTTCAGAACATCTTGTTGGGACCCACAGACGTCAGCCACACCACCCCTCTGTCCCACGAGATACACATGATGGCGCCCCCCATCCAGCAACCCTCACACTGGAAAAATCCCAAGCAATGGGTGGAAGAAGACTGGCAGGTCCAGGACATGTTGAATGCCAGCGTCATATCACCCTCAACCAGCCCGTGGTCCTCCCCTGTTGTCATCTTAAAGAAGAAAGACGGGTTTTGCGTGGACTACCGTCGCCTTAATGATGTCACAATGAAGGATGCCACCCCCCTACCCAGAATCGACGACTCTCTGGACTCCCTTTACGGGCCACCTTGGTTCTCTACATTGGACCTCCAGTCAGGATACTGGCAGGTCCCCGTACATCCCGAGGACTGAGGAAAAAATGTTTTTTTCACTAGCAATGGGAAGCACTACAAATTTAATGTGCTCCCCTTCAGCCTCCGCAATGCCCCAGCCACATTCTCCCAACTGATGGAGTCTGTGCTCAGTAGCCTCACCTGGGAGATCTGCCTTGCCTGCCTTGATGACATTATCATCTACCTGGGCCAACCACCTCCACCGCCTATGCTAGATCTTCTTCAGGATATGCCAAGCCAGGCTCAAACTCCACCCATTTAAGTGCGTCTTGGACCAGAGATTAGTCTCCTTTCTGGAGCACGTCATATCTAGGGAAGGCATCACTCCTGACACCAAGAAACTCAGGGCCATCGCCGAACTCCCCCTGCCCAGAAATATACACGAGATCCGAGCATTCATAGGCCTCGCCTCCTACTACCAGTGCTTTGTGAAAGGATTTGCAACCATTGCCAAGCCGCTGCATGATCACCAAAAAGGGGGAGCCTTTCACATGGACAGGAGATTGCCTCCAGGCCTTCTGGACTCTCAAAAACAAGTTAATCACAGCCCCTGTAGTGGTAATCCCTGATTATACTATCCCCTTCTACTTGTACACTGACATCTCGCTATTGGCTATCGGTGCTGTTCTAGCTGAAGCACAAGACAGCAAGGAACACATCGCCTGTGCCAGCATCACTCTTAACTTGGCGGAACACAACTATGCAGCTACAAAACTGGAGTGCCTCGGCATCATATGGGCACTCTAGTACTTCCGCACTTACCTGGCGGGGCCTAACATTACCATCATCACAGATCATCAGTCCCTCCAATGGTTGCGCTAGTCCGACACCAAGAATCGCAGATGATCCTCTGGAGAGAGACCCTAGAAGAATATAACTTAGACATTGCATACCGACCAGGCAAACTCCACACAAATGCCAACGCCCTCTCCAGACGCCATCCAGGCCACACCCACCCTTGTGCAGCAATGGCAGGCCCAGGATCGCCCCGACTGGATGCCAGCCCATCTCTTCTCCAAGTTGCAACGGCATGGCGACCTCTTATGCACCCACTCTGGTTACATTGCTCTTGACCCTGATGCCACCCTGGACACCCTCACACACCTCCACGCTGATAACAAGATCCACCTCGGCACGAAGAAATTACTCCAGGTCTTTAATGACACCTTCTGGTCCCCAAACCCCTCCAAACTCATGCAACAAGTTGTGCAGGCCTGTCTTGCATGCACCCTAGGAAAAGATACCACCCACGCCAGGCCCCTCTCGCCACCTCATAGCCAACAAATCGTGGCAGCTGCTATCCATTGATGTTGTTGACCCCCTCCCACTTAAATCAGGCTACCGATACATAATTACGTTCATGGACACATACCCTAAATTTCTGATAGCATGCCCGGTGAAAGAACATCACACCCTCGCCATCGCTGATGCCCTGACTTGTCATGTGTTCCCGTATTTCGGTATTCCCCAGGCCCTTCACTCCGATATTCCACCAGAATTCACAGGCAAAATCTGGCCAGAACTATTTACTCTCATCGGATATAACATCTCCCATTCTTCCCCATACTGGGCGAAGGGAAACAGCATCTGCGAGTGCAGCCACCACACTCTGCTCAATCAAGTGCGGACCAGAATTCTAGCCACACAAAGTGATGACTGGCCAGCACATGTCAAAATAATATAATGAGGCATGAACACCTGCCCATGTGAGGACAGAATCACACCACATGAGTGGGCATTTGGTAAGGCACCCCTGCTGCTACCCCTCAGATGTCACCTACAAGTCCCCACCAACCCTACCTCATCCAACCCCCTGCATCACCTCAAACAAATGCTCCAACACCTTCAAGCCACACAAGATCTAGCCCCCAATGCTACATCTAACACCTACCAACCCTTACAAACCGGGCGATTTCGTCATGGTCGCAGCCCTACCCAACCCACACAAGCTAGCCCCCCGCTATACAGGCCACTACGAATTAGTGAGTGTCCCCAACCCTTACCTAGTCATGATCAGATACCACAACACCACCCGTACCCACCGGCACCGCCAAGTGTGTCGCTCCCTGACACCAAACACACTGCCCCCTCCACCACACAGCCCACTGGCCCCGCCTCGCACCTTCCCTTTGGCGCTGGAAAATTCCTATACCTGCTACCTTTCCCCTTCCTTCTACCCCAGCACTCCCACCATGTCCACCACTCCCAGTCTGCCCACCACCACCCCCTCGCTCGCACCTGGGCCTCCGACATGCACCCCCTCGCTCGCACCTGGGCCTCCGACATCCACCCCCTCGCTCGCACCTGGGCCTCCGACATCCACCCCCTCCCCATACTGTACCCCTACCCTGCCTTCCCCCTCGAGCCCCGCACCACCCCCGTGCCCCTCCCGCCACCTCCCTGTTGCCCTCTTCCTCTCCAACCTCCACCAGCCAGCACTCACCAAACCTCGTCTCCACACTCGCCCGCACTACTGATGCCCGTGCCCCACCTCAACACCCCTCATTACCACAACCACCATCCACGGCACCTCAACCCTCCACACCATCTGCGTGCTCACCCCCTGCCACCTCTTGCCTGCCCACACCTGTCCTCACCACCACCCGCACCAGATCTGGCCGTCTATCCTGCCCACCCACCCTACCATCCACCTGTACCCCTAATACCGCTCCCCTCATCCCCAAATCATGCCACTCGCCAGGGAATATCCCAATTGCCAGCCCTACTAAGCCGATTAGCCGGAGACGTCCTCATAAAAGCACAACAGCCTCCTCCCTCTCCAGTCTCCAGCCAGACATCATCCATTGTGCCCCTCCACCGATATCACCCGACATGAGAATCAAACACATTCTCTCGACCCTGCACCAAGGGCTCAAGCGCAGCATCAAGGGCACCGCCCAGCATCTCCACCTCCTGTGGCATACACCCGTACCATCGACCCTCACCATTGTCTACTCCCCGTACCACCAACCCAACCAGCAGATCACCCACTGGACAACTCTCCTACACCACCTCACGCATCACACCGCCAAAGCCAAATTTTTTCAACTCCAGTTACGGAGACATGATTTTTACCCCCACAATGGTAGTGAAATACCCACGTGGTGGGGTGAACCCGATGCCACCACCCCAGGGAGGAGAGTACAAAGGGGTGACACCCACCCCACAAGGAGATGATGGGGAGGTTGTTTTTCCTGACACGCTGTCCAGGCAAGAGCGACATATTTCCCCCTTGACCCAACACCCCTCTCCCCCGCAGCCAGACTACCCAGCAGTGTACAGTAATAGTACACTAAACTTCAGTGGAGGGTACACACACCGGAATCATGGTGGGACTTGCAGTGGCAAGATCTCAAACAAACCCTTGGACGCTGAGACCATCAGATCGGCCTCCACTGAGAACGAGGACTCAGAAGGAGCCTCGAGATTTGTTACAACCCAAGGGAGCAGCAGCACAGTACGCTCCACCGGGTATACTGTGGGTGGAGTGACCACCGGTTCTCCACCCTCTGCCACCCACCTTTGGGAGCCGGCACGTCGGCACGTCCACCAGACGACCTTCGCCAGTACTCACCAGGAGGGAGGTAGGCCCCGGGGTAGACTCCACCGGATATACCACTCGGGACTGACCACCAGTCATCCCCCAGGGCTGCCCCAACCCTGACGGATGGAGGATAGGCTCCACCGGAGCTGCGGCTTAGGCTGGGAGTGCCCACTGGGCCTCTTCCTCCTGACGTCCCTGAGACAGGCATCCCAATCCTTACGGCAGAAGAGCAGTCTCCACCGGAGCTGTGGCTATCGCCGGGAGAGCCCACCAGGTGCCTTCTTCCAGTCGCCAGGATCTGTGGTCCCTGAAGAAGTCCCCTCAGACTCCCCCTCCACCCCTGTCCCCAGTAGGAGAGCAGACAGTGCCCAATGGGGCTTCCTGGCGGAGAGAATGTTCCCTGGACCTCCCATGCACACCCTGGACAGGAGTTTCGGCAGGGCTTGTCAGGCCTGCCAAGTAGGAGAGCAGGACCTCGGCCACTTTCCCTATGCGAGTCCAAGGGCTCCTATATAGGGAAGCGCCTTTTGCTCTGCCTGCCCATTCTGTGGCAGACCGAGGTGTCCCTCTCCCCACCTCTCTCTCCGAGAGGGTGGGATCTGCTACCCTGCTAGTACCCTGCCTGAGACCAGACCGGCAAAGCGTCCCTGAGGCCATGTGTCCTGTCAATGCAGCCCCGTCCTCCCCAGGCGCTGCCGGACTCCGCTGGAGTGAGAGGCCACAGTCCATCCGTGATGGCCTCCTCCCACAGACGAGGCAGCAGCCCCAGGAGCCAGCAGGCCTCCCCAGTCATCTGCTACAGCCGCCAGACCTCCCCTGGCGCAGGTGGCCGCGGTTCTCCTCTGATGGCCACCCCTGCTGGACGTGACAGTGGCCCAGCCAGGGCACTGCCCTCGCCACAGCTGACCTTTGGCCCAGGCCTGCCCAGATCCGCTCCCAGGACCCCGACAACTACTAGGGGCCAGCGCTGTGCGGTGCGCCTCTTGGCCCTCTTCGGCCCTGGCCCAGAAAGCCCCACCTCCTGCAGGGCCTCTACGACAAGGGAGCCACCCACCTCGCCACCCACCAACTCCTCCAGGACTCGTGGCGACCCTACAGGTGATCTACCCTTGATTGCACTCCGTACAGCCCACCCCCAATGCCTAGCTGCCACCTGAGGTTCCCGGTGTAGGGCCTCCTGCTGCCCGTGACCCATGCCTTCCTCTCCGCCAGTGCTGTGAGTAAGCATTTCTAAGGTTGTGTGTCCCCTAGTGTTCGTGAGCCCACCCCAGTGGACTAGCCCCTTTTCCCTTCTCACCCTCAGTGCACCCCCCCTCTCGTGCTCCCCCAGCGTTTCCCCTCCCGTGTGAAATTGTGAACTCTTGTACCTATAACCTTATACGCAGAGTGCGTGGCGCTAGGCCACGGATTGCCCCCAAGTGTGACTCTACCTCCCCAGTGTTACATACAGACTAACAACACCAGTGTCCCCCATTCCTTCCCCCCCCTTGTGTTGTCCCCTGTCCCCCAAACCCCAAGTAATACCCCCAGTTACCTGCCCTGTCAGAAATCCTATATTACAAGCCCCCTCCCCCCCTCCCCCTGAGCCCCTCATGCGCTGATAGATCCTAAGTGCTATATTCTCTCGTCCACTGTAATGCACACGTAGCATAAGGATAACTAGGGTATTGCCCATGTCACGCGGATGCATATAACTAGCAGGGGAAACCGTTTATGTTACGCGACTGTATATAATAGGATCTGAGTATACCCTGCCGTCTGTGTCACATGTCTGGGTATATTGAGATATACTTGACTGTCTTTGTCTTATGTCTGAGACCTAGTGCACCTGGTGTATCGTGTGATCCATACCCTGTGACACTGTTTGGGAATTATTCTATGTCAAGAAAGGTAGAATACTGTAAAGGTCAAACTTATTGAACTAGGTGGAAGTATTTACTGTAAGAGGTAGCTTTCTGAGATTACCTGGTTATTGTATGTTTTAGGGTTTTGATCACAGATTGTGTGTGTGTCATTGTCAATTGTTAATATATAAGTGTGCCTTTTGACCAATGGTGTTTGGACTTTCCTTGCTTGCCTGTGACTGACACGGTCGAGAACAAAGAACCCAAGGTTGCTCCATACTGTACCTGTGTACGAGAAGTCAGGACTCAGAATATCGGTGTGGGCGTGCGAGAAGGCTGTATGATGTCCCCATGGTTCTTCAATATATATGTATGTATATGTATATATATATATATATATATATATATATATATATATATGGGGTGATAAGAGAAGTAAAAACACGAGTAATGGAGAGAGGGATGGCGTTGGTAATTAATGCTGATGGATGGAATATCTCAAACTTGTTATATGGTGATGATGCAGTACTTCTTGCAAATACAGGACAAGAACTTGGTAGGCTAGTGCAGAGTTTTGCTGATGTCTGTGAGCATCGTTCCTTGAGAGTAAATGTAGAAAAGAGTAAAGTGATGATTATTGAGAGAGAAGATGACTACTAGTGTGATGTTACAGTGAATGGAGAGAGACTGGAAATTGTGAGAGAGTTCTAATTCCTGGGTACAGTGATGGAAAAGATAGGAAAATGTGCAAAAGAAGTTGAAAGTTGAGTGACACAAGAAAGAAAGGTAGCTACTGCAATGAAGGACTTCATAAGAAACAGAGGCTTGAGTGTTGCTGCTGCACGATGCTTACATGAAGCAGTGTTAGTGCCAGCTTTAACATATAGATGTAAGACTATGGAGTGGCATGAAAATGAAAAGTCAAGAGTAAGAGCAGTGGAGATGACACTGCTGAGGAATTTATGTGGAATATAGAGGGTGGATAGGATTCGAAATAATATGATTCGTGAAAGATGTGGAGCGAGGAAGTCGGTGGACACCAGAATCGAGGAGAGTGTACTGAGATTGTATGGTCATGTGGAGAGAATGGATAACAAAAGAGTAGTGAAAAAGGTATACCTGAGCGAATTTGAAGGAGGGAGGAGGCGAGGTAGGCCCAGGAGAAGATGGAGAGATATGGTGGATGAGAGTGTGAGGAAGAGAGGTTAGGAAGTTGGTGAGGCAAGGGAACTGACAAGAGATCGAGCTGGCTGGATGAACTTTGTGAGAAGAAGTGCATGATCAGGGATTTGGCACCCCTTTTTAACGTGGCAGCATCTGGATTGACTCAGTCGGATACATTTATGTGAAGCTACAGAAAGTGACGAATGTTTTTGGCGTATCTGACAGGGCCAGGATTCCAGAGGCTTGCATGATGAGTGATTGGAAGCGTGGCCCATTGAATTGGGCAAGACTGGGCTGACTGAACATTGCGACTCCTCGCCCTGCCCTAGGGTGGGAGAGGAGGTCCGGATGATGATGATGATGATGATGTTATATATATATATATATATATATATATATATATATATATATATATATGTGTGTGTGTGTGTGTGTGTGTGTGTGTGTGTAAATCGCAAATACAGCAAGAAAAATGAGAAAGTGAACTACCAAGCTTTTTTCAGCTCTTTCAAGACGTAATTATTCAGGGTAAATGCCAATGAAGAATGAACGAAAGCTGGGTAATCAACTTTATCTCTCTCTCTCTCTCTCTCTCTCTCTCTCTCTATATATATATATATATATATATATGGAGCCTCTGTGGTACAGTGGTAAAGTGTGCATTTCGTACACGGGTGAGCCAGGGTTGGCGCCCCACCAGGGTAATAAACTTTGGGAGCATTCACCTGGCCATGTACTGCATTGGCGAACACAAGGGGTGCTGTGGTTGAACCAGTGTCGCTTACTATAAAGTATGCTTGCACCCAGTCGGCTTGGGCAGGCCGATTACACTTGGGTCACAGACTACACACACATCCAAAGGCACTCCAACACTAAAATTACACTTACAAGCACTTCTCACCTGACATACAATCTCTACGAGACAGCCTAAGCCACTTGATAGAGATGCAATGGCTGTATCGTCCCGACTTTGGTCGGGATAGGCCGGTCCTGCAGTGGATACTCAAACGGCTGCTGCTGCTGATTATATATATAGATATATATATATATATATATATATATATATGTATATATAATATATATATATATATATATATATATATATATATATATATATATATATATATATATATATATTTATGCGAGGAAGAAGGAACCAAAGGCCATGAGCCCGCAGTAACAGTTCCCTCCAAGAGAAAAACAAAATACAATAGAGAGCCAAATTCAAGATCCGATCATTTTGAGATGCCTGGACACACTGCGTTTGAAAGACTGGAGGTCATAGGCAGCAGGAAATACAGACAGAGGGAGACAGTTCCAGAGCTGACCTGTTGCATAAATGAAAGACTGGGAGTAACGGTTAACTCTTGCATTAGAGAGTTGGACAGAAAAGGGATGAGAGTTTGCTGCCAGACGGGTGCTACGCGCCCGTCGTAGAGGTGGAGGAATGCAAGCAGACAGTTCAGAGGAGCAGTGACCATTAAAGTAGCGATAGAAAAGAGATAAAGATGCAACATATATATATATATATATATATATATATATATATATATATATATATATGTGTGTGTGTGTGTGTGTGTGTGTGTGTGTGTGTGTAAATCGCAAATATCTGTGACATAATATGCATATACCTTGCAAGGAAAATGGCAAAGTGAACTACCGAGCTTTCGTCAGCTGTTTCAAGTATCAAATGAACAAGTACCTACCCATTCTAGGTTGGTTGGAATAGTTACCCCTATCATAGAAAACATGAGAACAGCATCGCAGGTCCAGAGAAGACGGTACCAGGTGTGGGGAAGGTCACCTGTACAGAGCACTTTTAAGCTCAGGTGAGCACTTTTTTGTGATTTACCCTTGTTTCTCATAAAAAGCATAGGTTTAGGCCAAAAATAAAAATCGCCGGGACTGGGGGGAGGGGGGGAGGGGCATTGGTGAAAAATCGGCCAGGATGCGGCAGGTAAAGTAAAGAGTGCAGCCATGCTGGGGGGAAAGTATTTCCCACAGGAAATGAACCTTGCAGCGCCATTCCACCATCACGTGGGTCACCACACCTGGTACCAGTGTTCCACCCTAAGTTGCTCCTGAGTAGTAATGTAGCGAACATACTGTTGTACACTCATGATCACTAATCTCTGACCAGAGAGTTAGCCAAAGTCGTGGGAAGGAGTAAGCTACACAGTCAGACACACTCCACCATTGTTTCAGAAAGGTTTAGTGCTCCAATGAACAATTTTCTAAGCATCACTGCAGCACTTTTGTTTCACACATTATATTACTTTCTCAAGTAATATATGCATGGTAAGAAATAAACAAATTTGGTTATATCTGTTATTTTTAGTCTACAGTGAGTGCCTGATGATATTTAAATTTCATACTGTGTTTTGTGTGTATGCTCCAACAGAGGATCGAGTGGCAAGAGTGAAAGATGAGTTTTGGGCGAGAGCAGAAGCATGTATGGACAAGTTTGAGAGGAGTGAGAGAATGCTGTTGATTGGAGACATGAATGGCAAAGTTGGGAATGTACGAGTGGATGGAGTGGTTGGTCAGTGGGGTGTGCCAGCTGAAGTAGATGGGAATGGTAGTGCTTTGGTGGACATCTGTGCTTGTAAGGGGTTGGCAATAGCCAACACCTACTTTCGTCATGAGATGATCCACCGGTATACATGGAGAGTAATGAGGAGGATGGATGGTGAACTTGTTGAACGAAAGGCAATGATAGACTACGTGTGTGTGGATGAGCGAATGAGAAGACAAGTGTTGGATGCAAGAGTGTGGAGAGGGTGGGGGAATGGAGTCTCGGACCATCACTTAGTGATGGCCAAGGTAGAGCTGCAAAGAAAGTGGTTGAGGAGACGAAGGGGAAGACAGGAGGAAGCAGCTCCTGTGGGAAGAGTGGAGAATTTGCAAGATAGTGAGAAAATAACAGAGTATAAGAGCATAGTGGAAGAAAGATTGGGAAGGTATGAGCTAGGGCAGATGGTAGGGGTGGAAGACGTATGTAAGATATTCACAGAAGAGATAAGCGCAGCGTTTGAGGTGGTTTGTGGAGTGAGGAGGAGATGCAAGGGTGTGCAAGGGACAGCATGGTAGAATGATGAGGTGAAACGAGCTGTGGAACAAAAGAAGAAGGCATATGGTGAATGGTTGGCGAGTAGAGGTAGGGGAGAAGATGAGAGAGAGAAGAGAGAGGTATTTGTGAGAGGAGAAGGGAGGTTAAGAGACTGGTGAAGGAGAGTAAGAAGAAAGTGGATGAAGAGTTTGGGAGGAATCTGAGTGTGAAATGGAGGGAGAGTAAGAAATTGTTTTGGAAGGAGGTAAAGAAAGTAAGGCAGTGTGAAAGGGGAAATAGTAGGGGAGTGAAAGATAGGAATAATAGATTGTTGGTGGAGAAGAGAGAGAAATTGAGGAGATGGAAGGAGCACTTTGAGGATTTGTTGAATGTAGAGAGTGAGAGCAGTGTGAGTATAAGTGGTTGGGGAATGGCTGGGAGAAGAAAAGATGAGAGGAGGGAGGAAGTGATCAGTAGGTCGGAAGTAGTGGAAGCAATGAAGAAGATTAAGCTGGGAAAGGCCCCAGGAATTGATGGAGTGTGTGGTGAAATGCTTAGGTATGGGGGTAAGATTGTTGTGGAGTGGATATGGAAGCTGTGTAGATTGGCTTGGGAAGTGGGAAGGGTTCCAGAGGACTGGAAATCAGGTATAATTGTTCCTCTGTACAAAGGAAAAGGGGAGAGAGAAGTATGTGGTACCATAGGGGTATTTGCCTTCTTAGTGTGACTGGTAAAATATATGGTAGAATACTCATTGATAGGATTAGGCATATGACAGAGGAGCTAGATGGAGAAGAACAAGAGGGATTTACGAAGGGAAAAGGGTGTGTAGATCAGATATTTGTTCTAAGATGTTTAGTGGAGAAGTATCTAGAGAAGGGAAGGAAAGTGTATGCTGCATTCATGGACTTGGAGAAAGCTTATGACAGAATAGATAGGCGAGGTATGTGGAAGGTATTAAGAATATATGGAGTGGAGGGGAAATTGTTGAGTGCTGTGAAGAGTATGTACGAGGGAGCTAGGGCTACGGTGCGAGTGGATGGTGAGCTGAGTGAGTTCTTTGATCTCAATGTGGGACTGAAACAGGGGTGTGTGATGTCTCCATGGCTGTTTAATATATATATATATGGATGGGGTTGTAAAGGAGGTGCAAGGTAGGGCAGTGGATGTGGGGGTGGCCCTAATGAATGAGGGTGAGATTTGGAAGCTTCCGGTGTTGCTGTTTGCTGATGATACAGTATTGTTGAGTGAAGATGAATGGGAGTTGGAAGGCTTGGTGAATGAATCTGGGACAGTGTGTAGGAGGAGGAAGCTGAAAGTTAATGTAAACAAAAGTAAAGTTATGGTGTTTGAGAGGAATGAAGTCACAGAGTGTGCAGTGAGGTTGGATGGTGAGGATATGGAGAATGTGAGAGCACTCAAGTAGCCTACTTGGGTAGTGTGATGAGTAAGGATGGAACTTTGGGGGATGAAGTACATGAAAGGGTACAGCAGGGAAGAAAGGTTGTTGGTACACTGAAAGCAGTGATGAGAAATAGGGAGGTGAGTATGGAAGTTAAGAAGTCACTGCATGATGGTATTGTGATCCCTACCCTGACGTATGGAAGCGAGGCGTGGACCTTGCTAGAGGGGAACAAGTCAAGAGTGAGAGCAGTGGAAATGAATTACTTGAGAGGAGCATGTGGAGTGACGTGGAGGGACAGGTTGACGAATGAAGAAGTGAAGGAACGTTGTGGGGTAGATGTGGATGTGGTTGAAAAGATTAGGAGAAATACACTGAGGTGGTTTCGACATGTGGAGAGAATGGAGAATGAAAGACTGACTAAGAGGGTGTATGTAGGTGAGGTGGAGGGAGGGAGAGGGAGGGTAGACCGAGGATGAGGTGGAGGGATGGAGTTGAGAGGTATATGAGGGAGGGGGGGGTGAGTTGGGGGGAGGGTAGTCATATGGTGGGTGACAGAGTGACTTGAAGGCGTTTTGTCTGCAGCCACCCTCTGCGGGATTAGGGCGTCGGGCTATAGATAGATAGATAGATAGTTTTATTAATCTGTTAATTATTTCACTGGCCTATTTCTTGAGGCGAACCTTTAACCCGCTGTGTGCCAGCTATTTTTAGCCCTATGGGTCGCCCCAGTGCCGGCCATTTTTCGACCTTTTTTTTTTCCCCCCTAAAATGATTGATTTTTATGCGAGAAAGCCATTTTCTATATGAGGTATATTCAGGTATTTTTGCTGTGAAGGTAAAGCAATGTTCAGTACACTTTTCTGATTACTTATTACTTCAACATCTATCACAATTTGTGTGTCTTTCTCACTGTGAATGCATTATCTTACACTTACTTGTAGACAGGTACAACCTTGCTTCATTACGTACAATCCTGGCACTTACAAGAAGGTATTTACAACTTGACTTCATTATATAGTCCTTACACTTATAAGAATATATTTACATCTTACACTTACATGAAAATATTTACAAAATGCCTTCACTATGTACAGCACTGGGTGAGGCACACAGGCAGAGTGAGGCAGAGCGAGCATGAGGAGGGGGAAGCGAGTGAGTATATGGCCTTGACATCCTGGGGGATGGTAGAGGAACAGTTACCATACATGCCTTCCAATTTTTACCCATGAATCTTGAAAAATGAGGTCACAGTGAATGTTTTTATTCTAGACCGTTTTAAATCGGCACTGGCACTGGCCGCGGAATTATGTCAGACTGTTTTAAAACGGCACTGGCATATGGGTTAACCAAGCTGTTGGTAAGTGATTGCAGAGAAATATCCAGAGATGCCACAGCAGCCGGCATCCACACTACATATTCTAATTAACACGCCATGTCCCGTTGATGTGAATGAACATCCATACGTTTTGTCACTGCCAATCCCGTTGATGTACATAAACGCGAATCAGTTGCAAGGTCCCTAATTTGCACAATTTTCAATTTTCGCGAGTGATTTTTGGTACGTATACATGAGACACCTTCCTCTACAAGATGCCAGGCAGGGACAATGTCTTACCCAGCATGACCACCCCCACATGCCACTGTCTCGGCAATTCACCTGTTACCAGTGACCTGGCCAGTAAAGACATGTTGTGCCACAGTATGAAATTCAGGGACAGAGTGATTCCCCAATCGATGACAATGTGGAGGACAAACTTTACATAGCATTAGAGGAAGGAACGGTCAGAAATGATGATCAGGTAATGTCGCCAAAAAAAGGTCAGGTATGTTGATGTGTTTCATGAGTGAAACAATGCTTATATTGCCTATATTACTATGTGAAAACCAATCTACTCTCATACTACATATAAATTCGTACCAAATGCATAAATAAAAACCGTTTATGAGTGGTGTGGAATGGTTACCGTACCTTCCCATAGAACTCATTTTCTTTGGAGCCAGCCTGATAGAAAACACAGTAAGGTGACAAGGTACTGCTACCTGTATCGAGTATTTTAAACCTCAGGTGAGCGATTTCCCTATGATTTTTCGATGTTTCTCACCAAAAGCAGAGGTTTGAGCCAAAAAAATTTTTGTCCAAAAATGGTTGGGATTGGGGGGAGTCAATGGTGGAAAAGTGGTCGAGACGGGGCGGGTTAAGAATGCTTTATAATACTTATATCATTGACACAAATTTACTATTACTACTACTTTGAACTAAATGTTTTCCTCTAGTGATAACCAGCCCCATTGCCCATAGATATAAAAAAGCCTAGATACCGCATGACAATACTTTAAAGATGCGTCTGTGCGGCCACCATCTTGGAACGGTCAAGGCAGACAATGTTGTGTTCCCGACAATGGGCAAAGTTGACCACTATTTATCTAGAAATGCAGCAGCACTGTGCTGCTTGTGGGTGTAGAATACGTCGGAATATATCTATGGTGGCTTGAGCGGCTCAACTGTCTGGTTATGCAAACATCCCTCAGCTGCTTCCCCATCCCCCAAAAGGAGATGGTGAGTTGCAGAAGGTAAATTTAAGCCTGCAGTCCACCGAGTTCACGTTTCAGATGAACCAGAAACCACAACCATTAACATCACAATAACAGCCACCACCTCCACAACAACCACCACCACCACCACAACCACCACCACCACCACAACCACCACCACCACCACAACAACAGCAATCACTTCCACCAGCACCACATCCACCACCACAACCACCACCTCCACAACAACCACCACCACCACAACAACAGCAATCACTTCCACCAGCACCACATCCACCACCACAACCACCAACACCACAACAACAGCAATAATATCCACAACCACCACCATAACAACAATCATCACCACAACAATAACATCCATAACCACCACCATAACAACAATCATCACCACAAAAACAACCACCACCACCACAAGAACAACCACCAGAACAGCAACAACCACCAACACCACAACAACAGCAATAACATCCACAACCACCACCATAACAACAATCATCACCACAACAGCAATAACATCCACAACCACCACCATAACAACAATCATCACCACAAAAACAACCACCACCACCACAAGAACAACCACCAGAACAACAACAACCACCATCACAACCACCACCACCACCACAACAATCACCACCACCACAACAGCAACCACCACCACCACCACCACAACAGCAACCACCACCACCACCACCACCACCACCACAACAACAACAACAGCAATAACATCCACAACCACCACCATAACAATCATCACCACAACAACAACAACCAGAACAACAACAACCACCACAACAACAATCACCACCACCACAACAGCAACCACCACCACCACCACCACAACAACAGTAATAACATCCACAACCACCACCATAACAATCATCCCCACAACAACCACCAAAACAACAACCACCAGAACAACCACCACCACCACAACAACAATCACCACCACCACAACAGCAACCACCACCACCACCACCACCACCACCACCACCACAACAACAACAACAACATCAACAACCACAGCAACAACAACAGCAATAACCACCACCACCAACAATCACCACCACCACCACCACCACTACAACAACAACAGCCACAACAATAATCACCACCCCAACAACAACCACCACCAGCACCACAACCACCACCACCACAACAACAACCACCACCACTACCACCACAACAACCACCACCACCACTACCACCACAACAACAACCACCACCACTACCACCACAACAACAACCACCAGCACCACAACAATAACAACCACTACCACCAGCACCACTTCCACCACCACAACAGCAACAACATCCACAACCGCCATCATAACAACAATCACCACCACAACAACAATCACCACCAGTACAACAACCACAACCATCACAAAAACAACCACCACCATCACAAAAACAACCACCACCATCACCACAACCACCAGAACAACAACAACCACCATCACAACCACCACCACCACCACAACAATCACCACCACCACAACAGCAACCACCACCACCACCACAACAACAACAGCAATAACATCCACAACCACCACCATAACAACAATCATCACCA
Source organism: Coenobita brevimanus (assembly GCF_032717465.1). Taxonomy (NCBI): domain Eukaryota; kingdom Metazoa; phylum Arthropoda; class Malacostraca; order Decapoda; family Coenobitidae; genus Coenobita; species Coenobita brevimanus. The sequence goes on from NC_136991.1 coordinate 14,278,389, forward strand.
CAACAACAACAACCAGAACAACAACAACCACCACAACAACAATCACCACCACCACAACAGCAACCACCACCACCACCACCACAACAACAGCAACAACATCCACAACCGCCATCATAACAACAATCACCACCACAACAACAATCACCACCAGTACAACAACCACAACCATCACAAAAACAACCACCACCATCACAACAATAACCACCACCACAACAACAACCACAAAAACCACCACCACCACAACAATCACCATCACCATGACGACTCCATCACCACAACCACCACCACAACAACAACCACAACAACAAATATACCACCACCACAACAACAACCACAACAACAAATATACCACCACCACAACAACAACCACAACAACAAATATACCACCACAACAACAAATATACCACCACAACAACAACAACAACAACAACCACAACAACAAATATACCACCACAACAACAAATATACCACCACAACAACAACAACCACAATAACCACCACAACAACAAATATACCACCACAACAACAACCACAATAACCACCACAACAACAAATATACCACCACAGCAACAACCATAACAACAATCACCACAACAATAACCACCATCACAACGACAACCACCACAATAACCACCACAGCAACAACCACAACAACAATCACCACAACTGTAACCACCACAACAACCATCACCACAACAACCACCACCACCACCACCAATGCAACAACCACCAACACAACAACCACCACCACCATAACAACAACAACCAACACAACCATAACCACCACCACCACCAAAATACCAACAGCAACAACGACAACAACCACAAAAACCATTACCACAACAACCACCTTCACCACCACCACCACCACCACAACAACAACAGCAACAACCATTACAACCATCACAACAATGATTACCACAACCACCACCACCACAACAACTACAACATCCACCGCCACCACCACCACAACCACCACAACGGCAACATCAACCACAATCACCACCACAACAGCCACCATTATAACCACCATCACAACAACCACCACCACAACAACTACCACTAACACAACAACAACCACAATTAACACAACAACCAGCACCAACACAATAACCACCACCACCACAAGAACAAAAACCACCATCACCACCACCACCACAACAACAACAGAAACCACCATCACCACCACCACCACCACCACCACCACAGCAACAACCACCACTACCACAACAATAACCATCATCACCACCACCACCACAACAATAACCACCTTCACCGCCTCCACCACAACAACATTCATTTTCATAGTTTGAATTCACTCTAAAACAAGCCCCACTATTACATGTTTGACAGCTCCAAGATGGTGGCCGCAAAGACGCATAGCCACTGTACTGAAGAATGGGCATGCGGTACGGTATCTAGTCTTATTTATATCTATGCCGTTGCCATCCAGTGGAAGTGGTTACCCTATTCCAATGCGACGTCTTAGCTGCATGCCCCCTTTGGTCAAAATGTTTGCCAGTTAAGGACGTTAATTCATTAATATTTTTTACGATATATATGATGCCAATACCCACATAGAGTAGCAAATTTTTTTTACTTCTTGGAAATTGCTAAACTGCAGACTGATTGAAGAAATGTCAGCCCCTGTCGATAAACACAGATTATAATATTGTGGAGGAGAAACCATAAGAATATGGTAGGATCAAAGATATGAAAAGCAGAACTCTTCAGATCACCTGGTTACAGTTCTTTGCCCCGCCCAGTAGTGCGGAGGCTGTGTTCCAATGCTTGGCTCGTGTGTGGTCAAAACACTGCCCGCCACGCGTCTCTGGTCAGAGATTAGTAATCATGACTGTACATATTTCTTTTACTTTATAATAGCTTCATAGTTGGTGAGAGTTACTTCTTTGTACTAAATTTTATGCTTCAGTATTTACGTGTATCTTTTTAATATATTTATTGTATTTATACTTATTCATGTCCTTCTCCTTCGTTATTTTGTGTACAGTCACATGTTAGTTCGTTTGCCCGTTTACTATAAATGTATTTGTTTTGCCAAGTTTTTATCCTTATACTTCTTCGTTTACGTGTATCATTATATTTACTTTTTCCGTCACTGGTGAAAATAATTATCACTATCTTGTAATGTTTTGTTTAGTGTATTCTATATATATATATATATATATATATATATATATATATATATATATATATATATATTAGTGGTAGGTGGTGGCGACCATCATCCACTCACTTGATGTAGTGCTGCCTACTTCTTCCTTAGCCTTTATCATTTTTTGTTCTGTGCCTATCCTCCTCTCTTCCCATTTCTCCCATGTTTCCTGTCACTTCTTATTGTTTTTCTTTCCTTTACAGATTTACATTGAGTGACAAGCCAAATGGTTTCCTGTAAGCCAAGAAACCATTTACAACGCTGGGTGGTAACCATATAACCAAACCATACATGCTCCCTACGTGTCAACAAGTGGGTTGGTGGAAGGTTAGTGCCCCTCCCCGTAAAACAAATAACTCAAAGTCAAATGGCCACCCCTTCCGGTATTACGGCGTCTGGCAATATATATATATATATATATATATATATATATATATATATATATATATAGATAGATAGATAGATATAGATATAGATAGATAGATAGTAAACGTTTGTTTGTCTTGTTTTCTTCTCTCATTCACTTACTGTGCTCATTTATCAACTGCTGTCTTGTTTAACTTACCCATCAAAATTTTTCCCACGATTACATTCACCTCACTCTTTACCAGAGTTAATTTTTTCTCATATTCCGTTTTCGTTTTTCGTCCTTTAGATATCTACTCGCCCACACCTTTTCCATGTCCTCTTCCAGTTCGCATCATTTTTCTTCCTTCATTTTTTCAATAACCTTTCAACTTTGAGTGCTTCCCCCGCACAATTTCCCAATCTCTAATGATCCCAGTTTCATTTTCATTGCCTCTGCCATTCAGTCTGTGCCTGGATCTTTTCCTTTCATATTCCTCTCGCATCTTCGATGCTTCTAGCTTTCTCTCCTTTCCCCCAAATCTTTGCCTTGTCTCTCTGCTTCGCTCCCACCGGACACACAAGAATCGTGAGAGTGATAGCAAGTGTGTGTGTGTGTGTGTGTGTGTGTGTGTGTGTGTGTGGCCAGGAAGGGGAATGTTTCAGAGAGCTGAGTGAAATGACAACAGGTACATTCTGTATCCACTTCAGTTCTTCCACTTTCCTTTATTTTTATTTTGTTTCCATGTCTTGCAGCCATAGAAAAGTCCCTCTCCATATTGTGCATAAAATATTCTTCCCCTTCGTACATTTACGAAAGCTGTTATGCATTCAGATCACATGAATGCACCTGATGAGTGAAAGCATCAGTTCACCAAATAACACTATCTGCTGCCGCAGACAGTTGAGTTCATTCCTGGAACATAATTAATGTGGTTAACGAATGGATAATATTCAACCAGCGTGAGAGAAACAACTTTAAAGTTTCGTTTTCATTTATCAGCCAGTATTGCTAACTTGGTACTATCAGGGATGAGGCAAAATTATCATATCGTTATTTCGTCCACCATCCTGCCATTGAGTCATGTAATAGGTAGCAGTATCACAATTTCTACGTCCCATAAGCTGTGCCGCGTGAGGCAGTGATTTAGTTTACTATTTCGTTCTCGAATCATTGTGTTCAAAAGTTCATGACTTCTGTTTAAATAAGGTATCCCAGATCAAGACTCGGACATGAATGCTTCAGTGTGATGCAATCTGCTGTCTACTGTCCTCTTTTAGGAAGTTAATCCTTCTGCCTAGAGACTGTAACCTGGTATGTCGTGACCCTAACTGTAGGTTTTCCAGAAGCGTTGGGCTTAAATTGCTACACCACATCCTGACCAACAGACTATATATTACGAAATAGAGTGATTATATATATATATATATATATATATATATATATATATATATATATATATAGGAGAGAGAGAGAGAGAGAGAGAGAGAGAGAGAGAGAGAGAGAGAGAGACTGAATAAATGAGAAAAATGAAAGTGGCGACAGAGAGTGGAAGAGACGCCAGGTAAAGAGAAGTAGGTGAGAATAGACAGGAAATGATGAAAAATAAGATACAGAACGCAAGGGAACGAGGAGGATAAGAGGATGATGAGAATGATTGTGGGGAGGAGGGGAATGAGGACAGGGAAGAAGTATAAGGTGAGTGAAGAGGTGGAAGAGGCAGGAGAAAAGAAAATGGTGAAATACAGGAAATGATCAGGCTTAGAGACCTGAAAATGAAATGAAAATGAAATGGTAAAAGAAACATGAAAGATGTAGAACGAGGATGAAATGGAGAACAATGAATAATTATTAGGAGACACCAAACGTTGGACAGAAATGAGAAGGATAAGAAGGTGGTAGAGAGAGAGAGAGAGAGAGAGAGAGAGAGAAGGTAGGATGGAGGCGTCAGAGGAGGACGAGAAGTAAATCTCGGTATTTAAAGTCATAGAAACCTGCAAACTTGACACAAGACCTCTTTGACCCCGTTCACTTTATATGATGCTGTACACGGCTGCTCATACGACAGGTGGTGGAAGAGGGAAAAAGCGGACTTTGGTGGGAGTAATGACTGTGGTGATATAGATTAAGTCTGCGATATTGGTGCTTCTTTTAGAGCTTATGAAGTAGGATTATTGGTGACAATACTGAGGTCCTGAATATGGTGACTGGTGATGCAACGTATGTTGTAGCGGTGCTTCATGTGGAGGTAATGGAGTAATATTAATGGATACCATTATTGTTTATTCTGCTGATTATGGCTTGGTAATTTTTAAGTCATTATAGCAGTAATTTTCCATATTTCAGACATTTATTTGGGTTGCTGGATTTAGCTTCCCTTATTTCGGTAAATGTGTCATACTGTAGGCAACCATTTCATTATGATCATTGCAGATGTGGAATAGTTAGGGTACAAAGGTTTATTTTGTACTTATGTGAAGTTTAAGCAGTGATGGCGTATACACTTACATTAGCATAATTGTTTTTCGTCATTCTCGTATGAGCTCGACGTACTCCTGGAGGGTCACAAATCGTAGAGTTATAGATGTTCTACTTCGATGTGTTCGTGTTTTAGGCAGGAATTAAGTCAGTGTGTGTGTGTATATGTTTTTATCTTCATTTGTTAATTTTATCGGTATATAATTTTTGTCTCTGGTACATCCTTAAAGTAATGTATGCTACCCAATTCGTTATAGAAAACTTTGCGTGTTTGCTTTTTTTTATATAAATAATATCACATGCACCCTTTTCTTTCTTTCACTCATCATCTTCTTCATCTTTTAACCCCTTAAAAGCGGGGTTGTCGGAAGTGTACCATGCGCGTCCTGTGGGGATAACTGCGCTCCGACTGACTTTTTATAAATATTTGCCAAAAATCAGTTATTTGTCCTAGAATATTATAATTACATAAGGCACATACCTTCAGCTTTCTCCTGGGATGTTTGTTGAGCCTTCGTCGACTACCTTAGGACTTGTGGAGACTTCTGAAGTTGGGTAACGAAGTCTCCACTTTACACTTCCCGATACTCCGTAATATGGTTACCACCGCCTGATGTTATAACTACAAACTCTATTCTATGAATTTGAGTAGTTTGAAATCCATATTCCAAAAAAAAAAAAACTGTGAAAGCAACGTAAATTACGAGTGCATACGAGCTTTCCACCCACGCTCATGTCCCTGATGGTATTCTGAGGCGGAGCTGTCATTTATTATTCATAAACACACTCACACTTCAATTTCCTAGTACTTTATTAAACTTATTTATATATACAGTATTTATCCATAAGTTTCTTTCAGTACTAGTAGTTTATTTTCACTCCTGGCATTCACTTTCTCGTTCAGTAAACTAGCGTAGATAGCGAAAGTTTTCACTTTCACTTTCGTTACTCCAAGTATTTATACACGCTAGAGCAAAGCTTTCACTTTCACTTTCATTACTCCAAGTATTTATACTCGTATTCTTATATTACTAACTATTTACATTTCTATTTACATTATTCTATTTACATTATTTATATTTCTATTTTATTTACACTGTGTTATGCACTGTATCTTGCAGTAACTTATAAAACTATTTTCCACTGTTCAGTTATATTTACATTCATTGCTTTCACTTAATATTTACACATTATTTACATTTCCACTTGCACTGTTTTAGAGTCACCAGAAAGATCGTAGTCACTGTCCATCATTATCATTGATAAAATAGCCAGTTCACGTCCCACAGCAGAGTCACTTAGCCCTTTACCCCTTCCCACCCAAGGTTTAGTAAGGGGTAAAGGTCACAGGCCCCTTTGCAGGGGGCTACGGACAGGCGCGAATCGGACGTGGTTTCACCTTGAAAGACGACAGTTAACTGAATTATGTGGCCTAGGGGTAGGGAAGGGTTGACAATGCCAGCGTGGTGACAGCTGCTAATTTATATGCTATAAAATGATTGGCAGGAAATCTAGACAATACATAATAAATTAGGTAGTTCCAGGTGAATGAAAATATCACTTAGGCTTCTCCCTTCCTTTCTTATATATATTTCTGTTATGAGAATAGGTCATAAGGCATGTTTCAAGGGTAAATAAACAGGGAAAATTAGCGAACGAGTGCACGTGGGGTGTTGCCAGGTGATAATTATCCCATTCCAGACATATGTCAGTATCAATTACCTTTTGTCTTTCTTTTATATATTATTATGTATAAGAATAGGACATAGGGCACATTTCAGTGGATAAAATGAGTGGAAGAACCCATCCAGGATTTGTGTAGCGCAGCACAGCTGGACTGGCAGGAGGAGAGGGTAATGGAGGGGAGGTAAGGAGGGGAGTCAAGGACAGGGAGAAAAATGGCTAAATTGTCAACAGTGGATGGGAGTGCAGATGACATTAGCAGAACTGAGTATAGCTGGACGCTGGTAGTACTGATAGATGATACAAGCCACCACCTGAAAGCCCGGGCAAATTCAAATTCAAAATTACACAGAATCACAAGAGTGACCTCCCACTGTATGATCCCTTGCTCCCGAGCATCACGAAAGCGACACCCCGCAGTTAAGGGGTTAATCAAACTCACTGTCATCAGGACCATAATTCTTTGATCCATGTCTTCTGCTTATTATTCTTGATGCTTTCTTCCCCCTCGTCCTCTGTTTTCTTATAATCTTTATCGCCCCTCACGTGTGTTTCCTATCTTCTTTCTGTCATTAATCGTCTCTCTCCCGGTTGTTTTTCTCTTGTAATATTTCCACATTTTTCCTCAGGTATCAACCTTTTCGTATCTTCTATATCTCAATAAGTTAAAATATATATATATATATATATATATATATATATATATATATATATTCTGTCGTACTTTGATATTTTTATCTGTATTCTTTTCCTCACCCGAAAATCATTCCTGCTTAACACTTTCCATTAGTTGACATATTTTCCATTTGTTTCTCGTTATTTTGTTAAGGTAACTAAAGCACGACTCTAGTAGCGCTGTAGTGAACGAAGGCAGTGTCTAACCCTTCTAGATCGACTAATCTCACCTACGGAACATAATTTTGTCTGATCGTTAAAAGATAGAATGAAAAATATGTCAGTTGACTTAAATGATTAATAGACATTATGAGGTCCTGTCTGATTTGATATTTACACAGTTGATATGGCCATGATCTAATTAGCTTCATAACATTCATTTCCTTTTATTTCTTTTATCTTTTCCTCCTGGTGTCCATTCTGATTTCAGAATGTGTTATCACGTTCCATTCATACTGTCCAGGATTTTTCTTTTCAGTCTTCCTGCAGTATAAACTGTTTCTTTATCTCCTTATATGTGGCATGTACTTTTCCTCTCATATGTGGCATATACTTTCCTGGCATTTTTATTACTTTTCTAATATCAGTATCCCTGCCATCATCCGTCTCCTCTTTACACCTCCTCTTTATCCTTGTATTATCAACATAATTATCCATGTTATCTTAAGTCTCTGCCACCCACTTCCTTCCTTATCCTACACCCTTCTTTACAGGGTCTGTGAGGTGCTATAGATAAGAGGTCTCATTACCCTCAATTTGCACAAATATTGCCACACAAATTGCACTTCACTCTTCCCTGTCCTCCTACCAGCACCATAGATTTAGCTTGCCTCTTACCACTTCCCTCGGATCTCCCTCACTTTTCTTGTTTTATGAGTGAGGGTTGAGCGCTGCATCTGAAGTGATGGATATGATGTGTGAGTGAACTGGACTGTCAAATTTACTTCATCATAAATTTCACCTTTTTTACCATCATTCCCATATAAACCAGCTACACCCACTAGTTGTCAACCTCCACCCACCTTTTTCCTTGAAAGATCTGTTCTTGTTTTGACAAATTTTCCTCCTTGCTCCACTATTCTTTTCACGGACCTATTTTTGCTCATCGACATAGTTTCCTACTGGACCTACTTTTTGCCAATGATCCCACTTTATCCCATGGGACTACTTTATCCTCAGAGAACTATTTTAATCTAATGTCACAATGGACCTATAATTCCTTTTGGAATTATTTTCTCCATTAACCTACTCTCAACAATGGACTGTTTCTCCTTTGAGCTATTTTCCCTCCATGGACATACTTTCCTCACTGGAACTACAGTATTTCCACCATTGATTTATTTTTCCAAATGGACCAGTTTTCTCCTCATGGGGAAACACTGGACCTATTACATCCTATGGACTTACTTTGCCTGTGGCTTTACTTTTTACCCAGTGGACCGATGTTCACACTGGGGCCGATTTCTCCGATGCCATATTCCACCACGGACTTATTTCCTCACACAGATCTATTCCTAAATGGACCTATTCATCCCATGGACCCAGCTTTCCACTGTCCACCCACCTACCCACCCCGTCCACCCTCACACCCTGTCCACCCCAAAGCCCATCCACCCTTCCCAGTCAGCCTCCCCACCCCACTCAACCCCATCCCACGAACCCCACCCACCCAATCCACTCAGCCACCTCACCCATCCATTCATTCACCCTTCTTACCCACCCAAGCAACCTGTCCACCTGTTCAATCAACATCTCCACTCACCCTACCGACCACTCCACCCAGCATACTAGTTAACTACCCGGGAACCAAGCTCCATCAATAGGATGCCCTACAATTTCTACACACACACACACACACACTCACCACGGACGCACGCATGCACTCACGCTCGCGCGCGAAAGCACAAATGCTATTGTGGTACAGATATTTGTCGCCTAAACTTTGATGTTTGTCTCATTAATATTTTCCCCTCTTCCTCTGCCTCTTTCCACCTTCAACCTCTCCCTCATTTTTTCATTTCGTGTGTTTGCTTTCTTTCTACTCCTCATTCTTTTACCTGTTTTCCTTATGAAATTTCTTCTTTTTCACTTTATTTTCCCTTCATTCACAGCTCCCGTCCTTCATCTCTGTCTTCCTATTTTCTCTGTCTTTTTTTTTCGCCTCCCTTTCCGGTATCATCCTGCCACGTCTGTCTAGTTCTCCTTTCAGTCTTTCATACTCGTTCCTTCTCTGCCACCATTTCTCCCAGTTTCTCTTTCTCGCTTTCGTTTTTCTCCTTCCTTCTTTATTTCCGGTCCATGGAGACTGTTACCGCCCTGTCTGATAGTCAAATATTTATCATCCCCTATCGTACTTTAAGCATCACGTACTCATTAACTGTTTGCTAAATTCTGTATAAAATTCGGATTATGGTACACAATTTACAACAAGTAAATTCATATTAAATCAAGACCATTAAATTATAGTTTGTATTTATCTTTATATAACCAGTCTCTTAAATATTTTTCATCTACTGCTAATCACATTTTCATATGCACGTACTTGATACTCTTGTTCACCCACCCCTTTAGTTGTCTACATTCACAAGTTGTATTTTTTCGCACCAGGTAATTCGTCTTCTTCCATTCGTATTTTTCATTCATGCTTGTGTCATTTTGTGGTGTTTAGTTCGTATCGTTCCTTTGCTTTCGTGATATTCCCTTCGTGGCATCATATTCATTCCTCCTTCCTTCCTAAGCTAGTCTTCTTTGAATACTTATGATTTTTGTTTGCATTGTTATTGAGTTCATCTTTCCCTTTGTGTCATACCTCCTACTCTCATCTTCCTCCAGCCTTAACTTTTTCCATCACTGTTCTTTACCCTTGTTGACATCAATTTAATTGCCTCTTCCCCCTGTGCATACAGGTATTTGTTTTTTTAGTTATGTTTCATCTGCCTTTTCTTCTTCAAATCGAATATATCCTTGTTTCATTTTTCCAAGCACCCCCTCCCTCTTTTTTCCCAATTCAGTTTTTTTTTTTTTTTTTATACCACTCTTGCTTTTTTTCATAATCTATTCTCTCAACCTTCATAAATTAAAATCCTTCCAATCATTCTCATTTTCCTTCAAACTTCTGTCAGTGCCATACTTTTTCTTTTATTTTATTTTCTTTCCTTCCTTCACCCAATCTCATTTCCATCCCTTCCATACTTTTAACGCTTGCCAACTTCTTCATGCTACTCTATTACTCCCTTCCCAGTTTCTCCTATGCCTACGGTTCACTTTCATTGCTTTTACTATTCCCCTTTTTGTCCTTTATTGCTTCTTGCACTTAACCTCGTACTTTTCGCACTTCATCACTCCCCTCCATCTCTCCTTATATTCCTCCTCCATATAACGTTTATCTTTGACTCTCATCCTCATTTCCTCAATATCTCTCCCTCCTTCCTCATCTTTGTCATACACGTTCCTTGTCTCGTCCATGTGCACCACGCCCAAGGGACACACCGAAGTCGTGGTGTAGAAACTTCGTAGCTTCTTGTAAAGTGTTTTGTAGATCAGTTATGCATAAGTTATAGTCTTGGACGACAGGTAGTTATAAGTGAGTAGGTTTGTAGGTAAATAATCTTAGTTCCCATTGTCATGCAATGACAGGAGAGGTAAAGATGAGTATGGGACTATGTATAATTTTATTTGTCTTGAAAAGATTAACATAAGTCTCACACCAGTGAAGTATAAAGTAGAGTCCCACTATTACTCCCAGACTTGTCTCGCTAGACGCTTTCTTCTCTCTTCCTCTCTGTACAACCTTTCGGTTCTATAGTTAGCCCCCTTCTTCTCTCATCCTCTCTGTACAACCTTTCAGTTCTATAGCTAGTCCCCTTCTTCTCTCTTCCTCTCTGTACAATCTTCCGGTTCTATAGCTAGCTCCCTTCTGCCATCTCCTCCTCTTTCTTTCCGTATATAAGAACTTCCATCAAGTGGGCTACACTGTTGTCGAAATGTTCTAGAAGCCTGTGTGTGTGTGTGTGTGTGTGTGTGTGTGTGTGTGTGTGTGTTTGTGTGTGTGTATGGTCACGAGGCACTGTTTGTGAGCTATTGTGCTGACTATATTATGTATGTTGCTAGTCATTATGTATTAAGATATTTTATAGTCCTGACATCGCTCGGTCACGCCAGCTGGCGATCCTCCGACAGCATTCATCATTGACATGCTCTAGTCTTCTAATACATAATATTAAATATAATATTGAATAGACATAATATTCATGATAATATTGTAATGACCTAATAATATTCTAGAATCATATTACATTATAAACATATTGTATACATAATGGAGCAAATGCACTATAGTTAAAATGAGTATGGAATATTGTATAACATATTGTAAAATGTGTATGTATGACAGGCACATATGTGCAAAAAATAGTTCAGAGTTAAGATTATATTAAGAGTTACCAGTAAATTTGTATTTTATACAGATATAATAATATTAATTCAATTGTTGTCCCTTTTAAAAACAAAATTAACAATATTTACAAAATATTTACACTTCATTCAGAGGATCTCACTTGAATGTTTACTCTTCCTCCAGCAAATACTGACCCCAAGTTTGCAATTCTTGCATGCATTCTGTGCATTGCGAACAGCACTACTGCAAATACAATACAGAAGATTATAAAGACAGTAGGTGCTGGGCTATACACATAATATCTTAATACATAATAACTAGTAACATACATAATATAGTCTAGAGGTTAAGTCAATGTCAAACCCAGCGGCCAAAGGAAATAACGCTACCACCTCTCTGCAATGTCTCACATCAGCACAATAGCCCACAAACAGCGCCTCGTGACCATATACACGGACTATAGTATGTATGTTGCTAGTTATTATGTGTGTGTGTGTGGGAGTGATAGCAAGTGTGTCCAGGTGAGAGAGAGAGAGAGAGAGAGAGAGAGAGAGAGAGAGAGAGAGAGAGAGAGAGAGAGAGAGAAACATATCCACCACCAAAGACAGGAAAATGAAGAAATGGATTGAGATCAAAGAGGGAAGATGCAGAAAATAGACAATTAACAGAGAGAAATGGAAAGGCATATTACTGTTTCTAAGAAAGTACTACATGAACATTAACCCTAGACTTCGGCTATACTGTATTCTGACTTTACCCGCTCCCATGCGGGGGTGAATTCACAGTCTCACCTGTTTTCAAGGCCTCATATCTCAGCTAATATTATACCAAAAGGGTCACCAATCCTTTGCCTTTCTACTGTAAATAACCGCTGAAGACTAGGCACTGGTGTTGAGGAATGAGTAGATGAAGAACATGGGTAACTTTTTGTGCCACTCACTGGCCGTGTCCTGAGGTATGGTCTTATCCTTGGCTCAGGTGTGCTGTCTAGCAGATAGTTTCCTTTCCACTGTCACTTCCCCTGGCACAATGTACACAGCGGTGTGTCGCGGAGAGGTAAAAAGGGCAATGAACTTCACTGTAACTGCACTTACAACCAAATATATATATATATATATAGCATAGTCTTATCACTAACGTATGGAAGTGAAGCTTGGACCTTGCTGAAGGGACAGAAGTCAAGAGTGAGAGCAGTGGAAATGAGTTATTTGACAGGAGCATGTGGAGTCACATGAAGAGACAATACTGACAAATGAGGAAATGAAGGAGCATTGTGGTGTGGATGTGAATATGATAGGAAACGTTAGGAGAAACACACTGAGGTGGTTTGGCCATGTGGAGAGGATGGAGAGTGAGAGACTGACGAGGAGGGTGTATGTGAGTGAGGTGGAGGCAGGGAAGAGGGAGGGAGAGGCCGAGAATGAGATGGTATGGAGAGGTATATGAGAGAGAGGGGGAGGTGAGCTGGGAGCGGTGCAGTGAAATGGCGGGGAACAGGGCGACATGGACGCTTTTTGTCTGTGGCCACCTCTTACAGGATTAACCCTAGATAAGTAATGTGGGGTCTCAGAGACCCCAGTCCCCGAAATCTAATTTTTAAAAATATGAGCATAAGGTCTACAGATCTGTCCGTCTCATTACCTAACTGCCTAGTGATGCTATTCATGGGAATGATGGGGTCATAGCTGAACCTGGCTCTGATTTTGCTCTATAGAGCCATTGGGGTATGTTCGACCCCAGATTACCTATAATGTAACCTCAGTTGAGCCCTCTTGTGATTTTTTTATTTCAATTTGAGGTCTTTTTCCTTTTGTATACAGAAGGTCCCAACATCGGTCTACTGCAGACCACCCAAGGAATCATGATATTACTTTTCAATTTTGCAAGATTTAATTTAAAAATTTTTATACCTAAAATTTAACCATTTTTGTATAAACTTAAAAATATATATATTTTTTCGATTAAACTTTATTTTTTCTGGCCCTATTTACAGATAAGGGGTGAATTATTTGTGTATTGAACCATTTTGAAATATCTCAAACGGAAGTTTTTTTTTTTTTTTTTTTCCGTGGGGTCTGTCAGACGAGTGTTAGTCTAATATGACCTTAAGTAAATTCACATAAGTTACTTACGAGTTTTAGGTGCAATTAATATTCTTACTCACCAGTAATTACTCTCATTATCTCCTAGCTAATTCCCCCAAGATTTGACCAAATTATAAAGGTTACTTAGCTAGAAAGAGTCGGACAACAGATGACGACGACCCTGATGTTGCGGTCAGTTGCCTGGGGCATCCATGGGTCCTTAGGTGCGTATTTACAGCGTGCAGCTTCAACGGGCTTAGGAACTAGAGTAAGCAAACATGGCGAGTGTCTTCTCCCTCATAGGATTGTAGAGATGCTAACTATTAATTAATCACAAGGCTAAATAGTTTAATTACTTCATGGAATATACAAGGTGAATCCAACTTAATTTAATCCTAGTTTTAATTATGCTAAAGCCAAATACTTCCTTTATCTATGGAAATAGATAAACGAAATATTTGGCTTTAGTATTGAGTTATCCCCATACCCTGAAGATTGGGTCTATGAATGTGCGTGGATGTAGTTCGATTGAGGCTAAAAGGGAGGAGATTGGGAGAATTTTGAAATATCTCAAACAGAAGTTTTTTTTTTTTTTCCGTGGGGTCTGTCAGACCCCACGTTACCTAATATAGTAACAAAATCAAGATTACCTTACAAGGGTTAAGGCATCTGGCAATAGATCAATAGACTTATCATAACTTCGCATATTACTTTCTTTGGAGTACTTTTACATATAATACAGCTTAATTCTCTAATTCTATACGCTAATGCAAATATACAAATGACTTCCTTACATTTCTGTTTTCCTGGTTATACTTTTCAGTGGTGTTATTTCAGTTTTGATTATCTTTGTTTTACTTATTTTTACCAAAGCACATTTTCTATTTACATACACTATTTACACACACTATATACTCACACTATTATATACAGTACACTATATACAAAGCCTCACACATACATATGCTTGGTAGATTATGAGCCTATGATAACTGAAAAAAAACAAAAGTGTTAGGGGCGGTGCCGGGCATTCAGGCAGGATGGAGTGTCTGTACGTGGCTCCCGCTGCAAATATTTCCGTTTTGACTTTCGTCCTCCTCACCTTCCTCCTCATCCTCAGACTCCTCAGATGACTGACTCACCGAAAGGGTAAGGAGATACACAGTAGGCTGCAGGGTCGTCAGGGTCACTCTCCAGGTGCATGAGGTGCGAACGGGACGAGCATGATGGGCGAACGAAATCAGACAGTTGGAGTTAGACCTCATCATATTCATTCTAGCACTGCTCTTGGATGGCTAACCTTGGCTACTCACAGCCACCCCAGAGCCCGGTGGTGCAAAAAAAAAAAAAAAGTGGGATTTTCAAACTGTGGCAGGAAGGAGCTGTTGGATCGGTCTGACACCCAGGGGTCTCCCAGAACCCCGCATGCTTCGGATCGATCCAACACCTGAATCGTATGGATTAAAGAAGAATTATGCAAGGAAAAAAATAGGGTATAGAAAATATACAATAAAAACAAATTAAAATAAGGGAGAAATAAGCGAGACTGAAAAAAAAAAATGAAGGAAATGGTTTACCTTAAGAGAGAAGCTTTGCAGATCCGGAGAGGGCAGGAAGATCTGCGTAGAACCGGAGAAAAATAAAAGTGAATAGCAAATAAAAATATAGAATAGGAAGGACAATGTGACACTATACCAGAATGGAGGAGCTGAAGAGCAGGAAGAATATAGTGTTTTTCAATACAAAAGCGAAGGAAAAACAATAAAGTAGGATAACCAGACAGCAGAGAAAACCGAAGAAGCAGAAGATGGATAGCAGAGAATGAAGAGGGAAAAAGGAGACAATTAACAATACCATATGAAATAGACAAGGACGCAGGAATGTAAATAGTAAGTGACAAGAATTTCAGTCCGAGAAGGATAACTGGAGGGTGATGATAGAGGGAGAAAAGAAAATTAATCTCTGTGCAGTAAAAAAGAGAAGGGGGCGACGGAAGCAGAAAAACAGATGGAAATTGCAGTATACATGTTCAAATAAGAGAAACTAGGAGAAGGGGGATACAAATTTTCATATGAAGATAACGACGAAAAGCGTAGCCTAGAACGACCAGGAAGAAGTGAAGAAATGTAACTTTTGTGGCATTTGCTACAGCGTCTCCAAATTTATGAATACGATCTACTGCAGGTTGGAGTTAAGTTACTCCTCCATTCCTGCATCCTGCTTTCGGGGCATGGGGTAGCATGTGAATGATGACTGTATAATCGGACATCGGTGTAACATCAGGAAAGCTACACTGTCCAACATGAGAGAAGAAATATTTATTAAAAAGCAGCAAACTTGGTGACAAGGACGGGAATATTTAATCCCTGCGATGAACTAGACGATGAAATGAGTATGCTAGCAGTAAAAAAGAAACCTGAATGTGCAAAGAAGGCTAAACACATGAGATACCAATGAAAAGAGAAGAGGGTGACGAAGAGCTGAAAGAATTAAACCAAATTCTTATAGAAAATGAGGAAGGAAAAGCTGGAATAGAAAAACTAGAGAAAATAAAAAGGGATAGAAGGTTAGACAGTGGACAAAAACGAAACAGCAGAATTTAAAAGCGTATAGTAAAATCGTAAAAATTATGGAAAGAAGGAAGGAGAACGAGGTATATATGAGAAGGTGACAGCGGAAGCACAGGTGCGTGAAGAAAAGGATTATTTCCATAATATATTTGAGAGAGAGAGAGAGAGAGAGAGAGAGAGAGAGAGAGAGAGAGAGAGAGAGAGAGAGAGGGAGAGAGACAGACAGACAGGCAAGAAAACAGAAGAACTGGGCAGTAAATAGAGAGGACACATGAAAGATGATGGTGTGTAAAAAAGAACGAGGATTTGGAAAAAATGGAAAGAGTAAGAAATAAAAAGAAATAATGAGTAAAAAAGGTTAATAAACAGAAGAAGAAAAGAACAAGAAAAAGAAGACAAGATGGAACGAAGAAAACAAGATGAAGAAGAAATGAGGAGGAAAGAGAGGAAGAGGAAGAACAAAAAAGAAGAAAAAACAACGAAAAACAAGAGGAGGAGGAGGAATACGGAGGTTTACAAGGGAAAGCAAGCAGCAACAGACTTTATGGTCCTTTCGAGGCTGCTTGTAACAGAGTACAGTAGACTATGAATACAAGATCTAGTTCTACATGCTGAAGGAGATTGGTAGTAAATCATGAAGGCTCCCCCCCGCCTCCAAACCCTCCAGGAAGAATGCGAGAAAGACCACCATGCAGCATGGAAAAACTGACATGGAAATTTCATATGAAAGACTGAAAAGGAAAAGTTACATTCTATAATACTTTATCTATAAGCTACCTGTAAGAGAGTGTAATTAAGTAAAATGAATAATAAAATGAATAAGTATATAAGGCATGACATTATATACGGATATGGTGAGTTAACGGGCGTCTGAAGACATAGCCTGGAAATTGCACTGTGCAGTGTGGATGTTCAGGGGTGATGTGGCAGCTTTGCCTGGTGCTTTTAAGGCAGGCTGCAATCAATCAGACACCAGCTCTGTTCACGCCACCGTGACAAGGAACTTTCCCATGCAGGACATGTACACAAGTTTCCTCCTGAAGCAGTGACCCCTAGTACATTTAAAAAAAAATCCCGATGGTGGTCACTTACCTAACGGGGACCCTCAGTGATCCACAGCCCCTCACAGGTCAAAAGTAAAAGTAGTGACCATTAACTCAGGACTATCTGTGCAGATTCTAGTCTGTGCTTATGCTACTGTATTTGCATTAAATAAACTGATAAATATATAATGACGTGACGTGATGTGATGTGCAGGTACACTAAGTTTATGGAGTGTCTTGTAGACAGGACGGGACTGAACTTATGTGTAGCTGGTAAAAGTAAGTTATTCGGACAGGAACAGAGTCAGCTGAGGATTCTAATCCAAGTACTTGTCTATTCCATTTTAAATGTCTTAATGGAGATACTGTTCACGGTATCTGGGGGTAACCTGTTCCAGATATTTACGACCCTGTTGAAGAAGAAGTATTTTGCTTCATGGAATTGGAAACGCTTTCCAAGTACTGAGCCCTGGGGAATGCCACTAATCACTTTACACCATTTGGATTCCTTTCCGTTTGACTCGACCAGGTTATTTCAAAATATTTATTCATGTCTATGTTGTCATATCCCTTCATGATTTTGAAAACTTCAGTAAGGTCACCTCTTAACCTGCATTTCCTTAGACTGAATAATTTAAGTTCTTCAAGGCGTTCCTCATATGGTATGTTTCTCATTCATGGTATCATTTTTTTATTCTTCGCTGTATTTTCTCTAAGTTTTCTATGTCTTTTCTGTAATACGGAGACTAGAACTGCACTCAATACTCGAGATGGGGGCACATTAGTGAGTTGTACAAGGCAAGTATGACTTTTCCTGATTTAAAACGAAAGTTCTTCCAATAAAGCCCACAAAATTATTTGCAATTTTACCTTCCTCAGTGCAATGCTTACTCGGTTTTAGGTCATTTGATATTATTACACCAAGGTCTTCTTCATTGTCTGTACTTAATAATTGGATACTGTTCATTTTGTAGTTTGCATGGATGTTGTTATTTCCAATATGGAGTCCTTTGCATTTTTCTATGTTGAATTTCATTTTGCCATTTTTCTGCCATGCTTGTCAGTGTATTGAAGTCATTTTGTAACTGCTGTCACTTGTAGTTACTTTATTATTTTATTATCATCAGCAAATCTGAATATTTTACAATTTAAACCGTTATCTGTGTAGTTTATGTAAATATTAAAAAATATCGGTCCAAGTACTGAGCCCTGGGGAATGCCACTAATCACATTACGCCATTTGGATTCCTTTCCGTTTATTACAACTTGCTGTTTTCGGTGTGAAAGCCAGCCTTGTAACCATTTCTGCATATTTCCTTTTATTCCATGCACTTCTATTTTGCTTACAAGACGCATGTGAGGGATGGTGTCAAATGCTCTTTTGAAAGTCAAAGTAAATTATATCTACCGCTTTTGGAGTCATCATATGATTTGTAAACATCATGAAAGAAGTCCTGTCAGAAATTTTTATACACTCCTGTATCTGACGAGTGTTAGTCTAACATGACCTTAAGTAAATTCACATAAGTTACTTACGAGTTTTAGGTGTAATTAATATTCTTAATCACCAGTAATTACTCTCATTATCTCCTAGCTAATTCCCCCAAGATTTGGCCAAATCAGAAAGGTTACTTAGCTAGAAAGAGTCGGACAACAGATGACGACGACCCTGATGTTGCGGTCAGTTGCCTGGGGCATCCATGGGTCCTTAGGTGCGTATTTACAGCGTGCAGCTTCAACGGGCTTAGGAACTAAAGTAAGCAAACATGGCGAGTGTCTTCTCCCTCATAGGATTGTAGAGATGCTAACTATTAATTAATCACAAGGCTAAATACAGTTTAATTACTTCATGGAATATACAAGGTGAATCCAACTTAATTTAAACTTAGTTTTAATTATGCTAAAGCCAAATATTTCCTTTATCTATGTAAATAGATAAACGAAATATTTGGCTTTAGTATTGAGTTATCCCCATACCCTGAAGATTGGGTCTATGAATGTGCGTGGATGTAGTACGATTGAGGCTAAAAGGGAGGAGATTGGGAGAATGTTTGTGAGAAGAAAGTTTGATGTGTTAGCTTTGACAGAAACTAAGATGAAAAGGGAATGGTGAGTTTTAAGTTTGGAATGGAAGATTATCAGGTGTTGACAGAGGAAGGGCAAGAGAAGATGTGGCCTTGTTAGTGAGTCCGGAAGTACAGCAGTGTGTGATTGAATGGAAGGAGGTGTTATTGAGACTGGTGTGGGTGAAAGCGAAATCTGAATGTAAGTTGTGGGTGTTTGCGAGTGCATATGGGCCTGGTAGTGACAGGGATGAAGAAGAGAGGGAGTCTTTCTGGAATGATGTTGATGAGTGTCTGCAGAATTTTGTAGTGAATGTGAATGTGGTAATGATGGGAGATCTCAATGCTGGAGTGGGAAATGTAGCAGTTGAAGGTGTAGATGGTATGCACTGCGGTGCCTGGAACGAATGATAGGGATGTGTGTTGAGCGAGAGATGGTGATTGGAAATACTCTGTTTGAGAAGAAAGATATTTATAAGTATACATGGGTGAGACAGGAGGGTGGAAGGGTTGTTGATAGAGCATTGATGGACTATGTGGTTGTGTCCAGGTTGTTGGATGTGAGAGTTCTGAGAGGGGAGGGTGGAGATATGTCTGACCACTACCTGATGGAGGGAAAGTTAAGAGTAGGTAAGAGATGGGTAAGAGCTAGGAGAGTTAGGTGTGGCAGGGGGGTTTTGAAAGTGAGTGAGTTGGATAAAAGAGAGAAAATGATAGAGAATCAGGAGAAATTGAAAGATGAGTGGTATGCACTGAAAGATCAGGAAAATGGCAGTGTGGAGGAGGAATGGCAGTTGCTTAGGAGTGCTGTGGTGGGGCATGCAGAAGAGGTGTGTGGTGTGAGACTTGTGGGTGGTGGTGTAAGAAAAGGAAGTGATTGGTGGTGTGAGGAAGTAAGTATGGCTGTGGCTGAGAAGAGACGTGCATATGAAGTGTGGCTGCAGAGGAAGGATGTGTCATATGAGAGGTGTAAGGAAAAAAGGAATAGGACGAGAAGGGCTGTGCATGTTGCTAAAGTGGCAGCAGATGAGAGGTGGGGTAGGCGGTTGACTGGGAATTTTCACCAGAATAAGAAATTGTTCTGGAAGGAGGTGAAAAGGGTGCAAAAGGGTGAGTCTGGGAAGAAAGAGCGAGTAAAAGCAGAGGATGGAAGGATGTTAACTGAGATGGATGCAATAAGGAAGAGATGGGCAGAGTATTTTGAAAGACTGTTAAATGTAGAGGAGGAAAGGGTGGCTGAGATTATGGCGGTTGGAAGGGTGCAAGGAATAAATGTGTTGGGAGAGTTGAATGATTCTTTGATGATGAAGGAGGAAGTGCAGAAGGCAGTAAAGGAGATGAAAAAAATGAAAGCAGCAGGTATGGATAGGTGTGCTGTGGAGTGCCTGAAGGGTGGTGGAGCGACTATTGTTGACTGGTTAGTAAGATTGTTGAATGTGTGCTTTGTGAAAGGTATGGTGCCAGTTGACTTGGCAAGTGTTTGTATGGTCCCGTTGTATAAAGGCAAGGGTGATAAGTATGAATGTACTAGCTTTAAGGGAATAAGTCTGTTGAGTGTTGTAGGTAAGGTGTATGGTAGTGTTAATTAAGAGAGTTAGGGAGGGTACAGAGAGAGTGATTGGTGATGAGCAGTGTGGCTTTAGGAGAGGGAGGAGATGCGTGGATCAGGTGTTTGCTGTGAGACAAGTGTGTGAAAAGTATTTAGCGAAAGGCAAGGATGTGCTTTGGGCATTCATGGATTTAGAGAAAGCGTATGATAGAACTGATATGGAAGTGCTGTGGACTGTTTTATGACTGTATGGACTTGATGGTAGGTTACTAAAAGGAGTGAAAAGTTTTATGTAAATAGTAAAGCGTGTAAGAGTGGGAAATACTGTGAGTGATTGGTTTCTCGTGAAAGTGGGGCTGCAGCAGGGATGTGTGATGTCGCCTTGGTTGTTTAATATTTATATGGATGGTGTTGTAAGAGAGGTGAATGCAAGAGTTTTAGGTGGAGGTCTGAGTCTGGTGAACGTTGGTGGTAGAGAGTGGAATCGGAAGCCGCTGCTATTTGCAGATGATATTGCGCTGGTGGCTGATTCAGAGGATAGATTGAGACTGTTGGTAGAGGAGTTTCGATGGGTGTGTGAAAGGATGAAATTGAAAGTAAATAAGAATAAGAGTAAAGTGATGAAGTGTACGAGGTCAGTAGATGGTAGAAGGATGAATATAGTTTTGAATGATGTGTTGCATGAGGAGGTAGAGTGTTATAAGTATTTAGGGTCGCATGTTGCTGTGGATGGAAGAATAGATGCAGAAGTGAAGTTTAGAATGAATGAAGTAGGGAAGGTGCTGGGAGGAATGAATAAAGTATTTAGATGTCGTTCGCTTAGAATGGATGTAAGGAGAAGGCTGTATGAGGGTGTAGTGGTACCGACTCTGTTATATGGGGCTGAAACATGGAATATGGGTGTAGCAGAGAGGAAAAGTTTGAATCTAATGGAGATGAGGTGTCTCAGGAATATGTGTGGAGTGACATGTATGGATCGAATGAGAAATGATGAAGTGCGAAGGAGAACTGGAGCTGTTCAGGAGATGGCTGATTGAGTTGAACAGAGGGTGTCGCGATGGTCTTGGCATATGGAGAGAATGGATAATGAGCAATTGGTGAAAAAGATAACTAGATCTGATGTGAGAGGTGTAAAGCTGAAAGGGAGACCTGGAAATGGATGGATGGACAGTGTGAAGAGAGCGTTGGATGTGAGAGGGATGTCTGTTGAGCAAGGAAGAGTGGCTGTGTGTGACAGAAATAAATGGAGAGAAGTTGTGAATGAATAAATGACAATGCAGCCCTGAGGGGATATTCTCCTGCATTTGGTCTGATCAGCTAAATCAGGTCAGGTGCGGGTAAGGGGATGGGTCTATTATAATGTGGCAAGGGTAAACCAGCTCTGCTGTCGAGCCCTGCTGTGGATGTCACTGATTGCACTGCGCAGTTGACCTTCGTGCAATGTGGTGCAGTGAGGATCTATCCCTTCTCCCCTTTGGGGCTATGATGTGAATGAATGTGTTTGAATGGATGAGTAAATTGAGAGTGTGTCGTCCTGTCTCGGCTACCTCCCTTTCCCTTGGGGGAAGCAGCCTAGGCGTATAGATAGACAGATAGATGTAAATATGTATTAAATCTCATCAGCTTCTCACGTGAGAGCACGTAATCTCTCCATGCAAATGCAGTTAGGTGAATGGAAAATTCCTAATTTTTTACATGTATTTACACTATAGTTGTCCATAAAGGTTAAACACAGTAGCATTTAATTTATTAATAATAAGAGTTATTAAAGAGAACGTAATCTCTGAGTTAAAAAACCACTTGAATGGTTTTCCTCTGCTTTCAACAGGGACAACTTTTTTAAAAACTAAAGAGTGCAACCTCTCTGGGAGAAAATATTCCCCACAGTTTTGAGGCTGGGCGAAAGATGATATGCTGTATCATGGAATGTGACTCTTAGCCAGGAGTTCTCTCCATAGGTCACGAGAACCCTGTGTTGTGGCCCTTCTAGGTCGCACATCTTGACCAAATTGCTCTCCACCATCCACTGTGTCCAGCTTAGCCGTTAACTCCTGGGGTACCAGTTTATCAATAGTTTTTATATTGGTATATCCCCTACAATTAATTTTTACAAGTCTCAGCACCCCCTCTGAGTCTGGGTGCGTAGAGATCACTTTAGGTAATGACCACTGGGATCTTGGTTGTTCTGTTTTTGTTATGACCACATCTCCTATGTTTATAACTGACTTGTTGCTGGCAGCCTGAGCCCCATAAAATCTTTCTCTTAGGCTCAAAAGATATTGTTTGCTCCAATTTCTATTCCAGGTGTCCAATACCATTTTCAGACGTTGGTATTCCTCACCCAGATGTTGTTCTAATTCATTACTTTCTACTGTAGGATCATCTACTTCCTCCTGGATATCCACACAAGGCAACGGATAGAGCTTTCTGCCATATAACATATAAGCCGGTGTCAGCGCCTCAATCGAAACGCTAGTATCATCGAGATAGGTTAAAGGTCTATCATTAATGCTAGCCTCAATTTCAGTTATCACTATTCTCAACTCCTCTCTGGTGATCTTAGTTTTGTGTGAGGTTTTCCTAAGGCAGTTCTTCACAATACCACTCATTCGTTCGGTAAGACCATTTTGTCATGGTGCTCTAGGAGCTATGAACTGCTAGGTACAATTTTAGATTCCCAGCGCCGACTTAACCTTTGGGTTATTCATTATAATTAAAAGTAGAGGTGCTGCTCCAACGAAACTGGTTCTGTTGTAGCTGAATAATTTATTAGGACAAGACTTTCTAGCTGCAAATCTTCCTAATACATTCAGGAATGTCTCTGAACTTAAAACTTCTACCATTTCTAGATGGACTGCCCTTGTGTAGGTGTAAGTAAACAAACATACATACACCTTATGGGAAGTTCCCTCACCCATAACAGTTATAGCCCCTGTGTAATCGACTCCAGTTACTTTGAAGGGCTGACTTACATTTACCCTATCCCTTGGTATGGCAGGTGATCCTGGATAGACATATGGTCTTTGTTCATACCTCCTACATATAGTGCAACCTTTGAGATATTTCATTATGACCTTTCTTCCCTTAGGGATCCAATACCTTTCCCAGATTCGGCCAAAGTGTTGCGCACACGTCCGTGAAGAGTCAAATCATGGGCTTCCTTCACAATTAACTACACAAAATGATCATTCTTGGGTAACAATATAGGATGTTTAGTTTGGAGAGGCAAATCAGCCTTTATTATTCTCCCAAGGCATCTGATTAGACCCTTTCCGTCTAAGAACAATATCAAATATCTGATCAGCTTATTCTTTGTATTTTTTTTCAGCCAATATTCCATGGGATCAAACTTCTGAAGCCCCACTTTCTTATTCATAAATTTAACAACTAATTTAGTAGTGTTAATAAGTTGTCTTATTGATGTGAAATCTGCTTATGTCATTTACTTCTGGCTAAGGTAGTACAAGATTCAAGTTTACTACACTAACCTCAGCAATACGATACTGTTTCTGCTCAGGCCAATCATTACTGAGTAACCATTTAGGACCTTTAAAGCACAAGTTATCTGTGATCAGTCTCTTTACAGTCGAACCTCTCGAGAGCAGATCATCTGGGTTTTACTTGAAGGATACATGGATGAATTTAAATTTGGAAGACAGTACTTTAATAGTCTTCAATCTATTGTGCACAAAAGGAATTTTGCTGTCTTCTTCCCTATCCAGTAAAGACAAACCTCACTGTCAGTCCATATACAGATAACCTCAAACTGAATATCAAGAGTAGTGGTTATATACCTAGCCAACTTAGTTGCTACTTCTATGGAAGCCAGTTCCATTTGAGGTAGAGTTCTTCCTTTAATTGGCACAATGCTGGCTTTGGACATGATAATCTAACTATCGTCTCCTGATGTGCAATAAGCTACTACTCTATATGCCCTTCGAGAAGCATCACAAAATATGTGTGAGAGTGACTTCTCGTTACTCTTTATTTTCCTGGGAATACATATGCTTGATCTGGTTTTAAACTCCTTTCTAATCTGTTCCCATTGTTCCACAGATGTCTCACCCAATTCAGTGTCCCAGTCTAAATTTTCTTGCCAAGCCTCCTGCACTAAAGATTTGCCTTTAATATCTATAGGACTGACCAATCCTAATGGGTCAAATAACGTGGAGACCTGACTTAACAAGGACCTCTTGATGAGAGTGACATCAGAGAACTTAACTGGTTTCAACTAATTTCATCAATTCTTGTATCCCAGTTAAGACCCAACACATTTTGAGTTTTGGGAATGTCATTATTTGGATATTACTCTTGTATTTTACTCCTCAAAAGCGGTGAATTTGTATTCAAGCTCTGTAACGACAAATTTGCCTTCCCACATTCGGAACTGGCTACTTCATAAGCCTTCAATGCTTCTGTCTCTGTATCAGCAACACCTTGCAAATTATCCATATAAAAAGCATGCCGTATTTCTGTGCATTTGGCATTTCCAAAATGATGCTTTAAAGTGTTGCAAAATAGGAAAGGACTAGCACAAGAGCCAAAGAGCTCCGATCGGACTATCCTCATTTTGAGGGTCTTGAGGGCAGAGGAATTTTGTAAATTCCCCATCCTTCTTTCTCAATCCTATTCTGAGAAAAGCCTTACTAATATCTGCTGTATAAGCATAAGCTTTCTCTCTAAATCTCAGCAACACATTCCCTAACTTCTCTGTTAGTGTAAGTCCAGAGTATTGGCAATCATTCAAGCTAGCTGATCCTTTGGAAGCTCTACTACTACAGTTGAAAACTATCCTTATGGGAGTTGTTACTGAATCCTTGCTTGCAGCATGATGTGATTAATAATGTCCCTCTTTGTGTTAACAGGGACTTCTACCTCTTTTATAAAATAATTCTTCAATTGATCTTTTATAATATTATCATACATGGTTAGATGTTCTGGTTTATCTCTCAGCTTTCTTAGAAGAAAATTTAACTGAGCCTTGGCTGCTTGGTAATTTGTTGGTAACTACGAATGATTTAGTTTCCATGGTAATCCTACCCAATACTGTCCATCCTTAAATTCCACAGACTTGTTATACAAATCCAAAGTTAATTTATCTTCAGGGGTTGGTTCCTCGGAGTGTATTCTTACATTATCTAGGTCCCACAATTTGTGTACAGGTTAAATTTTTTCATCCAGCAAGTCATTTATCTGAGTCAGTTCTAACGCTGCTCCTATTCTAGCTACCATCAATGACTGTGTGGGGGTAATAAAGATTGAGTCTACTAGTTTGGCCTCTCTTTTAGCTTGCTTTGGAAAAGGCAACTGACCCGTAATAAGGTTACTTCCTCGACTCTTGAACAACCGTACTTTATTCTTCTTGAAAGTCCTATGTAGGAATTTTCCACGGTAATCTGAACCAATTATCATTTTTATGGGCCCCACAGTATCTGATTTCACATTCTGTTTAGCCAGCCTTATCTCCTTCAGTCCCATTATTTATATACTTGTCTCCATACCCAATACAGCTGCTGTCATATAGCATTTATATCTGCCTAGTTGTATTACAGATCTAAGTAAATCAAAGGACTGAGCTTTCTTAGTAAAGAATCCTGTAATGGCTACATTTACCTTGCCAATAATAGGTAACATTAGTTTCTTCACAATGTCTGCAGAAATGAAGGTTTTGTGTGCACCCGTATCAAAAAGAGTACATGCTAATATGTTTCTATTGTCGATCACTACCTTCACATCTGGAGTAGACTGTAGCACCAGTCGAGCAGGGCAGTACTCCCAAGGTGGATGGAGAGCTGATGATAGGGAGAGCTGGAGCTCCTGATTCATCAGCCCTTGGGACTAGGTCCCGACCATCCCCCTTTGCTGAACTTTTTCAGTGACTCAGTAACACAGAGAGTAGGCCAGCATGCTCTCCAGTACAAGTTTCTGTAACTATCAACACCAGACTACATGCACATTACACACCACAATTTCTTTTCAAAATTTAAAAAGAAAAAATGGCATCAAATAACATAGCCTCGGAGTCCCCAGGGGGGGGAGGGACCATAAATGCCCCCACCTTCTGCCCCTCTCCTGGTGATGACTCAAGATGCCTGGAACCACTGTCTGACTCTCTTCTTCATTTCTGCAACATTTGTGGCCTTTCCTCTAACTATCGCTCTGTTGAGCACCACCTCTCCTTCTCTAAACCTCACCTTCTTTTTCTAACTGAGACTCAGCTGTCTGAGGCAACTGACAGCAGACCCTTTTCTGTATCCTCCTACTTTCTCTATACTCATTTCAAAGCCAAAGGTGGCTGTTATGTATATATACGCAACAACTTATCTTGCTCTCATGTTCCTGAACTTGATTCTTCCGAATTCTCTACACTCTGGCTTCGGCTTTCCTGTCATTCTCTGACTAAATATATCTGTGCTGTTTACTTATCTCCTAATTCTACTGACTACCAAAAATTCTTTGACTATCTTACTTCTACGATGGAACACATTCTATCCATTTCTCCTTTCTCTGAAATCTCCGTTCTAGGAGATTTCAATGTTCACCACCACTTTTGGCTCTCCTCTCCTTTCACTGATCCACCTGGTGAACAAGCCTACACCTTTTCTATCCTTAATGACCTAGAGCAGCTTGTACAGCACCCTACCCGTATCCCTGATCGCCTTGGAGAGAGCTCCAACATACTTGATCTCTTCCTTACTACTAATCCTTCTGCTTACACTGTTAATCTTTTCTCTCCGTTGGGCTCCTCCGATCACAACCTTATCACCTTAACCTGTCCTATCGCTCCAGTACGGCTTACGGACCCTCCAAAGAAACGTCGTCTGTGGCACTTTGGAGCTGCGGACTGGGAGGCCCTCAGGCAGTACTTCTTTGATTTTCCCTGGAATGATCATTGCTTCTGTGGCCGGGAGCCATCTGGGTGTGCCTTGCGCATTACAGAGGTTATTCTTTCGGGCATGGAAGTACACATTTCTTTCTCATATCCTTTGACTAATGCACGAAAGCATTGGTTTAATCACGCTTGTTCTAATGCTGTCCACAACAAGGAGAGGGCCTATAAAAGGTACCGGAGCCAACCCACTCCTGAATCACATCTTTTATACGTTTCTGCCTGGAATCGTGCTAAGTCTGTTCTTCGCTCTGCTAAAAATAATTTCATCTGTACTAAGTGCTCTCAACTCTCTAACTCGAATTCTTCCCGCTCCTTCTGGCACCTTACCAAAAACCTTTCTAACAACTTTACCTCATCATCCTTCCCTCCACTTTTCTACTCTGATCTCTCTGTAGCTATTTCTTCTACTGATAAAGCAGATCTCTTCGCTCAGACTTTCTCCTCCAATTCCACCTTAGACGATTCCAGTGCTGTTCCTCCATCACTTCCCCCCTCTGACTTCTTCATGGCTGACATTAAAATTTCTTCAGCTGATGTATTTTCTGCTGTCACAGGCCTCAATACTAATAAGGCATATGGGCCTGATGGAGTCCCTCCTGTTGTTCTCAAGAACTGTGCTTCTGTGCTTACACCCTGCCTAGGCAAACTATTTCGCCTTTGTCTGTCAACTTGTACCTTTCCTTCTTGCTGGAAGTTTGCTCTCATTCAGCCAGTCCCAAAGAAGGGTGACCATTCCCAACCCTCTAACTATCGTCCAATTGCTTTAACATCCTGTATCTCAAAAGTTTTTGAGTCTGTTCTTAATAGAAAAATTTTAAAGCATCTTTCCTATCACAACCTTCTTTCTGATCGTCAGTATGGGTTCTGACAGGGACGCTCCACCGGCGATCTTCTCACCTACCTTTCAGACTCCTGGTCATCCTCCTTTTGGGACTTTGGCGAAAGCTTTGCCATTGCACTTGACATCTCTAAGGCTTTCGATCGAGTCTGGCATAAATCTTTAATTTCCAAACTGCCCTCTTACGGTTTCTATCCTTCTATCTGTGCCTTCATCTCTAGCTTCCTTTCTGGTCGTTCTATAGCCGCTGTTGTAGACGGCCATCGTTCTTCTCCTAGATCTATTAACAGTGGTGTTCCTCAGGGCTCTGTCCTATCACCAACTCTCTTTCTTTTATTCATCAATGACCTTCTAAGCTGTACATCTAACCCTATCCACTCATACACTGATGACTCCACCCTTCACCTTTCCATTCGATTCCCGCAACGTCCATCTCAGCAGTTACTTCAACAAACAAGGGATGAGGCTATGGCACACCTAATGTCTGACTTGGCTCATATCTCTAACTGGGGTAAAAATAATCTTGTTGTTTTTAATGCATCAAAGACTCAGTTTTTGCACCTATCAACCTGACAAAATCTTCCACAGGTATACCCACTGCATGCATTCCTCCACCCCTACGACGGGCGCGTAGCACCCGTCTAGAGCAAACTCTCATCCCTTTTCTGTCCAACTCTCTAATGCAAGAGTTAACCGTTACTCCCAGTCCTTCATTTATGCAATAGGTCAACTCTTGAACTGTCTCCCTCTGTCTGTATTTCCTACTTCCTATGATCTCCAGTTTTTCAAACGCAGTGTCCAGGCATCTGGAAATGATCAGATCTTTAATTCGGCTCTCTCTTATATTTTGTTTTTCTCTTGGAAGGAATAGTTTTGCAGGCTCGTTGCATTTGGTTCCTTCTTCCTCACATAAAAAAAAAAAAAAAAAAAAAATCTCCAATTGAAACTGCAGCTGGCATTACTACTGGAGTTTTAGGGCATAAAGCACTATGATGATCTTTTTTACATTTGAAACAAAGACTTAGTTCAATCTTGCAGTACGCTGAAGTGTGTTCGGAATTCATGCAAATTATGCAACACCCACATTCCTGAAGCTTTCCTACTCTAGAAGCATAATCAGGACAATGTTGACATGATGCACTGGAAAGTTGCACACCACAAAATGCACAAATCTTCCTGTCCTTTACCATGGAAAGTTTTACCTCCTTATTTTCAGCAGCTTGCCAATTCCTTGTCTTTAATATTTTATCATCAGATTTTAAAGAACCATGGAAAGTACCTATCTCTTCTTTAGGTACAGACTTAGCCGTCCCTGACTTAGGTTTCCCAACCACTTGGTTATTTTTTTTTTTCTGTATTTCAGTCTTCTGTTTAATTTCAGCAGGCTTTACACTTCCTTGCGACAGAGTTGCATTAAGCCTTCCTCAGTCTCCTCATAGGAGAAATTATCTTTTTTGGTTCCTACCATACAAGGCATCCTTGGTTCTAGGTAGAAGCTTTAAGGACACAGTTCTAGAAAGCACTCAGTCTGCTGCTTTAACATCTTCACAAGTACCTAAAGCCTTTAAATTATAGCTCATCACACTCCGAAAATTTTGCAAGGAATCAAAATCACGTTTAGGTATGGGTAATTCGATTAGAGCCTTCAGTAACTGGGTGATGACCTGCTCCCTGTCTTCATAATTCTAAGGATAGTCAGTGCCACCTCATAATTGTTTTCTTCCACAGGTAATTCCTTTATCAACTTGTAAGGTGTCCCCTTAACCTGTCCTAACAGATATGAGTGTTTATTCACAAGGGCGGGTCGAAAAGGAATCAACTTTGGGTTGCCAGGTTGAAACATAGAAAGGTGCTCCTTTACAATGACAAAAACGCTACGAAAAAAAATGTTTCGATATATACATGCCCATTCCAGCAACTTGGATCTAAAAATAGAGTTATTTATAAAAAAAAAAAAAAAGCATGCAATTTTTTCGGACGAACTAAAATGCAATTTCTGAGTTAAATTTCAATTTTAAGAATAAAGGCAACAGTTGAAATAAATGTATTCAAATCATATGAAGTGCATTATTTCATGAAAAAGAAAGGAATAGTAGAAATGGCATGAGCAATTGTTTACTTTCACGCTTCAGGAACAAGTTGCGAGATCGCTTACATTGGACGAGCATACCATGACGTGATTCATGCCCAAATACTTTGCTTGTGATGGATGTGACGTCCTTGACGCAGCATTTCACTCCTTGGGAATGGCAAGGGTACACGTCCATTACGATCACGTCATGGTATGCTCGTCCATTTGGTCCAGTCTATTCTTCAGCAATGAAGGAACTGTGGCAGAAGAAAGCTAAACCAGCTCAGTGTACTTCTTGGCATTGAAGTTTATCTTCAGTGCCGATTTTTCAAATATTCTAACTGAGGCTTGGTCATCATTCTCATTTATCTGTGCTTGTTTTTTTCAACTTGATCGCCATTGAGCGTACGCCAACATCTTCATCAGCAACAGCCGACAACAGGATGTTCTCTGGGTGACAGGAGTAGCTGTTATTGGCAAGCACAGGGCGAATGATCGCCTGATCCTCCAACGGCAGCTTTCGAAGGAGCTCCACCATGAAGAAAAAGTTTTTCACTTCATCTTGACACGAGCTGTTGGCTTTCACCCTGAACCACACAGGAGCATAGTAGTTCACAATGAATGAAACGAGATGTTTTAGGGTTGATGATGTTGCTCCTCTGACATGTAAAGTTGCAGTATGCGATTAGCTTTCGTAAGCCACCTGGCATGATTTAGCGGTCCTGGTTTGCAGATGGTCCCACACCTTCATTAGTATCTCCACTTGGCAATTGCACTGCCAAACATGCACGGCACAGGTAGCCCTGATCTCTGCTGAGATCATTTACATCTCCTGGAAAAATTCAAGTTTTTCCAGCAACACGTTCATAACCAACAACTGGAAGTTCTTTTGGGTCAAATTCAAGCGATTGACCTACTTCTCCTCTGCAGCCTCGTGGACCTGTTGTCGAACCATCAACTGCCTCGAAATACCTTCGGAAAATGATTTCAATAAGATGCAACAAACAAACAAGCTACTGGAGTGGTCTGCCAAGCTGTGTTTCGAGCTCACGCATCACTCCATTTCTCTTTCCAGTATTGACATTTGTCCATTCACAGACGATAGCTTGCTACGAGTCTGATGAATCTGTTCCTCGAATGACAGACATGTCTTCCTTGGCAATATCTGTTGCTCTTCCACTTTTGGGAGAAATGTCGTCGATGTAAACGGCGTCAGGAAATGCAGCCACTGAGTAGTGATCTTCCTTCCCGATTCTCTGACCATCTTGGGTTTTCTTGAGCGTCTGATCGATTTTTCCATCGAAACCGATGCAAACGATCTCCTTCAAATCATTTTTATGCTGTTGCAATGTGACATCTCTCCAGTATTTTCCCTGACTGTGGAGTATACTGGGATCAACTTTATTTTCTTCACAAAGAATATTCATATCTTTCAGTGCTGCATTCACAATGGAGCAGATGTCTCTATTGCTTACTTGGCATTGATCAACTACACGACTCAGCTCAGGACAGACTAATCTGTTTTGACTCTGTTCTGACTGTTTGCTTCCATCTACTTCTGCAGTATCATCATCATCATATTGATCATATTGTTCATCACAGGGATCACTTTCGTCAATACGTGCTGTCATTATATCTTCATTATTTTGCTTAGTATCTCAAGTGGACTCTGCATAGAGCTTCCTTTTCATCACTCTATTTGCTGCACACTTATTTTGTGCTGTCTTCTTCCGTTCTGTTCCACCAATATACATTTTTCTGCAACTATTCTGGTCAACCTAGAGGGGCCACTCCTCAGGTGATATATTGTCTGCTTTAGCGCATTGACATCCAAACCTCTCACGTGCATTGAAGCTTTTGAAACATTTCCAACAACTAATGTCAAAGAAGGTGTCAAAGCTGGCGAGTTTCTCTGTGTAGGTGTTGGATGTCCTTTTGCTCACTGGATATTTCTTAGGTTCCTGTGCCTTTGCCATCAGGCGTTTCACACGAATAAACAACACTGGTGTAATCAGTAGTCGAGAGGGAAGCATTCTCGTAAACTCCTGCTACTTCAAGTGCAATAGTCTCTGCATAGGCTTGGGTGCCCAATGACGGATTTGTGGATTATGTTCCAAATCTCCCCTTATGACATCACAGCTAATGGGCAACTGATTTACTGGAAGACTGCGTGATGAGCCAAAAACAGAGTCTTTCGTGCTTTCTCGTGTGCTGCAAGTGGCCATTATTCCAATAAAATATGCAAACTCATACAAAACTCAAAACTGTAAACCAGTACCAGTTCGTGTAGTTGGTAACAGAAATGCAAAACAATGGGTTATCATTTGCAGAGTTGCCAATCACCGGTAATCACTGAATGCTTGTAGCGTCAGTGCCGTAAATATTAAACTGAAAGTTGCTGGAGTACCACAGGCTCATTCTGAAAAATACAATTAGTTCACGTGAAAACATACTGTAGGTCATCAAAATAGCCTTGTTTCGTCTAATTTTAAATTTTTTACCCATCCTATTACCCACATTGGGGAGATCTATCATGAACTAAGTATTTAAACTGATCCCCAAAAGATTTCCAATTTTGCTGCCCATCAAACTCCGGAAGCGTAATTTGTGGTAGTACAGCTTTACTCTGCTGTTCCACAACTTGTATTTCCGCGGTAGTCTCGGCCAATTTTGACTCTAGTAACTTCACTAATGTTATATATTCCTCTAATTTACCTTCAAATTTGGTAGTCTCCGACTATAGAAGATCTTTATCATCAGCTTTTACTATGGCTGCTTCAAAATTTACATAACTTTCTTCATACTTAGTCCAACTGTCCTTTAGTATATTCAAGAGTCTGTTTAATTTCTCTCTGGATTGAGGTGTTTCATCTAATGATTGTTTGCAATCATTTATGGCTCTCGTAACCCATCCTGCCTTACTATTGGATGATCTTTGTACCAAGGAAATAGACATTTTGACTGATTTCTAAGTTACTAGATTTAACATTAATTTCAATTTCACAACCACAAATTTACCCCAGCTCAGTAGTTATCTAGTTATTTTGAATATTGAGGAGTGTAGACATTGGGCTTATGGTATTAAACCTATCTCCCTGGGTTGTTAAACCTCTGAGGTTATGTCTTTTTTCCCAAGCTCAGTTTCGAAAATAACCAGTATTTCCCTGAGCTCAGAACTGCTAACATCTTAATATAACATAGGAGCACCCAAAGCCTACACAGCAAAGAACTGTACTTTCTTCATCTCGATGTAGTTTATAAATGTCTGCAGAACCGCTTCTCTGCCATGGTGATTCCAGTGTATCCGATCGACTTTTAGAGTTACTTCACGGCCCTGCTAACTAATTTATATGTACTTAAAATTAAAAACATATGAATCACTCTTTGAATATAAAATTGCTAGAAATCATGTAAAAGCTGTATTAAATCTAGCTAAATCAAAATTTCTTCAAAAGCAAGCATAAAAATTATTTAAGAACCCTAATGACAATAGAATATTCTGGTCAACACTTAATTCTTTCAATAATAACTTTTAACAAGTCATTTTCCTTTCCCCCACTAAAATATTCAGAGGGCAACATTACAAATGACCCGCGTGGGAAAGCGGATATTTTTGCCAGT
The DNA here is from genome assembly GCF_032717465.1 of Coenobita brevimanus. Lineage (NCBI taxonomy): Eukaryota > Metazoa > Arthropoda > Malacostraca > Decapoda > Coenobitidae > Coenobita > Coenobita brevimanus. The sequence continues at coordinate 14,312,874 of NC_136991.1, forward strand.
ACATTGCCAGAAACTCTACCATAGACGATACCAGCCAGAATGTCCCAGTACTGGAACTTGACTCTCCCGAACCTGCCCCACTTAAAATACAGACAAGATACGTAAAATCCATCCTAGACAATTTACCTACCAACAAAGCTCCAGGCCCAGATGGAATTCCGCCAATTGGTTTGAAAAAGTGTTTCCCTGAACTTGCCCTCTGTTCTAGCTAAATTATTCAGACTATGCATACGTACTTCTTTATTCCCAAATTCATGCAAAGAAGCCAATAGCCACCCAATTCCGAAGAAAGGAAGTTCCTCTGACCCCTCTGATTACAGATCAATAGCTGTCACATCTTCTCTTGGTAAGGTATTTGAAACTTTAATAAGCACATTAAAAATCATCTTGAATCCAACATCTTAATTAGTGATAGACAATATGGTTTTCGCCACGAAAGATCCACCATTGACATACTCAGTCTCCTAACTCATACTATCCATAAATCAATTGATCTACATGGAGAAACCCATGCAGTAGCTCTTGATTTTTCTAAAGCTTTCGACGGAGTATGGCACCGTTCCCTGCTGTCCAAACTCCCTTGCTATGGACTAACATCTTTTGTTCCTTTGATTTCTTCATATCTTAGTGGCAGGAAAATAAGAGTAAAAATAGATGATGTATATTCCAATTTCCACTCAATTAACGCCAGCGTGCCACAGGGGTCAGTTCTGGTACCAACCCTGTTCATGGTTCATATAATGATCTCTTATCTGTCACCCACAATCCCATCCACTCATACGTAGATGACTCAACACTACATAGTTCATTCACTCAGACACCCATTTACAAAGTCTACAGTAATATCTCTACCTCTCAACTCATTACAGCCATCTCCATAAATCAAGACCAATCTACGATCAGTGAATGGGGACAAAACAACCTTGTCTCTTTTAATGGTAGTAAAGCTAAATATATACAATTTACTAATAGACAGATATTGCCAGATTCGTACATTACCCTCAGTGCTACTCGTAATCCCATCTCCAAAAGTATTGACATTCTTGGCGTCTCACTTAACAATGCCCTCAGCTGGACATGTCATGTTAGATCACTTGCTAAAACCGCTACAAAGAAACTTGGATTATTGTACAGATTGCGTAACCTCTTCACTGATGAGCAGTTAGCTATAATTTATAAGAGTCATGTGTGCTCTCATCTTGAATATTGCTTACCCTTGTGGAGTGGATGTGGAAAGATTGCATTAAAACAACTAGACAAAATTCAGAACAAAGCTGTTAGAATTATTAACAACCCTGCCATTACAAATAAACTACCTCCCCTGCAAGTATGAAGGAATGTTGCCTCCCTTACATTATTTTACAGACATTTTTTTGGCAAATGCTCTTACGAAGTTGCATCCATGGTGCCACCTCTCCATGCCTTCCCTCGTACTACACAGGCATCTGGTAGCGTTCATGACTGGTATGTAACTCAGCCATATTGCAGAACTTCTGTCTATCAGAATTCTTTCATTCCCTGAACTGCATCTCTCTGGAGTTGTTTCCCTCCAAATTTCAACCTACAGCTGTTCAAGTCTAACAGTTACAGATATTTTATGAACAGAGAACACCAGTAATCTGGTGTATAGATTTTTTTTCTTTTTATTCATTTGTTTTTCCTTCCTCCGTTCTGTTATTAAACAAAATATACTGAATATATAGCAAACTGTGAGCCATATGGTAGGTTTCTAGGCTCAAGAAGGGTTATGGTTACTGAGGATTTACATGAACCTTCAGTGGCTCCTACCAAGCCTAGAATGTTTTCAACAATTTCGTTAACTTCCACATCTTCATAAATATCATTTCCTCCCAGGAAAAGCATGGTGCGGTCATGCTCCTAGTCCAATACAGCAATTAGCTGCTCATCATTAGAAAAGGAACTTGCCCTTCCACCCGGAGCTCTGTATATACGTATTTCCCTGTCATCCACTTCTACAAATCGTGGGAGTAGGCTGTGCCTGACAAACGCGACCTTAAAATCGTTCAGTTCCTCAGCTCACATCTGTTATCCTCACTCATAGCACCAAAAATACGTCAGAATTTTTTATACACTCATTTATCTGTTGAGTGTTAGTCTAACACGACCTTAAGTACATTCACAGAAGTCTCTTAGGAGGTTTAGGTGTAATTAATATTCAAACTCACCAGTAATGTGAGTGAGGTGGAGGGGGGAAGAGGGAGGGAAGGCCGAGGATGAGATGGAGGGATGCGGTGGAGAGGTATATGAGAGAGGGGTGTGTGAGTTGGGAGCGGGGCAGTGAAATGGCAGGGGACAGGGCGACGTGGAGGCAATTTGTTTGTGGCCACCCCGAACGGGATTGAGGCGTCTGGCAATAGATAGACAGATAAACCAGTAATTATTCTTCTTATCTCCTAGCTAATTCCCCCAAGATGGCCAAATCATAAAGGTTACTTAGCTAGAAACAGTCGGACAACAGATAACGACGGCCCTAATGTTTCGATCGGTTGCCTGGAGCATCCAAGCGTCCTTAGGTGCTTATTTACAGTGTGAAACTTCAACGGGCTTAGGAACTAGACTGAGCAAACATGGCAAGTATATTCTCCCTCATGAGATTGTAGAGATGCCAACTGTTATTTAATTACAAGGCTAAATACAGTTAAATTACTTCATGGAATAAAAAAGTGAATCCAATTTAATCTTAGTTTTAATTAAACTAAAGCGAAATATTCCCTTTATCTATGTAAATATATATTAAACCTCATCAGCATCTTACGTGAGGGCACGTCATCTTTACATACAGACGCAGTTAGGTCAGTGGAAAATTCCTAAGTATTTACATGTACTTACAATATAGTTGTCCACAAGTTTTAAACGCAGTAGCATTTAGTTTATTAAATAATAAGTTATTAAAGAGAACGTAATTTCTGGGTTATAAAACCGCTTGAATTAGTCATTAACACTCTCCATTTTCCTTTGCCTGTTACAGTGACGACTATTTTAAAAGGTAAAGAGCGCAACCGCTCTGGGGGAAAATATTTCCCACAGGTCCAGTAAGATAGTTAAGCATGAACATCGATGTCTGAATCCATGCTGTGAGTCTCTGATTATATTGTTTTCTTCTAGATAATTAATTATTATATCTATTATGACTGTTTCCATTAATCTGCATATTACAGATGTTAACCTGATTGGTCTGTAATTTCCTAGGTGCGACTTATTTCCTTTTTTGAAAACGAGTTACATTTGCTAGTTTCCATTCGCATGGGACTTTCCCAGAATTTAATTATTTATTGAATAACACAGAGAATGGTGGCAATAATTCATTTTTTGCCTCATTGAGAATTCTTGGTGATACTTTATCAGTAGGCTACCAGAGGTTTTGAGCTGAAGGGATATCACTATTGTGGATAGTGAAGTTACTGAGAATGGTGTTGTTTGCTTGGGTTATAGGTGACATTAGGCTTCTTGTATTTTCTATCCTATAAACAGATGCAAAGTAATCGTTAAGAATGTTCACCATTTCTACCTCACTTTCTGTGTGTTTGCCATTGTTTGTTTCTAGAGGGCCTACTGATGTAGTCATAACCATTTTCTTTCTAATATAACCATAAAAATCTTTAGGAATTGAGTGTGGATCTCCAGTGCTCTCTTGTTTCATTTGATTAGTCTTTTCATTATGCGGCGTAGATTATCATATACTAGTTTATCATTATTTTGTGTTGTTTTTTAATAATTTTATGATACGCATTTTTTTTTTTTTTTTTTTTTTTGCTATTATGCTAATCTTAATTTCACGGGACCACCACTTTGGTTTACTACTACCAGCTGGATGCCTGTTATGTAGTGGAATACATGACTTCACCACTTCATTAAATTTTTTGGTGAATATTTCCCCGGGTTTGGCTTATGTCATTGTTTTCAGCCATTTGATTCTAATCCATCGTTGTAAGCAGCGCTCTGAGCCTGGTGAAATCTGTTCTAACAAAGGCTGGAGTCTTTTCTTTGCTCAGTTTCTTTCATTTATTCAGTAGTAATATGAAACTGATTCAATGATTGCTAAACTCAGGTCCGATTTGAAAGTTGTTAACCAGGTTATCATTTGTAGTTAAGATGATGTCTAGAATATTGTTTCCTCTAGCTGGGTATTCTATGTGTTAGCAAAGGGTGCTTTCTTGAAGATTCGTGTAAAGCTCATGTCCAGAGTGAGCAGTCAGTGGTTTACCCCACTTTGTTACTGATAGATTGAAGTCACCAAAAATTTCACTATCTTCTTGACAACAGATTTTCCCAAATTGATCATAAGGTTTTTCATCTGTCAGCTGACTGTGCCAGAGGTCGATAGACGAGACAAATATTCATTTTAAATGATTTAATATTCATTTGAACATAACTGGAATCTGTGTTGGTAATACTGGGTTTGGATAGTACAAGGGGGTGGAGACTAGTTTTCACTTACAGTAGAACACTACCACCAGCATGGTGTGGTCGCTCACAGCTGAAAATATTACACCCTGTTAATGAGTATTCTGCTAAAAAGTCGGTCAGATGTGTTGATCCAGGACACTGTGATGCCGATAATGTCATAACTTTCTAGGTAAATATGAGATTTTAGATACTCATATTGGTTTTGCAGACTTGGTGCATTAACATAGCAGACTCTAATTCTATCCCAAATAGTTGATGAACTGACTTTAATGGTATTTACATTAAGGTTGCTGCTCCCGGACACTCCACGTTTTTTTTTATTTGAAGAGGGCAACTTTATCATGTAAAACCCTACCAAACCGTGATGCTCCAACTGAGTTCAAATGGAGACCATCTTTAAGAAAAAGAAAATGTTGATTGTAGAGTTGGTCCCACAGATTGACAAAGTTTACTTCTTCTTGCGTGCAGAGAGATTTGAGATGGTTATTTGTGCTGGAGGCCTTGCCATAGAAGCTAATTTCTGAACTGATCCTTGGGACTATCCCGGATATTATTATATTTGTGGACTTTGTTTAAAATCGCTTGATCATCTCATTGTACTTTGCTAGCAATTTCTCTGATTTGTTGCACGTCAAATCGTTTGTACCAACATGAAGGACGAAGAGAGTTTTATCGTTTGTGTCTTTTGTGACCTCATCGCAGGCGTCTGTAATATCACATAGTCCACCTCCTGGAAAACAGTACCTCTTTCTGCTGCTGGGAGCACATCCACAAAATTCCTCCAGCTGACCGAATGGAGTACCCAGTAAGCCTTGTTTCTTCAGTCTTGTCCACTGCTTCAGCAAGGATCTGGTAGCAATTGTATGTACTGATGGGGAGGTGCTTCCTCGTACCTTTTACTGATTTTGCGCCATTTCTTACTGTAATAAAGGGAACTGCACTTGGCAAGGGAAGTACGGAATCGCTGTGCGAGGAAGATACACAATTGTTTGTAACTCCCTGATGGATGGGGGCTGGTACATGCTCGGTTAGCACGCGTCTTCCTTCCTGAATATTGTCACTGACTCCTACATTTGCTGCTACAAACTCTTTCAGTGTTTCAAACTCTGCCTTGAGTTCCCTGTTACATTGAAAGTGCTCCGGGACACGTCTTGAGCACACGGCCACTGGCGAACAAGGAGATGGAGGAGGAAGAGGAAAATGTCTCCAGGAAGTAAAAGATTTAAGAGACATGGAAGTGAAATATGAAGGAAATGTGAAAGAGTATGGACTGGTAAATAATTACTGATATAACATCAAAATGAGCGTTTTTTTTTCTACTTCTGGTGACAAAAGGGAAAGCATGATACGAATTAACATAATAGAAGGGAGGGCATAAATAATGGAAAGAAAAAGAAAGTATAGCAGAGACGAAACATTGGGTATACTGAGAGAGAAGCAGGATGAAGTCGAAACAAACAGAAATATTGGCAAAAGTGAAGGGAAGTGCCAAGGGAGGAAAAGGTGAAACGAAATCTGAGGCAATTAAGAAACAAGACATAACCGAGATACAGAATATTATGTGTAAATACATAAAAGTGGTAAAACAAAATATGTTAAGGACATCAGATTATGGAGAAATTTACAGATGATTATTCAGATGGAAGAAGTGATTGAGGAAGCCAGATGAACTGAGTAATTACCAAGCTAAATGACGGGAAATGAAAAGAATTAAAGATGGATCAGTGGAAGATGAAAGTGGAAAGGGAAGGAAGAGAAGGACTAATGATGAAGGATAATGAATGGAAATTATGCGCTTTATTGAGTTACAGAGAGGACGAAAATTGAAGGAGAAAATAGCTAGGAGGGAGAAACGCTGTCGACAAATGAGAGATAGAGAGAGAGAGAGAGAGAGAGAGAGAGAGAGAGAGAGAGAGAGAGAGAGAGAGAGATTCTTCTCCCTCTGAATTGTATCTTCGTTTATTTACTTTCTCCCCTTCCATTTTCTCCTCGCCATCACATCTTCCTCTACCTTCTTCCTCCCTCCCACACTCCCTTCTTCTATCCCTTCCTCTCCTACCTCCATCTCCCGTGCTCTCTCAACCTACTCGCCTGTTGTCATACTTTCGTCCTATTGCGGCTTTCGAATTTCCCCAAGAAGTATTGTCTCCCCGCATCGTTTCTGCCTGTCCCTGCAGCTCTGAGATGAAATAATTGAATCACATAATGGGGAAAGTGGCAGAGGGATGCGGTACTTTGACGTTAAGAAATGTTGTAAGAGGATGTGATACTAAGGTAGCGAGATGTGACGGAGGAGAAGAGGTATGGAGGAATGTGTGGAATGGGCTGTGATACAAAGTTTTTGTAGAGGGATGTGACTGTAGGGATGCAGAATAGGGATATGATGGCGACTATATGGTGACTATACAAATGTCGGTAGGGATGTGGCGAGAAATGTGGAGGTAAGTGATATACAGTCATGATGTGAAGAAATGGATGCGAAAGAAGAGTACGCGGGAAGAAAGGTGAAAGAGAATATATATAGCAGAGTTATAGCAGGAGGAAAGAGCATAGGAATGTGACGATGAGTATGCTGTAGGTGGATTTAGGAGGTAATTATAGGATAAACCATAGCATTTTGATGAAAGAATGTTCTTGGCCAACCTCCTGTCTTGATTCAGATATGTAATATGCACAACATCCAGTATATGTTAGGTATGAGTATGAAAAGTACAACAGTGTGTTTATTTGCTCCTTTAAAGTTCAGAACAAAGTAAAACAATGCTAGAAATAATTAGTAAGCCAAGAACATTGTAATAATTGAAACAGGTCAATGAAGTATTGCCATGTAATACAAAGACCTCAACTGGATGGTAACCATACATATGTACTGTGTATACAATGTGGGTATGATAGCACTATGTATGTACTATGTACACAATGTGGGCATGTAAAGACTCTCACCTTGGTAGTAGATGGCTGGTTGTTGTGCACCACACACCGTCATGGTATGGGAAATAATTGTGTGAAGTTAAATAATTGTGTGATGTCTCCATGGCTGTTTAATATATATATATATGGATGGGGTTGTAAAGGAGGTACAAGGTAGGGCAGTGGATGTGGGGGTGGCCCTAATGAATGAGGGTGAGATTTGGAAGCTTCCGGTGTTGCTGTTTGCTGATGATACAGTATTGTTGAGTGAAGATGAATGGGAGTTGCAAGGTTTGGTGAATGAATTTGGGACAGTGTGTAGGAGGAGGAAGCTGAAAGTTAATGTAAACAAAAGTAAAGTTATGGTGTTTGAGAGGAATGAAGTCACAGAGTGTGCCGTGAGGTTGGATGGTGAGGATATGGAGAATGTGAGTGCATTCAAGTACTTGGGTAGTGTGATGAGTAAGGATGGAACTTTGGGGGATGAAGTACGTGAAAGGGTACAACAGGGAAGAAAGGTTGTTGGTACACTGAAAGCAGTGATGAGAAATAGGGAGGTGAGTATGGAAGTTAAGAAGTCACTGCATGATGGTATTGTGATCCCTACCCTGACGTATGGAAGCGAGGCGTGGACCTTGCAAGAGGGGAACAAGTCAATAGTGAGAGCAGTGGAAATGAGTTACTTGAGAGGAGCATGTGGAGTGACGTGGAGGGACAGGTTGACGAATGAAAAAGTGAAGGAACGTTGTGGGGTAGATGTGGATGTGGTTGAAAAGATTAGAAAAAATACACTGAGGTGGTTTGGACATGTGGAGAGGATGGAGAATGAAAGACTGACTAAGAGGGTGTATGTAGGTGAGGTGGAGAGAGGGAGAGGGAGGGGTAGACCGAGGATGAGGTGGAGGGATGGAGTTGAGAGGTATATGAGGGAGGGGGGGGTGAGTTGGGGGGAGGGGAGTCAAATGGTGGGTGACAGAGTGACTTGGAGGCGTTTTGTCTGCGGCCACCCTTTGCGGGATTAGAGCGTCGGGCTATAGATAGATAGATAGATAAATAAAAATCTGTAAACTGCATGTGGAAGTTACAAAGCGGACACGAATGTAGGTATGGCTGTTAAGTATGACAGCACCCGACCTTGTTTCAGACCCAAGTGTGACTTTTACCTTGGGATTAGAGGGCTGGTTGTTGCGCCCGACGCACCATCATGGTATGGGGAACAATTGCTTGACGTTATATTAAAATCTGTCCGTGCCCATGTAAGATACAGAGTGGACACGAAATTGCGCATGTACTGACTTACTGACCGAACCGTGCAAACCTGTAGTCCCCGACCGGTTTGTCCGATTGAGAACTAGAAACCGCACATGCTAGTCCTGGTAACTGTGACCTGAAGCATCACAAGAACAACACCTAAAAGAAACCTTACATTTACAACTCAGGTGATACACAATTTCACCATCACGAGTGTGTTCAGGGACTGCTTGCATCCGTAACGTGCAGCCTCCTTCTCCATTTCCAATGTATGCTCCATTTTTCTCTCTCCTGCCCTCACCACACTGTCAGCCTACTATTACGAATGCTCTTCTTACCCATTTTATTCTGATCCCTTCATTGTCATCCTCAGTTCCATCCCCCTTCCTCCATTTTGATGGTCCTCCTTCCTCCTTTCACTTTTTTTTTCCTTATCTCTTCTTCTTATAAGAATTTTCCTTTTCTCGTTTTTTTTTTTGTATTTTCTTCTTACCTTACTTATGCTTCTCTTTTGGCTATTTCACCACTTTTCCCTCTCACTTCATCCTGCTTACATCCCTCTTTTCTTTCATCCTTCCTTTGCCTTCTTTGCCTCTATATAACACTTTACACTCATGCTACTTTGAGACTCAGATGATGCCACTCTTGGACTCACTTCTGGGCACTTGGACACTCACTTCAGGTCACTAATTTAATTTCAGCCAAATAAGGTTATTAAAACCTGAACTGGCAACTCTGAAAGCTGGACTGTGGCGGGGTTGAATGGGAAGGTTGGGCTGGTGCAAGAAGCAGACTGAGTGTGGGAGAGGGAGTATTTCATTTTGACAGAGCGGATGTTAGAAACTTGGGTTTTCTTGCTAAAGGTTTACTGAAAAAGTCCACGAGAAGCCAGAGTAAGTTACGTCTGACACACTATAAGGCCATGTTCTCTCTGAACAGAGAGAGGCCGTGAGGAGTGACAGCATAAGTACTCAGTAAGAAAATATGAAACAACTCTGCATACATGCAGGATTAGCACGTACATAAGCGCCTCACGGCCCTCCCAGGTCGATCATCACTTGTCCTACACAGTCATTACTGAATCACACTTGCTCCTCAGGAGATGCATGTAACGCCACTGAAAAGTCCCGCTACATTTTTCATGTACACATAATAACAATACCAGTGAAGACGATTGTTAGAGGCCAAAACCTCTCTTCAAATAATTTCAGGTTTTTAGAGAAAAATAATGTTTCCAGAGAAAGAAATGAAGTCGTAAGTGGCCTTCGTGGATTTGGAGAAAGCATATGAGAGAGCGGGTAGACTAAGAATGTGGAAAATATTAAGAATATATATACATAGCATAAATAGGAAGCTGTTCAATGCCGTGAAGAGCATGTATCAGGGTGCTATGGCTGCAGTGTGTGAGGATGGTGAACTTAGTGAACTTCCCTGTTTGAATGTTTGATTGATAAAGGGATGTGGCCTATCTACATGGTTTTTCAGTCTGTATGTGCATGCACTTATAAACGAAATACAAGGATGCTGGATTTTGGAACGTACCGAATGAGAGAGGGCAGAGTTTGGAAACTTCTTGTTCTGTTTTTTGCAGATGAAACTGTAGTATTAAGATGAAGGGGAACTACAAGGCTTGATGAATTATTATTGGAGAATGTTTAAGAAACGGAATCTAAAAGTGATTTTAGAGAAAAGTCGTGGTCTTCGAGGCAAATAAAGTCAGTGATTGCAGAGTGAGGCTGGATAGTGAAAAAAAAAGAAAAAAAAAAGGGGAAATTGTGAGAACATTTAAGTAAAGATAAAAGTTTAGAGGATGAAGTGCTTGAAAGGGTACATCAGGGAAGAAATGAGGTGCTCCATGGAGGGAGGGCATATCCACCAAATTGGACTTTTTTTGTTAAGTGCACCAGCATGTTCACCTGGCCTTAAACTTCAGTTTCTTGTCCCAATCATATGGATATATGCCCTGAAAACAAGGTTGAAACTCCCATAAATAGACACCTCCAACTCGACCATTATATGCCCAAAATGCACTTCCTCTCAATTCAGATTCAGAGTGGAGGAATGGCGTATGTGTGACCAACCAGCGCTGTGTGCGAGTCGAGCCCCCAGATTCAGCCAAGGAGTGTGTAGTAGGGCCGGGCATCCACCAACCGCAGCAGTGTTTTTCTTACCTCACCAAGGAGAACACCTCTTGCCCACAGGATTTAACTTTTTTGGCATAAGGACGTGTTAGGAAACATGTGTGCAATCCTAGCTCTTGGAAACGAGCACAATCTAAGCTTAAACGTAACAGTGGAGTTGCCTACACTAGCCCATACACTGGAAAAAATTGTTACTAGAAGAGTTATAAGACCACAGTGTACGTGTGGTTGTATGGCTCACCTTGGTGCTGAAAAAGTGTACAAAATTTTCAGTGCATTTTGGGAAACAATAGATTACAATAATATGAATGAATATATTGCAAGATTTGTTCGTAGTATGCCAGTGAAGTGTAGACGGGTGCCAGATGATCGTCCTTCTCGTCGTTCAGAAATGTATGTTTATCACGTTATGCATGAAAATCCTGAGCATAAGGTGTGTGCTAAAGGTGTTCTGTCTATCCACGGGCTTAATCAGAACCGTATCCATGTTATTATGTCTAAAGTGCTGTTAACAGGTGTGGTGGAGGAGGACAGGAGGGGGTCATCTGAGCCTGCTTCAAAAGTGTCAGCAGAGCGACGTGAACTTGTGATGCGTCATATCATGAGTTTTCCCGCAATATCCAGTCATTACAGTTGGGCAAAGAATCCGCACTGTAAATACCTATCAGTGTTTAACCCCTACACCGCGGGCATGTTTACTGATGTTTTGCGTGTGCCACGGGGTTATTCGGGCTCCAACAGACTCTCAAAAAATATTTGCCAAAAATCAGTTATTAGTCCTAGAATATTAAAATTACATATGCTTATGGCACATACTTTCAGCTTTCTCCTGGAATGTTTGTTGAGCCTTCGTCGTTACCGTAGGACTTGTGGAGACCTCTGAAGTTGGGTAACGAAGTCTCCACTTTACACTTCCTGACAACCCGTAATATGATTACCACAGCCAGATATTAACACTATAAACACTACTCTATGATTTTCAAGTAGGTTGGGATCCATACTCCAAAAAAAAACCCACTGTGAAAGCAATGAAAATTATGAGCGCGTCTGACCATCGCACTTGTGCTAGTTCGCTCTTGGTACTCTGTCATTTATTATTCATAAAACCCCTCACATTTTATATTTCTATTACTATATAACACTTATATATATCTTCAGTCTTTATCCATAAGTTTCCTTCAGTAGTATTGGTTTATTGTCACTGTAGGGATTCAATTTATTTCAGTAAAATACGTAGCATTCACTTTCTCGTCCTGTATACTAGCATTGAGAGTGAATGTCACATTCATCTTCACTCTAATAACTCATAGTATTCAGACATGAAACTTTCACTTTCATTACTCCTAGGGTATATACTCGTATTCTTATAATACTACTCATTTACATTTCTAATTACGTTCTGTATTTTATTTACGTTATTTACATTTCTATTTTATTTACACTGTGTTATGCACTGCCACTTGAAGTAACTTATAAAACTATTTTCCAATGTTCACGTATATTTACATTCATTACTTTCACTTGCTGTTTACACATTATTTACACATTATTTACAATTCCACTTGCACTGTTTTACTCAATAGAAAGATCGTAGTCACTCTTTTATCAATTGTCAGCCCTTTACCTCTTTCCACACGAGGTTTAGTAGGGGGTAGGGGTCACAGGGCCCTTTGCATGGGGGTGAAAAAGTCCCTGAAGTCAGCAAGAGGAAACAGACGTACCTCCACTTCGGAAAATGAGACTGAACTGATAAGGGAGGGCCGGGGTTCAGGCCTACTTAGGGGATATTCAGTACTACCAATGTTAGATCTTGAAACAGCTATGTATAGCACTGAAATGATTGGCAAGAAATCTAGACAATACATTATAAATTAGGTAGTTCCAGGTGAATGTAAATATCACTTAGGCTTCTCCCTTCCCTCCTTATATGTATATTTATTACGAAAATAGATTATACGGCATATTTCAAGGGGAAAAAAACAGCAAAAATTAGCGAACGAGTGCACGTGAGGTGTTGTCAGGTGATAATTAGCCAATTCCAGGTGTATGGCACTCTCACTTACCTTATTTCTTTCTTGTATATATTATTTGGTATAAAAATAGGGCATAGGGCTTATTTCAATGGATGAAATCAGTGAAAAATTCCAGGGAAGATTTACTTAACGTAGCACGGCCGGGCAGGCAAGAGGATAGGGTAATGGAGGGGGGGTAGGGAGGGGAGTCAAGAACGGGGAGAAATGGCTAAATTGTCAACAATGGATGGGAGTACAGATGAGATTAGGAGTGCTGACTAGTGTTGGACATTGGCAGTACTGATAGATGATACAAGCCCCCACTTGGAAGCCCGGGTGAATTTAAAATAACACAGAATCACAAAAGAGACGCCCCGTGGTATGATCCCTTGCTCCCAAGCATCATGAAAGTGATGCCCTGCGGTTAAGGGGTTAATCAGATGTACACCTTGTACCGTATGTGGCTAGAGGAGGAACATGTTGGTGAGCAAAAAGTTTCCAAGCATTATTACCAGGATGTGTTTAAGGATTAGTTTATATTGCACAGATAATACTGAAAATGATATTATATAGCCCAATATTTTATTTTATATAAAAAAAATACATATACACTATATACAACATTAACTATATACACTTACTTGTTGTTCATTTGTACCTATCGTGGGCAATGTATGTGTCAGCACTGTGGAAATCTTTGTCTTCATGATTGTGTGGATGACGTTGTTCATTCTTGCTAACGTCATTTGTGTTGGCCATTTTTTTTCCTGGTTTTCCTCGTACGGTAACTTAATTTGTCTGTTTCCACTAGGTAGCTTTAATTAATAAATGTTTAATACAGTTCTTTGAATCGCTCACTGAGTAACTGTGATAGTATATTTTCTTTATTACTTTGAGGATGTACTAATGTATAGTTGTATGTATGAAATACGTATTTTAAGTAGGTATAACTGGTAACACTCGTTTGTAGTAAATAAATGCTATAGTAAATGAATGAATGTACACTGTGTACAATATTTATTGTTGGTGTAAGTATTTAGTAATTGAATTATGTGATAATTGAAATAGGTATGTGTACGTAAGCTGTAACTATACAGCACGTTTTATATGTCTGTGCAGAAGTTTTTGTCTACCACTGTGTATTGTATAAATGGAGTAACTATGCAACTCACAAATTTTTACCGTGGTGGGAATGGTGTTAGTGGTGATGTCAGACATGAGTTGATTGGTGGGTTGTGGTCTCAGCTTCTCAGCAAAAAGCTAGCACAGCGACTTCTCACTCTGGCAGCTGTGGTAAGTAAATGTGTAGCGATGAGTAAGATGAGTGAATGAGGGCCGTCTTGAACTCTTCACTCCTGTGTCAGCGTGGTGATGGAGACGGAGGTGGAGGGGGGTAGGTTGTCGAGAGGAGGGTGGGGTCAGGTGGTTGAGTTGTGAGTCGTTTCTCTTTCTCCGTTTGCTTGTTTTGTTTTTCTTTCTCGATGTATTCTCGGTCCTTTTTTTTTTTTTGTGATTTAGTCATTGTAGGATGAAGACTGCCACTACTTGTAGGAGATTATAGAGATGTCTGGTAGACTTGGTACTTGTAGTAAATCGTTGAGCTTGTTCTTCCTCACTCGTGACTCGTTCTTCTTGCTGTAGATTCGTAGACAAGATTCGTACTTTCGCTGCCACCATATCTTGTAGTAACTTCGTAGCTTCTTGAAGTGTGTTTTGTAGATCAGTTATACGTAAGTTATAATCTTGGACGAAAGGTACTTATATGTGAGTAGGTTTGTAGGTAGATAATTTTAGTTCCCATTATCATGCAATGGCAGGAGAGATAAAGATGAGTATGGGACTTTGTATACTTTTATTTGTCTCACACATGAGTGAAGTATAGAGTCCCGCTGTACCTCCCAGACTTGTCTCGCTAGACCCCTTGTCTCTCTCCCTTTCTGTGCAACCTTTCGGTTCTATAGCTAGCCCCCTTCTGCCTCTCTAATCCCTTCATTCTCGTGCAGGAGAGCTAGTGTCACATGTAGTGTACATGTGGGATTGTTCTAGAATCTTGTATGTGTCTAAGTGTACAGTATGTAGCTTTTCCGGTGACATAATGCACGTGTGGCATTCCTCACAGAAATGCGGACACATTTCCTTTCCCACTGAAATCGCAAACACATTTCCTTTGGTTAACTCTTGCTGACACATTTCCCATTCCCACACTTTGGTGCTCCTATCTATTACACTATCTATTTATCTATCATCTGTCCATCATGCTATGAGTTGTATTATTTTAATATGGAGTCCTGGCTCATATACAAAGTTAATTTCTGATATCGTTTAAGTAAAATGACCCTCACCCCATTACCACATATACAGTAATTCACATCAAAACATTATTAAAAGTACAGTACGAGAAACATAAAATGAAGCATTTTTTTTTTTTTTGTTAATATTACTGGAAGTGTCTAGTTTCTCATATATCTCCAGTGAAAGTGTAACTTTGTTTATTAATGCTTCCCTACCCTTAGGATTTTTTTACTAGTTCTGAATTATACACAGATCAATGATTTTTTTTTTTTTTTTGTACAGTATCACAGATTTTGTTAAATGCAATGAGTTTCTGATCAGATCAGATGTTGATCATGCTACCGATTATATGAAATGCAATAGACGATCAGATCTTCTGTAACTAAATTAGCAATCTAAAATGTTTGCATAGCAAGTAGGGTGACTAGTCACACAGAAGCACAAAACCAAGATCTGTCAATGGGTGGGTGAGCAGTTTGATTCAATGGCCATCTAGTACAGTAGGCATTACTCGTAAGCAGTAGATGGCTGTCCATTTACGGGAAGATAACTCTGATTTCAGACCTGCATAGCAATGCTTAGTACCCAGAGATCTCACAACCCTTTCCTGTTTTGGGAAGCTTGAAATGCATTTGCACCCATTCCCAATGGAAACCAATGTCTCCAACAAAATTTAATTATGGTAGATGCGATGAGGGTTAGCTGGTCTCAGCTGAACCTGACCCAAACTTGCCAGTGGGTCCTTGCTAGGGTGCTGGGGGTTAGGACTCTGAAGGCCCTGTCAGGTTGACAACTGTCACGGTTGCTGCAGGCCACAGTTTTCGAGACCCCAGCAACTGGATGTTTGGGAGGACCCCTTAGCCCCTCTCCTATTTAATGGACATTACTGTAGTCCAAACGACACACGAACTTCACGTTTCACACGCGTGTTCTTTGTAGAGCACATTTGGTGATGCCTTAGAACGTCCTGTGCCTCTCAAAGGATGACCGACTGCATTTGTTGTCATCACAATTGGATGGTGAACTTGTTGAACGAAACGCAATGATAGACTACGTGTGTGTGGATGAGAGAATTAGAAGACAAGTGTTGGATGCAAGAGTGTGGAGAGGGTGGGGAAATGGAGTCTCGGACCATCACTTAGCAATGGCCAAGGTAAAACTGCAAAGAAAATGGTTGAAGAGACGAAGGGGATGACAGGAGGAAACAGCTCCTGTGAGAAGAGTGAAAAAGTTGCAAGATAGTGAGAAAATGGCAGAGTATAAGAGCATAATGGAAGAAAGATTGGGAAGGTATGAATTAGAGCAGATGGAAGGGGTGGAAGACGTATGTAAGATATTTATGGGAGAGATAGGCACAGCGTGTGGGGTGGTTTGTGACGTGAGGAGATGTTGGGGTGTGCAAGGAACAGCATGGTGGAATGATGAAGTGAAACGAGCTGTGGAACAAAAGAAGAAGGCATATAATGAATGGCTAGTGAGTAGAGGTAGGGGAGAAGATGAGAAAGAGAAGAGAGAGGTATATGTGAGCAGGAGAAGGGAGGTGAAGAGACTGGTGAAGGAGAGTAAGAAGAAAGTGGATGAAAAATTTAGGAGGAATCTGAGTGTGAAATGGAGGGAAAGTAAGAAATTGTTCTGGAAGGAGGTAAAGAAAGTAAGGCAGTGTGAAAGGGGAAATAGTAGGGGAGTGAAAGATAGGAATAATAGATTGTTGGTGGAGAAGAGCGAGAAATTGAGGAGATGGAAGGAGCACTTTGAGGATTTGTTGAATGTAGAGAGTGATAGCAGTGCGAGTATAAGTGGTTGGGGAATGGCTGGGAGAAGAAGAGATGAGAGGAGGGAGGAAGAGATCAGTAGGGCGGAAGTAGTGGAAGCAATGAAGAAGATCAAGATGGGAAAGGCTCCTGGAATTGATGGAGTGTGTGGTGAAATGCTGATATATGTGGGTGAGATTGTTGTGGAATGGATATGGAAGTTGTGTAGATTGGCTTGGCAAGAGGGAAGGGTTCCAGAGGACTGGAAATCAGGTATAATTGTTCCTTTATACAAAGGAAAAAGGAGAGAGAGAAGTATGTGGTAACCATAGGGGTATTTGCCTTCTTAGTGTGACTGGAAAAATATATGGTAGGATACTCATTGATAGGGTTAGGCATATGAAAGAGGAGCTAGTTGGAGAAGAACAAGGGGGAATTAGGAAGGGAAAAGGGTGTGTAGATCAGATATCTGTTCTAAGATGTTTAGTGGAGAAGTATCTAGAGAAGGGAAAGAAAGTGTATGCTGCCTTCATAGACTTGGAGAAAGCATATGACAGAATAGATAGGCAAGGTATGTGGAAGGTATTAAGAATATATGGAGTGGAGGGGAAATTGTTGAGTGCTGTGAATAGTATGTACGAAGGAGCTAGGGCTACGGTGCGAGTGGATAGTGAGCTGAGTGAGTTCTTTGATCTCAATGTGGGACTGAAACAGGGTTGTGTGATGTCTCCATGGCTGTTTAATATATACATGGATGGGGTTGTAAAAGAGGTGCAAGGTAGGGCAATGGATGTGGGGCTGGCTCTAATGAATGAGGGTGAGATTTGGAAGATTCCGGTGTTGCTGTTTGCTGATGATACAGTATTGTTGAGTGAAGATGAATGGGAGTTGCAAGGTTTGCTGAATGAATTTGGGACAGTGTGTAGGAAGAGGAATCTGAAAGTTAATGAAAACAAGAGTAAAATTATGGTGTTTGAGAGGAATGAAGTCACAGAATGTACAGTGAGGTTGGATGGTGAGGATATGGTGAATGTGAGTGCATTCAAGTAATTGGGTAGTGTGATGAGTAAGGATGGAACCTTGGGGGATGAAGTGCGTGAAAGGGTGCAGGAGGGAAGGAAGGTTGTTGGTTCACTGAAAGCAGTGATGAGAAATAGGGAGGTGAGTATGGAAGTTAAGAAGTAACAGCATGATAGTATTGTGATCCCGACCCTGACTAATGGAAGCGAGGCGTGGACCTTGCAAGAGGGGAACAAGTCAAGAGTGAGAGCAGTGGAAATGAGTTACTTGAGAGCAGCATGTGGAATGACATGGAGGGACAGGTTGACGAATGAAGAAGTGAAGGATCGTTGTGGAGTGGATGTGGATGTGGTTGATAAGATTAAGAGAAAATACACTGAAGTGGTTTGGACAGGTGGAGAGAATGGAGAATGAAAGACTGACTAAGAGGGTGTATGTAGGTGAGGTGAAGGGAGGGAGAGGGAGGAGAAGACCGAGGATGAGGTGGAGGGATGGAGTTGAGAGGTATATGAGGGAGGGGGGAGTGAGTTGGGGGGAGGGTAGTCAGATTGTGGGTGACAGAGTGACTTGGAGGCATTTGGTCTGCGGCCACCCTTTGTGGGATTAGGGCGTCGGGCTGTAGATAATAGATAGGTAGACAATTGGAGTAACTGTGGGTTGACATGGGTGCACTGTTTGAGTTGAGACCAACTGTTAATGACAGCATTATTACTGATTATTATACCTATTAATAGTCTGGTTGTGATAATGATGTGCGTCTCTGAGGTGTTGTTGTGGCGATTTCTGTTCGCTTTACCTCTTCTGTCGACAGGAATATTGCTATTAAGGTCTTTGGCGACTCCAGTGCAGCTAGTGACACTGACGGGGAAGCCTTTGAAAAATGTTTTTGATCTCACGGGTCTAGAACCGGGATTTCAAGAGTATTTAGCTTTTGAAGTTCATGTCCTTTAAGACAAGAGTTGCTGGATCTGGGATCTAGTTGCCTGATCTTAACTGCTAGAAATTTTATTTCTGAGTAGAAGCGGATACTAAGGGGATTGATGAAATCCTTGTATTCATTAATGGAGGATTTCTCAAAACTGTAGGGTTTTCAGGAGTGCAATATTTTTTTTTTTTTTTAATTGGTCACATACTGTTGCTACCATAAGACTGTAAATCAAAATGAGAGAATCCACAGATGCCTTTTAAAAAGGTTCTATGTCGAGAAGTTCAGACTTGAAGAGTGTTTAAATACATGCAGTTGCAGTCTTCAATAATTTAGAGATGCTAAGTGCTGTTGAGGATTCAATGATGGAATGCCTTTAAGCATGATACTATGGCAGTAGAAAATGAAGGTGTCTGAGAGTTCCCAAGACCAAGGAGGCGATTTGTCTCGCTGCAAACGTTGGGTTCACTTGATGAGAATCATGCTGCTGGACTGGCTGGCGATCAGGAGCAGCACAGATTTCTGCCTCTTTAGTCAAGAGTTTTGCTGAGAGGAGACAAGGAATGGTGTTTCTGAGAAGCCGATGAGGAGGTAGAGGACTGCTTTCATCTAACAACCTTTGACTTGCTTATTGAACATTGAAGAAGCCCTGCTCCTGACTTACCTCTCAGGTTAACTCTGGACAGCCAGTGAATGGCTTATGTCATGGTAAATTACCATATCGTTCACTGGGCTGATAATCTGAGTTGCTGAGTATGGCTAAATCCCCACTGGAGGGCTGCCATTGATAGTGTGCCATGACTATTTGATATCTCACCAATCGACGATGCTTTGACTTTTTATAGATGAAATCTGAAAGGCAGTGGTTCAGTTGACAAGTGATATGTCAGTTGGTGTTGTACAGTAGCGTGTTGTGTGTAAAGTCATGATCCCGGGATTATATACAGTCATAGAAGCCGTTTAGCTGATTCATGCCCTGTGCTGGAGAAGGGTTTTGGTCATCCCTGGCTAGGAAGGGAAAGGAGCTCAACATGAGTGTGGTAACTATTGTAATGTTACACTGTTAGGCATACCAGGCAATGTTTTTGATCACCTTCTCTCATTCCATATGTAGGGCTGTTTGCTCAAGCTTCAGAATCCTGCACAATCCAAATTCCTGCCCAGCAAGTTTATAGTAGGCAGGATCCCAGCATTTTTTAATTCTTATGGATGTGAGATGTAGGATCGTATATATACCATGAGGAATTCGGGTTATTCTTGAGACTCCATACAACGACTGGATAGTTTATTGAAAGAGAGCTGTATTACACTCCCGGAGTCTAGTAGATCTCTGTCTCCCTTACTTTCATTTGGAGAGAGGTAAGTGAGCTTCTGTTCAACCGCCATCATGTTACGCTGAGTTAAAGAATTCTTGGTTGTGTACACGTAAAAGTGTCTTCTCGCATTTCCTCCCTTAGTGTGCAAATTTTGCCACAGGAGACAGTCAGTGCCAATTCAGAGCATTCAGGAAACGTCAGAATAAGACTAAGCCATAAGCATCTGCTTACTTAGAATTGTCTTATATTAATCTCTACTTCTATAACATGTCGGAAGAGATCTTATTTACCCAGGGGGAGACAAATACAAGTGAGTGGATGTAATTTTTTTTTTCTGTGTGGTAATTAAAAAAATTAGGTCAGATGAAGAGATCTTCCTTTGCACTGATCTGGTGTATGGTGTTAAGTAATCACATAAAAGAGTCGTTTTAGCGTTTCCTCCCTGAGTCTGGAAATTTGACTGGAGGAAACAGTCAGCGCCAATTCAGCTCATTCAGGCACCGTCTGAATCATGAAGATTAAGCAATAAATATTGTCTTCCATTAATCTCTACATCTATAACATGTCGGGAGAGATCATATTTACCGAGGAGGAGACAAATTTAAGGGAGCGGATGTTTTATTTAGCTCTTTTTGTACGGCAATTGGAAACAGGTGTAGGTTAGATGCTGTCTCCGTTAGCACTGTGCTGGCTTCTAGTGTTAAGTATTCACTTAGGCTGAGTATTTGATATTATTGATATTTGCACAAAAGAAAAAAAAATGCATCTTCAGAATACTGTCTTACATTACTACTGTGAGGTATAGACACTAAACATTGCCTTGGTGAGCAGACATTTTGGTGTCATTGCTTCTCCACCTTACTTGTCCGTAGACTCACACCTTCTCTGATGGAGTTTCCTTCCTTTTCATAAAATGAGAATCTGCATCACACAGTTTGTTCATATTTATGATTCACTTTTCCATGAGACTGATTGATGCCTGTATTCCACAGAGTACATGTGTCATAAAAAGACTTTGTAGTTACTTGTAGAGAAGTTATATGTATTAGACTTGTGGACGAGCGGTTGTTATATTTGAGTTTTTGTAAGTAGATAATCTTGGTTCCCTTTTGTCATGCAATGACAGGAGAGGTAAAGAATAGTATGGGACTATTTTTATTAGTCTTGGAAACATTAACAGAGTCTCTCACACACGAGTGAGTATAAGTAGAGTCCAGCTAGCTACCTCCTGTCTTGCTCTCTCTCTCTTCCATGTTGTTAAGCCCTTCTCCCTACTACCTGCCTGTTCTATGGCCTGTCTCCTTCTGATCTCTCTTTCCTACATTCTGGTGAAACAGGAGTCGTGTCACGTGTGTTCACTGTGGTTGGAAAGTTCTAGAAGCCTGTGTGAGCATGTGTGTATGTGTGTGTATGGTCACGAGGCTTTGTTCCCCTGCTATCTCGCTGACAAACTAACTGCATCATCTCCTGACTGGCTACTTCGTAATCTGTCGTCAGCTTTTCCTCAATGTAACTTGCAAGATCATTTCCCATTCCCAGGCTCGCATAGAGCTGTCTATCTGTCTATTTATCTATCTATCTATTATGATTTGTAATTATAATATGAAGTCCTAACATATGCTCAGTACACGCCACTGGAGGTCCTCCGACAGCAATTATCATTGACATATGATAATCTATTAGTAGATAATATTGATTATAATATTGTATTCACATAATATTCATAGTAAATTGCAATGATTCAATAATATTACATTTTAAACAAGTTGTATACATATTTGAATAAATGCAATGGTTGTTGTATGACACTTTGTAAGACGTGTATGTACAACAGACGCACGCATATAATTGTGCAATGGTAATACTGCTAGGTTATATATTACATATTGAGTTATCCCTTTAGTAATGTCTAATATTTCACCTAACTTGTATGATGATACTGGTAATACAGAATTGTGGTATAGTTGTATGACTTATAACATTGTAGTAGCATTGTGGTAATACATAATTGTAACATTTTATGAATTGTTACAAAATATTGTGGTAATGCATAATTGTGTTGGCCTTATAATTGTAGTTACATTTTGTTAATGCAACTGTTACATAAGTGTCTTGGCCTTATAATTGTAGTTAAAGTTAAATAAAAGTTACATCTTGTTAATGCAACTGTTACATAATTGGCAAAGCGTAACATAATGCAATCGTTTGTCATTACATAATTGTTACATATCGTTTGTAGTTACATAATTGTAGTTAAAGTTACATAAAAGTTACATCTTGTTAATGCAACTGTTACATAAATGGTACATATTGTTTGTAGTTACATAATTGTAGCAAGTGTAACATAATGCAATCGTCTGTCGTTACATAATTGTTACATATCGTTTGTAGTTACATAATTGTAGTTAAAGTTACATAAAAGTTACATCTTGTTAATGCAACTGTTACATAAATGGTACATATTGTTTGTAGTTACATAATTGTAGCAAGTGTAACATAATGCAATCGTTTGTCGTTACATAATTGTTACATATCGTTTGTAGTTACATAATTGTAAAGTTACATAAAAGTTACATCTTGTTAATGCAACTGTTACATAAATGGTACATATTGTTTGTAGTTACATAATTGTAGCAAGTGTAACATAATGCAATCGTTTGTCGTTACATAATTGTTACATATCGTTTGTCGTTACATAATTGTAATAATTGCAGTCGTGACATATGAATCCGGTCATGCTGCGGTCGATGATAGTGATGATGTGCCATGCCACTTGCTTGTGGAGACAACAATTTGCTTTTTTGTTTGTAGTTTATGTGGTATTTTGGCATATGTAGTAACACTTACACTTATTTTCATTTGTTTGTTATGTGATCTTACTCTGTTTCTCTCTTTTTTCTTTCTTACTTTTTCTTTCTTTCTTTCTTTTATTTTTTTTGTATGTATTGATTTTCTATAGTTTGTTTTTCTTCGCTTGTGTACGCTTTTTCTATGTTGTTCATTGTTGCATAATTACTGGCTAATTTCCTTGGGATCCTTTTTTAAAGTTTATTTTATATTGCACAGGTATTACTGAAAATGATATTATATAGCCCTATATTTTGTTATTTTATATAAAAAATATATGCACTATATACAGTATTAACTATATACACTGACTTGTTGTTCACTTGTATCTATCGTGGCCAATATATGTGTCAGCACTGTGTGGAAATCATTGTCTTCACGATTGTTTTGAAGATGTTCACTCTTGCTAACGTCATTTGTGTTGGCCATTTTTTTTTTTTTCTGGTTTTCATTATAATTTAATTTATATGTTTCCACTAGGTAGCTTTAATTAATAAATGTTTAATACAGTTCTTTTAATCGCTCACTGAGTAACTGTGATGGTATATTTTCTTTATCACTTTGTAGATATAATAATGTATAGCGTGGTGGGAATGGTGTTAGTGATGGTGCAGGTGGTGAGTTGACTGACGTGGTGTCTTTTCAGCAAGCACGCATGATG
The DNA here is from genome assembly GCF_032717465.1 of Coenobita brevimanus. Classification (NCBI taxonomy): domain Eukaryota; kingdom Metazoa; phylum Arthropoda; class Malacostraca; order Decapoda; family Coenobitidae; genus Coenobita; species Coenobita brevimanus. The sequence goes on from NC_136991.1 coordinate 14,336,428, forward strand.
ACGTCGACTTCCCACACTGGTAGCTGTGGTGAGTGAATGAGTAGCGATGAGTAACTTGAGTGAAGACGAGTGAGTAAGATGAGTTGTGAATATGGACTTGGTATTTGCTTAGTCGTCTTGACCTCTTCATTCCTGCATCAGCGGTGGAGGTTGGGTGGATGTAGCAGAGAGAGGAGGGTGAGCTCTGGTAGTTGTGAGTTATGAGTCGTGTCTCATTCTTCGTTTGTTTGTTCCGTTTTCTTCCTCGAGGTATTCGTGGTCCTTTTTTCTTGTGATTTACTCGTTGTAGGATGAAGACTGCCGCTACTTGTAGGTGCGTGTAGAAGATTATACAGACGACTCGTAGAGTTGTTACTTGTAGTTGATTGTAGAACTCGTTGTAGTTCGTTGGTTGTGAGAGGTATTTTTTTGTTTTCAATCTTGATATTTTGTAGGAATTCACTGTTGATTCGTAGACGAGGTTCGTATACGTTCGCTGCTACCAAATGTCATAAAAGGACTTTGTAGTTACTTGTAGAGAATTGTAGAGAAGTTATATATATTAGACTTGTGGACGAGCGGTTGTTATACTTGAGTTTTTGTAAGTAGATAATCTTGGTTCCCTTTTGTCATGCAATGACAGGAGAGGTAAAGAATAGTATGGGACTATTTTTATTAGTCTTGGAAATATTAACAGGGTCTCTCACACACGAGTGAGTATAAGTAGAGTCCAGCTAGCTACCTCCTGTCTTGCTCTCTCTCTCTTCCATGTTGTTAAGCCCTTCTCCCTACTACCTGCCTGTTCTATGGCCTGTCTCCTTCTGATCTCTCTTTCCTAAATTCTGGTGAAACAGGAGTCGTGTCACGTGTGTTCACTGTGGTTGGAAAGTTCTAGAAGCCTGTGTGAGTATGTGTGTATGTGTGTGTATGGTCACGAGGCTTTGTTCCCCTGCTATCTCGCTGACAAATTAACTGCATCATCTCCTGACTGGCTACTTCGTAATCTGTCGTCAGCTTTTCCTCAGTGTAACTTGCAAGATCATTTCCCATTCCCAGGCTTGCATAGAGCTGTCTATCTATCTATTTATCTATCTATCTGTTATGATTTGTAAGTATAATATGGAGTCCTAACACATGAATGCCATTAAGTTTCTCTGAGATCTGTTAGATGGTCACTAGGCACGTTACCTAGAGATCTGCCTTGCTCATAGGATGAAATTTAAAAGAGTCAAGCCAGTGTGGAGGAGACTAGGGAGACGGCTAAAAACCTTATGTGGAGTGCAAATCTATCATTCCTGTCGGGATATTCTTAGACCGAAAAAAAAGAAAACGTCTGGAATCTAGGAGGAGGGACGTTCATAGTTAGAGAAGGAGGCGAGTAAGGATGTGCGCCCAGCTGTATTTTTCTTTTTTTATGTTAGGAAGAAGGAACCAAAGGCCACGAGCCCGCAATAACTCTTTCTTCCAAGAGAGAGCCAAATTCAAGATCCGATCATTTCGAGATGCCTGGACACACTGTGCTTGAAGGACTGGAGATCATAGCTAGCAAGAAATACAGACAGAGGGAGACAGTTCCAGAGATGACCTGTTGCTTAAATGAAAGACTGGGAGTAACGGTTAACTCTTGCATTAGAAAGTTGGACAGAAGAGGGATGAGAGTTTGCTGCTAGACGGGTCCTACGTGCCCGTTGTAGAGGTGGAGGGATGCAAGCAGACAGTTCAGAGGAGCAGTGACCATTGAAATAGCAATAGAAAAGAGATAAAGATGCAACAGTGCAGCAAAGACACAGAGGTTGAAGGGAGCCAGTAAGAGGAGGAGAGTTAATGAGATGAAAAGCCTTTCACATCACCCTATTGAGAAGAGCTGTATGTGGGAAGCCTCCACACACATGAGAGTTGTACTCCACACAGGGACGGGTAAAAAATGTGTATAGAGTCAATAATTGTGCAGGGGTAGAGAAGGAACGGAGTCGGTTTAGCACACTTAATCTCTTGGAAGCAGATTTTACAAGAGATGTAAAATTATCTTTCCAAGATAAGTCCCAAGTGAATGAAACCTCAAGCATGTACAAGGATGATGCAGGGTTAAGCTGAATATTAGTAAACAATAGTGGGTACACCTATGGAAGATTTTGTTGGGTTGATAGATGGAAGAACTGAGTCTTTGAAGCATTAAAAACAACAAGATTATTTTTACCCTAGTCAGAGATACGAGCCAAGTCATACATTAGGTGTGCCATAACCTCATCCTTTGTTTGGTGAAGTAACTGCTGAGATGGACGTTGCAGGAACCGAATGGAAAGGTGAGGGGTGGAATCATCAGTGTACGAGCAGATAGGGTTAGATGTACAGCTTAGATCATTGATAAATAATAGGAAGAGAGTTCATGGTAGGACAGAGCCCTGAGGAACACCACTGTTGATAGATCTAGGAGAAGAACGATGGCAGTCTACAACAGAGGCTATAGAACGACCAGAAAGGAGGCTATAGAGGAAGGCACAGATAGAAGGATACAAACCATAAAAGGGCAGTTTGGATATTAAAGATTTATGCCAGACTTGATCGAAAGCTGTTGAGATGTCAAGTGCAATGGCAAAGCTTTTGCCAAAGTCCTGAAAGGAGGATGACCAGGAGACTCAAAGGTAGGTAAGATCACAAGTGAAGCGTCCCTGACGGAACCCATACTGACGATCAGAAAGAAGATTGTGGTAGGAAAGATGCTTTAAAATTTTTCTATTAAAAACTGATTCAAAAACTTTTCAGACACAAGATGTTAAAGCAATTGGACTATAGTTAGAGGGTTGGGAATGGTCACCCTTCTTTGGGACTGGCTGAATGAGAGCAAACTTCCAGCAATAAGGAAAGGTACAGGTTGATAGACAAAGGCGAAGGAGTTTACCTAGGCAGGTTGTAAGCACAGAAGCACGGCTCTTCAGGACAACAGGAGGGACTCCATCAGACCCATATGCCTTGTTAGTATTGAGGCCTGTGATGGCAGAAAAAACATCAGCTGAAGAAATTTTAATGTCAGCCATGAGGAAGTCAGAGGGGGGAAGTGATGGAGGAACAGCACCGGAATCATCTAAGGTAGAATTGGAGGAGAAAGTCTGAGCGAAGAGATCTGCTTTATCAGTAGAAGAAATAGCTACAGAAATATCTGAGAAGAAAAGAGGAGGGAAGGATGATGAGGTAAAGTTGTTAGAACGGTTTCTGGCAAGGTGCCAGAAGGAGCGGGAAGAATTCGAGTTAGAGAGTTGAGATCAATTGGTACGGATGAATTATTTTTAGCAGTGCGAAGAACAGACTTAGCATGATTCCGGGCAGAAACGTAAAAGAGATGTGATTTAGGGGTGGGTTGGCTCTGGTACCTTTTATAGGCCCTCTCCTTGTTGCGGACAGCATTAGAACAAGTGTGAAACCAAGGCTTTCTTGCATTAGTCAAGGGATATGGGAAGGGAATGTACACTTCCATGCCTGAGAGAATAACCTCCGTAATGCGCAAGGCACATTCAGATGGCTCCCAGCCATGGATGCATTAATCATTCCATGGAAAATCAAAAAAGTACTAACTGAGGCCCTCCCAGTCTGCAGCTGCAAAGTGCCACAGTTGACGATTCTTTGGAGGGTCCACAGGCCGTACCGGAGAGATAGGACATGTTATGGTAATAAGGTTGTGATCGGAGGAGCCCAACGGAGAGGAAAGATTGACAGTGTAAGCGGAAGGATTAGTTGTAAGGAAGAGGTCAAGTATGTTGGAGCTATCTCCAAGGTGGTCAGGGATACGGGTAGGGTGATGTACAAGCTGCTCTGTGATTAAGGATAGAAAAGATGTAGACTTGTTCACCAGGTGGATCAGTAAAAGGATAGGAGAGCCAAAGGTGATGTTGAACACTGAAATCTAGAATGGAGATTTCAGAGAAAGGAGAAATGGATAGAATGTGTTCCATCGTAGAAGTAAGATAGTCGAAGAGTTTTGATAGTAGAAGTAGGGGATAAGTAAACAGTGCAGATATATTTAGTCAGAGAATGACAAGAAAGCCAAAGCCATAGTGAAGAGAATTAAGAAGAATCAAGTTCAGGAATACACGAGCAAGATAAGTCGTTGCGTATATATACACAACAGCCACCTTTGGCTTTGAAATGAGTATAGAGAAAGTAGGAGGATACAGAAAAGAGTTTGCTGTCAGTTGCCTCAGACAGCTGAGTCTCAGTTAGGAAAGGAAGGTGAGCTTTAGAGGAGGAGAGATGGTGCTCAACAAAGCGAAAGTTAGAGGAAAGGCCACGAATGTTGCAGAAATGAAGAAGTGAGTCAGACAGTGGTTCCAGGCAGCTCGAGTGGTCACTGGAAGAGGACAGAAGCTGGGGCATTGATTGTTCCCCCCCCCCCAGGGACTCCGAGGCTATATATTGTGAAGCCATAATATGTTTTGAGCTTTGGAAAAGGAGGTGTAGTGTGTGCTGTGCATGTAATTTGGTGTTGATAGAGAAACTTGTATTGAAGAGCTTGCTGGCCTGCTCTCTGTGTTACTGAGACACGGAAAATGTTCAGCAAAGGGGGATGGTCAGGAACTAGTCCCGAGGGCTGATGAAATGGGAGCTGCAGCTCTCCCTGCCATCAGCTTTCCATCCACCTTGGGAATACTGCCCTGCTCTACTGGTGCTACAGTAAGCAATGAACTTCAGATGCTGGCAGCAGACATATTCAGACTTATTTTGGGAATGAGTACAACTCAAAATACCACAGTGAATACTTGTCGAGCAGTAAGTGCTTTATGTGTTTCAATTATCAAATAATGAAGGTTGAGTAATGCCAAATATGACCTCTGTATTCTCCCGAACTCACTAGTCAGTAGAAAAAAAAATTTTCATGTCTTTTTTCATCAACTTGAAAAATTATGGTTGCTAGCGAATATTAACCCCTACACCGCGGGCATGTTTACCGATGTTTTGCGTGTGCCGCGGGGTTATTCGGGCTCCAACAGACTCAAAAAATATTTGCCAAAAATCAGTTATTAGTCCTAGAATATTAAAATTATATATGCTTATGGCACATACCTTCAGCTTTCTCCTGGAATGTTTGTTGAGCCTTCTTCAGTTACCGTAGGACTTGTGGAGACCTCTGAAGTTGGGTAACGAAGTCTCCACTTTACACTTCCCGACAACCCGTAATATGATTACCACAGCCAGATATTAACACTAAAAACACTACTCTATGATTTTCAAGTAGTTTGGGATCCATACTCAAAAAAAAAAACCCACTGTGAAAGCAATGAAAATTATGAGCACGTCTGACCATCGCACTTGCGCTAGTTCGCTCTTGGTATTCTGTCACTTATTATTCATAAAACCCCTCACACTTTATATTTCTATTACTATATTACACTTATATATATCTACAGTCTTTATCCATAAGTTTCCTTCGGTAGTATTAGTTTATTGTCACTGTAGGGATTCAATTTCTTTCAGTAAAATACGTAGCATTCACTTTCTCGTCCTGTATACTAGCATTGAGAGTGAATGTCACTTTCATCTTCACTCTCATAACTCATAGTATTCAGACATGCTAGAGTGAAACTTTCACTTTCATTACTCCTAGGGTATATACTCGTATTCTTATAATACTACTCATTTACATTTCTATTTACGTTCTCTTTTATTTACGTTACTTACATTTCTATTTTATTTACACTGTGTTATGCACTGTCACTTGAAGTAACTTATAAAACTATTTTCCATTGTTCACGTATATTTACATTCATTACTTTCACTTGCTGTTTACACATTATTTACAATTCCAATTGCACTGTTTTACTCAATAGAAAGATCGTAGTCACTCTTTTATCAATTGTCAGCCCTTTACCTCTTTCCACACGAGGTTTAGTAGGGGGTAAAGGTCACAGGGCCCTTTGCATGGGGGTGAAAAAGGCCCTGAAGTCAGCAAGAGGAACAGACGTACCTCCTCTTCGGAAGATGAGAGAGAACTGATAAGGGAGGGCCGGCCCGGGTAGAGGCCTACTTAGGGGATATTCAGTACTACCAACGTAGCTCTTGAAACAGCTATGTATTTCACTGAAATGATTGGCAGGAAATCTAGACAATACATTATAAATTAGGTAGTTCCAGGTGAATGTAAATATCACTTAGGCTTCTCCCTTCCCTCCTTATATGTATATTTATTACGAAAATAGATTATATGGCATATTTCAAGGGGAAAAAAACAGCAAAAATTAGCGAACGAGTGCACGTGAGGTATTGTCAGGTGATAATTAGCCAATTCTAGGTGTATGGCACTCTCACTTACCTTATTTCTTTCTTGTATATAGTATTTGGTATAAGAATAGGGCATAGGGCTTATTTCAATGGATGAAATCAGTGAAAAATTCCAGGGAAGATTTACTTAGCGTAGCACGGCCGGGCAGGCGAGAGGATAGGGTAATGGAGGGGGGGTAGGGAGGGGAGTCAAGAACGGGGAGAAATGGCTAAATTGTCAACAATGGATGGGAGTACAGATGAGATTAGGAGTGCTGACTAGTGTTGGACATTGGCAGTACTGATAGATGATACAAGCCCCCACTTGGAAGCCCGGGTGAATTCAAAATAACACAGAATCACAAAAGCGACACCCCGCGGTATGATCCCTTGCTCCCAAGCGTCATGAAAGTGACGCCCCGCGGTTGAAGGGTTAAAGGCCTGAGAAGGCGAGAAATCAGAAGACAAGAAATGGTACATTATCACAGAAGTACGATCGCCCAAGTAAGTGATGACTCACTTTCTTTATGTTTTGGACAAATTCCCTGGGTCCGGCAACGTTCGCCTGATTGGGAGTTAGGAGATGAAAACAATCTTTGCCTGCTCTACAAACATTAGTTGTGATGTAAAAAAATAATCTTTCAAAGATATTAAAGTTTAGCATTTATTTTTATTTAGGTCACTAACAATAGTTAAATAAAAAGTGATATCTGGCACTTTTCCACTCATCGTCGCAACTCATGCCAGCAGTGTTACCAATGTAGCAGTTTAACTGTTAAATTTAGAGGTTATAAAAGCAATTTAACAGGTAAAACATTTTTTCATGTACACATCTGGCGTTCTTTTTAAAGTCCTGTTTAACCCTCTTGTGTACCATAAGTTTTCAGTAAGTTTTAGTTCCACGCACAGAACCAAAACTCTCCCTCAGGCTGGCTCAGCTCACGTGGTAAAGAACAAAAATCTTTGGCCTAATTTACCCTCGGAAAGTGCTTATATTGTTATAAATCGCTTTCCATCATTTTCACTGATGTTTACACAATCAGATAAGAATAACAAAAACATGAAATAGATGAATAAATGTACAGAAATGAAACCAGAATAAACCGTATTTAGGTGAAAACTAGCTTCTCATAACTTCCCGACATCACTGTGAAAAATTTTTCCCGTGAAGCGCAGTTGCAAAGGACATGTCTATATGCAGAATTTCATGATCTCTCATATGAGCAAGTTTCAATTTGATATGTCCAACAGTTTTCGAGTAAATCGAAAAAAGAATGAAAATAATCTAAAAACGTATGATTTGTTTATTGTTTCGTATTAGTGACATATATGTAAATTCTATCCAGTTTTGTAGGCCAAAGTTTACAGAAGCCCATGATATAATTCACAGTATTATAACCCTTATTGTTACTGAGAAAATGAATTTTTAAAGGTTATGAGGGGTTAACACAGTGACAGCAGCTATGCTCCGGCCCCTAGCCTATGTTCGTCTTTCGTAACTTTTCCTCAGTTATTTGCACACATGGGTTAATTTGCTTTACAAAAGTATGCGTAAGAAATCATCAGCTTGATCATGCTTTCTTCAGATTTTTTATGCGACCTATACTTTATGAGTGAAATGACTGAGAGAATAGCAACGAAATGCACCACATTTTCCCTATGAGAAATATATAGTAAAGACAATTTATAGCTTACAATACAATAGTATAGAAACTTGACAAATAAGCTGGTTACTCACATCCTCTAGCAGTGTTGAAGTGTTTCTTAAGAGGAGATGGAGTTGCAGAGAGAAGGACAGGTACGATCACAGCCTGTGTGTGTGTGTGTGTGTGTGTGTGTGTGTGTGTGTGTGTGTGAGTATTTGTGATGTGTGTGTGTATGTGTATGTGTTTGTTTGTGTGTGTGTGTGTGTGTGTGTGTGTGTGTTTGCAATGTGATTTACTGCTATATGTTCTCATCAGTATGATACTGATGAAAGCATAAAGATCGTTGTGGTGGTGATGGTTGTGATGAAGATGGTTGTGGTGGTGATGGTTGTGGTGAAGATGGTTGTGGAGGAGATGGTTGTGGTGCTGCTGCAGCTGCTGATGATGCTGGCTTATACCCTAGGGAATTGTCGTAGTAGTGCTGGCAGTAGTGACAGGAATAGTTACACTAGTGGTGACATTGGTGAAAGGAGTTGTGGTAGTGATGGTGCTACAACTGTCTGTTGTGCTCATTGCCGTGGCCTTGACTGCAGCTTTGTGCTTAGCTCCCTTGGGGTCAGATTTAGCCCTCGCTCTCCTGCTCCTCACTCTCTCCTCCTCAACATACTCACCCTCTGACTCACTTTCACTGCTTTCTACACTTTCACATCCACTGAACAAGTATTTCATGTACTCTTCCTCAGATAAGCCCTTGCAAGACATTATTAGGTATAGTGTAAAACAGCAGGAAAATGGTAAAAATTGGTTTGGAATGTTCAAATCTGACTTTCTCTGAAAATATATAAGAAACACTTATACACCTTCTTCACAAGTACACCGCACTAAATATAACACAATATCATTATAATACACGTAAAGTAGGAAACACAGGATTAAATGGCCAGCCACACGCTCACACACCCTTCGAGGTTGACTGCCGGGAGAACACTGAGCCAAAAATAGGCCCCTTGCCCCTCTGATAAGCTCCCAGGAGTTGCCAGATATTTCCCCTAGACCTGACCACCCTCAACTTTGACTCAACCAAATTTGATGCAAATCCATACACAGTGGAACAAGGAGGCTTTAGGAAAGGAAGAGGTTGTGTAGATCAGATATTCATTCTTAGAACTTTAGTGGAAAAGTTTCTAGAGAAGAGAAAGCAGTTGTTTGCGGTCTTCATGGATTTGGAGAAAGCATATGACAGGGTGGATAGACAAGGACTGTGGGAAGTATTAAGAATATAATGAGTAGATGGGAAGATGTTGAAAGCTGTGGAGAGTATGTATGATGGTGCTGAGGCTGCAGTGCGTATGGATGGTAAACTGAGTGAATTTTTCTCTTTGAAGGTCGAGTTGAAACAAGGATGTGTCATGTCTCCATGGTTCAATCTGTAGGGAAGAGCGGTGATGGTTCAGACATAAAAAAAAAATATATATATTTATAAAAAATCATGTTTAACCCCATAACCGCGGGGCGTCACTTTTGTGACGCTTGGGAGCAAGGGATCATGCCGCAGGGGGTCACTTTTGTGATTCTGTGTTATTTTGAATTTGCCCGGGCTTTCAAGTGGTGGCTTGTATCATCTATCAGTACTGCCAGTGTCCAACACTAGTCAGCACTCCTAATCTCATCTGTACTCCCATCCATTGTTGACAATTTAGCCATTTCTCCCCATTCTTGACTCCCCTCCCTACCTCCCCTCCATTACCCTATCCTCTCACCTGCCTGGCCATGCTATGCTAAGTAAATCTTCCCTGGAATTTTTCACTGATTTCATCCATTGAAATAAGCCCTATGCCCTATTCTTATACCAAATAATATATACAAGAAAGAATTAAGGTGAGAGTGCCATACACCTAGAATTGGCTAATTATCACCTGACAACACCTCACGTGTACTCGTTCGCTAATTTTCGCTGTTTATTTCCCCTTGAAATATGCTGTATAATCTATTTTCGTAATAAAAATATATATATGAAATGATGGGAGAAGCCTAAGTGATATTTACATTCACCTGGAACTACCTAATTATTGCAGGCCACCACAGTGTATTCTGCACTAAGTAAATCTTTCCTGGAATTTTCCACTGATTTCATCCATTGAAATAAGCCCTATGCCCTATTCTTATACCAAATAATATATACCAAAAAGAAATAAGGTAAGTGATAGTGTCATACACCTGGAATTGGCTAATTATCACCTGACAACACGTCACGTGCACTCATTCGCTAATTTTTGCTGTTTATTTCCCCTTGAAATACGCCGTATAATCTATTTTCGTAATAAATATACATATGAGGAGGGAAGGGAGAAACCTAAGTGATATTTACATTCACCTGGAACTACCTAATTTATTATGTATTGTCTTGGTTTCCTGCCAATCATTTCATTGCTATATATTAGCATGTTTCACAAGACTAAAGTTGGTAGTATTGCACTCACCCTAGCCAGGCGGCAGGAGGCCACTACTATCAGTTCACTGTCGTCTTTCAAGGTGAAGATATGTCTGATTTGCTCCTGCTAACTTCCGCCGCTTTTTAGCCCCATGCAAAGGGCCTTGTGACCTTTAACCCCTACTAAACATCGTGTGGAAAGAGGTAAAGGGCTGACAATTGATAAAGAGTGACTACAATCTTTCTACTGAGTAAAACAGTGCAAGTGGCATTGTAAATAATGTGTAAACAGCAAGTGAAAGCAATGAATGTAAATATACGTGAACAGTGAAAAATAGTTTTTTAAGTTACTTCAAGTGACAGTGCATAACACAGTGTAAATAAAATAGAAATGTAAATAATGTAGATAAAATAGAGAACGTAAATAGAAACGTAAATAATTAGTATTATAAGAATACGAGTATATACACTAAGAGTAATGAAAGTGAAAGTTTCACTCTAGCATGTATGAATACTATGAGTTATGAAAGTGAAGGTGAAAGTGACATTCACTCTCAGTGCTAGTATACAGGACGAGAAAGTGAATGCTACGTATTTTACTGAAAGAAATTGAATGCCTACAGTGACAATAAACTACTATTACTGAAGGAAACTTATAGATAAAGACTGTAGATATATATAAGTGTTATATTGTGATAGAAATATAAACTGTGAGTGCTTTTATGAATAATAAATGACAAAACACCAGCGCCAAACTAGCACAAGTGGGAAGGTCATACGGCCTCGTAATTTTCATTGCTTTCACAGTGTTTTTTTTTTTGGAGTATGGATTCCAAACTATTTGAGAATCATAGAATAGTGTTTCTAGTGATAATATCAGGCTGTGGTAATCATATTACGGGTTGTCGGGAAGTATAAAGTGGAGACTTTGTTACCCAACTTCAGAGGTCTCCACAAGTCCTACTGTACTCGACGAAGGCTCAAAAAATACCCCAAGAGAAAGCTGAAGGTATGTGCCATAAGCATATAAGATTTTAATATTCTAGGTCCAATAACTGATTTTTGGCAAATATTTTTAGAGAGTCTATCAGAGCGCGAATATGCCCGCGGGAGCCGCAAGAAAAAGCAAAACAAGCCCGCGGTTAAAGGGTTAACCAAGTGTGTAATCTGGTTTATGTTAAAGTGTTGCCACATCATTTGGGACTTTAGGTTGAGGAATATGAAACTCTTGGCTCTTTTCAGCTTTAAGCTATAGTTAACGAAACACAAGTGACTAAATCGACAGAACCATCCCTACCAGTGGTGATGGTTCGGACAGTGGGGTGGGATGGTTTGGCCATATGTATTACTTAGCTTATTCTAAATATCATGTGAGTTATATTGGATAAAAACAAACATTTAATAATTCAAAAATATTTCATTTACCTAAAGTACAGTATTAAACTTCAGAATCCAAATGAACTACTTGATATATATATATATATATATATATATATATATATATATATATATATATATATATATATATATATATATATATATAACTTTCACCAGATGTATTAATAAATGACATAACCTCTTACTTTCTGCTACAAAATTATGCATAATTAGCCTTTTTTTTCTCTCTCTCTCTGGAATACTGACTTCACTTTTCACTTTCCAGGCCTTACTTCAGATGGACAAACTTAAGACTTTTAATGCATATTGCAGCCTGCAAAACTGAAATAGAAGTTGTATTACCCCATCGTTCTTTCAACAATTTGAGGAATAGGTTAAACATACAAAACTATTAATATATAGTCACTGATAACTATTAAGAATGGTGTTTCACTATGTGTTCAGATATAAATGATTAAAAGTAGCCTAATCATCTGATAAGGTCATGTCTTGGTAGTAGTGAAGGGATAGTTCGGACTGTCCGAACCATCCCCTTCCTCAACTGTCCGAATCATCCCGAATCTACGTAATTAATTGACGGGTACTCTCAAGTTTCACATGAGAGAGTTTAACATTCGTTTTTCATAGCAATATGTTCTACATGCCACACGGATTCACCCTGATAATGCACAGGTCGATGCTTGGCATAATCATAAAGGTAGATCTTATGATATACACTCAAATTATTTCATAGGAGATGCAAAAAAACATAAAATCTGACCTGCACAAACAAGTGAGGCATTTCTAGTTTGGGGGTTCCGTGTGGTCGAAGTAAACAAACTCTCCCACTTTCACACAAGATCACATGGCCCTAGGTCCCATACTTTTATCAGGGAATGCACTGTCCGAACCATCCCACTGTCCAAACCATCAGCGCCCTCCCTTACATGGACAGGTTAATAAAAGAGATACCAGGTAGGGCAGTGGATGTTGGAGTGGCCCTAGTGAGAGAGGGTAGTGTTTGGAAACTCCCTGTATGGTTGTTTGCAGATGATACTGTGTTGTTAAGTGAAGACGAAGGGGAGCTGCAAGGCATGGTTGATGAGTTTAGGAGAGTGTGTAAGAAACGGAATTTAAAAGTGAATGTAGGGAAAAGTAAAGTGATGGTTTTTGAGAGAGGTGAGCTCAGTGAATGTAGAGTGAGGTTGGATGGTGAGGAAATGGAAAATGTGAGTACATTTAAATACTTGGGAAGTGTGATGAGTAAGGATAGAAGTTGGGAGGGTGAAGTGCTTGAAAGGGTACAACAAGGAAGAAAGGTTGCCGGTTCCTTGAAAGCAGTGACAAGAAACAGGGAAGTGAGCATGGAAGTGAAAAAGTTACTACATGACAGTATTGTGATACCAACTCTAACTTATGGAAGTGAAGCTTGGACATTGTTGGAAGGACACAAGTCAAGAATGAGGGCAGTGGAAATGAGTTACTTAAGAGGAGCCTGTGGAATCACATGGAGAGACAGGTTGACAAATGAGGATATAAAGGAGCATTGTGGTGTGGATGTGGATGTGATAGGAAGCGTTATGAGGAACACACTGAGGTGGTTTGGCCATGTGGAGAGGATGGAGGGTGAGAGACTGATGAGGAAAGTGTAGGTGAGTGAGGTGGAGGGGGGGAGAGGGAGGGGAAGGCTGAGGATGAGATGGAGGAATGGAGTGGAGAGGTATATGAAAGAGAGGGGTGTGAGTTGGGAGCAGGGCAGTGAAATGGCAGGGGACCGGGCGATGTGGAGGTGAGACATTGTCTGATATCGAGATCACATCTTCAGTTGCAGGTGTCAGTACCCAGCTTGAAGATTCCGACGAGGACGGCGACGATGATGCGGATTCCTCTCAGCATGACACTACTCCAGCCATCCCCAAGCTGAGCGCACTCCGGGAACACCTAGAGTTCGTTCTCGACTACCTGGAACACCCGGACTGCGACAGGGAGATGGGGCCCTTGGGACTTGTGGAGGAAGTGCGTGCTTTCAGGCATCGCATCATCAATCGTCAGAATCGTCGGTCCTTGCGTCAATCAACGATTGACAGTTTTTTCAGGCCCGTGACCCCCGCTGTGCCCAGCCCTGGCTCCACTCCGTTACCTCCCCAAGACAGGCCCTCATGCTCCGAGCCACAGCCCAGCACATCAGCCACGGTGGAGTCACCGCTGGACTTGAGTTTGCGTCTGTC